>NW_006262201.1:24341731-24451731 GCF_000493195.1 Citrus x clementina | reverse complement strand
GTATCTATAAATTCGGTAATATTAATATATACATACAATTAAGTTCGGAAGTATATTAGAAAACCTAATTAATGTCGAATCTATTAATTAATTGATAGCTAATATTTTAGCCATTTTCTAGTGCGGATGTTCCCGTTGTTTAAAGTATGGATTCAAAATTTTACAACATTTGTAAAAGACCTTCACAATGTTAAAAAATAATTTTTTAGCAGTTTACAATATTGTTAAAGGATTTTGTAACATTGTAAATCGCAAATCTATATTTTAAAAAATAAGGACTTTCAATCCTTAGAATGATTTGCTAAGTAATATTAACTATTTTTACTTGAAAATTAGTGATTTTATTTTATCAGTTTCGGGTTAAAAGACAACTTTTTTAAGTGATTAATATGTTCATTTTTTATGTTGACGCCATAATACGTAGAAAAGCTTCAACAATTAAGGTCTTTATGGTGCAATATAGCCAGAGCCACAAGATAGATCCTCACTTTTTATTTTATTTTTCAAGTGATTCTTTTGTTTATTTTGTAGTCATTGTCACCCCAAATGTTATTTACTACACACACTCAGTTCAACATATATATGTTTGTGTTATAAATAGACATGGTACATAAAATATCCTTAAAACTCACATAAGAGAGTGGAATTTTCTTTTGTGACGAATGCATGACCAATGAACGCAATAGAACCATTTAAAGTTGGAAGGATAACTCCGTACAATAAATAAACTAAATGATGAGTCGGACCCCCACAAATGTCTTTCTCATGCTTTTGGTTTGGACCATATATTATTAGTATCAGAGCAATGATATTTGGACCATATCCTATGATTACATGTTTGTTAGTATGCACCACTTAACTAATTGGACCACACAAGACTTTCAAAGCAACACTACCAATGACAGTTTGTCACGTGGTGCCGTTGCACAATAAAGTAGGAGAATGTCATTACACCATATGATGCAATAATGTGATAGAATATGCACTGTTTACATCATATGGTATAATAATTTTAAGATATGGGAACCATCATATATATATATATATATATATATATATTCTGAATTTTAATAAATTCTAAGAAAGCTCTATATCCACACACACACACACCACACACATAAAAAGGCGGAAACAGAGATGGAGAAATAAATTACCTGCCACTGGGTTTGGCTGTGTTCTTGAAGATAATTTGGGCAGAATTTCTAGCTTCCCATTCACTTGTAATCTCCGATTCTGCCTTTTCCAAAATAATTGTCAGTCTTTGAAATTGCTGACGAACCTGAAGACTTGATGTAGCTCACCAGCCTCTTCATACTCCAAGTTGATGCTGTCGTCTCCATGCTCAGCTTCCTCAGCTTCTCCATGTCAATTTCTCTCGACCTAAACCTCTTCGACTTGTAGACATTCCTCACTTCCTTCCACTTCCCTCCTCCCAGTTGGCCGGCAATGACTTAGATCCACTCAAGTTAGAGTTAGGTTTTCTCTTTTTTTTTTTTAATGTTTTTTTTCTTCATCATTCGCCATTAATCCCTCCATTTTTGGTGGTCCTGATAGTGTTTCCAAAATGTAGTGATGGAACACACTCTCCTTCATTCTATTAAAGTATGTGGTAACATGAAAAGATGAGGCCAACACTTTGACTAACACAATCTTGATTAGCCAAATTGTTGCACCAAGTGACACGGCCACCAATGCTCGAAACACCTTCTCAAGCATCTTGTTTTTCTTGTGAAGTTTCTCATTGAAGATGCAAGTCCATGCAAGAAGCACAAGACCCAACCACATACAATTTCTGATGCTGTTCGATTAAACAAACTAGAGTACCTTTTCTTGAAGCATGAAATTGCGTTCGATTAAGAAGACGGCAAAACTCGTCACCCAACCTGAAACTAAGCGGCTACAAAAGGTTTCCATTACCATTTCCAAATCTCAAGCCCCCATTTCCGTTCAATCTTGATAGATTTTATTGTCAGTGAACATACCAAACAAGTCATAACGATGAAAAATAATACCAATTCCGCAAAAAGTCTCCGATTGGACTTCCTATTTCCTTTCTCTGCTTCGATTCAGTTCCCACATCCTCATCTTCAGAATCATCCTTAAGCTCTTTATCCCACTCATTGTCGTCAACATGTGTTGAATAAATATTGCTGTTGTCGTTGTCATCAAGAAAGGGTTCGATTTCGTTGGATTCAGGGATTGTTTTACTGTGTGCAGTGAGTGGATACTTGAGCTCTAGTAATCTTGATTTGGGTTTTGAGAAGCTGAGACGGTGTGGGGTTTGTTTCCTTGTAGCTGGGATTTGATGAAGATCAGGAACTGAGAAGCTGAGAGAATTTTTCTCCAATGGAAGAATTTTGTTAGGTTCCCTATTGAGCTCAGTTTGCATCGACGGGTTGTTAGCGTTTTGCTGGTCTATAGAGAGAACTACATGATCAGGTCCTGCCATTTCCATCTCTCTGCAACTCTGTTCACTTACTAGCTGGTTTGCGCGTTTTCTTGCGTGATCACTACTTAAAAAAAATAAAAATAAATAAATAAATAGTGACAGAAATTTTATGACTTGTATCATTGTGTCACAAACCTATTTTGACTTCATTAGAGATTCGTGACATAAATTCATATGTCATGAATCCATAACTTATGACTTAACAATATAAACATATAATAGATATAAGTCATGCTTAAGTTATGTGGATTTATAAGATTTCAAAACAATGCTATTTAAATTAGCAGTAGTATTTTTTATTAAATAACTAAGTTATTTTATTTTAAAAATTACTAAAAAAGGGTTTTGTTGAAATAAAATAACACTAGTTTTTGGGAGGTTTTTAATTAAATACCCTTTAATAGTTAAAAATTATTTAAACACCCTCCA
This sequence comes from Citrus x clementina, assembly GCF_000493195.1. Classification (NCBI taxonomy): domain Eukaryota; kingdom Viridiplantae; phylum Streptophyta; class Magnoliopsida; order Sapindales; family Rutaceae; genus Citrus; species Citrus x clementina. Next base: position 24,448,853 of record NW_006262201.1, on the reverse strand, counting down.
TTTTTCAGATTACATTGATACCCTAAAAAATGCGAGTAAGTATATAATGCACTTCGTGAAGATATCAAATGAATTACACACTCTCTCTTTATACACTAGATCATCCTTCAAAGCCTCTCAAACAAATAAAACTACTTTTTCACATTTTTAACACCCCCATACTTTTTTCGTTGAAAGAAAGGGCATTACTGATTAAACAAACTAAGAAGGTATGTTAATGTTATTGGGTCTTTAAGTTTTATTTATATTTTTTAATAAAAATGCGTATATGGCTATTTTTTCTACATTATATAATGTTATATTTTTTTACTAATTTTCCTACATCTTGTCAAATTGCATACATTCTATGTTGATCAATTACTTTTTCTTTAGCATGATGTACATGATGAACATGTCTTGAAGGCGAAAATGTTATGAGTTACACGTAATGTTGTGTATTGATTCCGAAGTCTTGTAATACATTAAATGTGGTGGCACGATGATGGTAGGTGACCTACGCAACGACGTGATTTTGTGTACGTAGATCATGTAAATCATGTAGGTTGTATAATTATTTATATATAAAATTTGGTATTAGTAGTTTTATTATACTAATTGACATGGTTTTTGTACATGTACCTATGAAGAATGGATAGAACAAATGACGAGTATAAATTTAAAGTGTTAAAGCTAGAGGAATAATGGTATAAAAGTCATGTAATTTTAAAGATAGTGTATCACACGAAAACTGTGTACAACCTTCGGTCGTGCATTATACAACCAAATGAATCAACATAAATAATCGGCGCATTAAATTTTCATCCTTTCTATGAAAAGAAAATTTGTTGAAAATTTTATTTTCATGAATCTCCCTTTTTTTATTTTGGATCCAAAGGTTTGGCTTTTCTTACCATAACCCCTATCTGGCCCAAGTTCTGATTTTAGAATCATTGATCCTACAAAGACTCCCCATTCCGGCGCCTACTAGTACGTGAAATTATCATCTTCTTCTTTTTATTAATTTCATCATTACTATATGCTTATTGTTTTAAAATTAAAGCTAGCATTTTTCAGAATTAATTAATTAAATTGTATTAATGAAATTAATCTTTCTTTCTCTTTTCTCTTTCAATGCAAACAACCAGTCTTGCTTCAAGTACCAAATGGCTACAATGGAACCAAATTTAATTAAATTTATTTCATCTCCCACGTGATCTTTCTTTCTTCTTTCATCTTTTAAATTACTTATTTCGGTAATTTCTGAATTAATTGATCTCTCGTATATATTTTCTGAGACGGGAAGATGACAGTTCGATTATGTAAAGTACTTCGTTAACAAGCTGAAACTTGATAGCCAATCAGAGGTATCAATAGCTCCTTACTGCGGCTGCCAATGCCCTTTTATGAATGTCCTGTGCTGTGCTGCATCACTCTAGTTAACATGGCTCCCCATAAAAAAAAGCCACAAGAGAAATTCAAAAAAAAATTTCATCCAGAAATTTTAATTTACACGAACTAGATATATTTGGACTGGACTGGAAAGTTAGTTCAACTCCTTCTGGTTTTTCATTACTTCATGAGTGAAAATTATTTGGCGAATGTAGACCAAAAGAATTCTCTAGAGCTGTGGAACTTATTATGACTATAACAAAAAGTAAATGCATTAATGATGATTGATTATGAATAGATCTACGATTGTATTGTACATTTATTGGTAAAGTTTATGTTGATACTGAAATGTGGTCGCCTTTTGACCGACCAGATTGGTTCATCAACGCTTGTATTGACAAAGGAACAGAGGCTGCAATCTATCAGCTTCAGCAATTTCCCGAGCTCTTGGGACTCAAATCACCCTTCTTATTCCTTCCAGACATGCGTTCACAAAAACAAATCAGAGACGCCAGTGGTTTTTCCGGCGTAAACCCTCTGATACTTAAGTTAGTACAAGATGTTTACGGAGAAACTGTATGATTTGTGTTGTACAGATTAGTTACAATATTCTCAATACGAAATGTATCAAGGATTCAGATATAAGAATTTCTAATATTAATTTGGCAGAGTTTCCCCTCTTCCTCTATTTTTGTGTCCCATTTTTGATCGATTTCTTGGCCTTTTATAGGCATTCATCCCACGTTTTCTGAGTATTCTTCATGCCCCTCATTTTCGGGTGATGACGGACCTTTATGGGTCTCCAACCACCGAATCGTGGGTAAACATGGGGCGCCAAGCGAAACTGTCGTGAGTTCGTGAGATCGTGTCCTTTTTCTCTGAGTGATGAGTATCTGGTCGGTACTCGTTTCCAGTCGGTATGCTCATACAAGATGTATTACTAAGAATCTGCTCGTGTCAGTCAGCTGAGGAGATTCACCCCATGGTGAGGGACGAGGAGATAGCTGAGCTGGTACTTTTCATTACTCAATATCAGTCCCCCAATTTCTAGTCTTGCGAGTGAAACAAGTTGAGACTAGAAATTAAGAATTGAATCTGGCCACCCTCGGGTAGCATCCTCCTGGTCTTTGTTTTATTGTGATGTACCTGAGGTGATGTTTTCTGCTTAGAGAGTTTTTGACCTAGGTATGGGCATTCGTGAGCGTATCCATTACGCAGCTGGGTTGACATCCCATCATGTCGTCTTAATGGCCAATGACGTGGCACTTTCTGCCTTCTATATTTGAAATTTGAAACGACGGCTTATCTATCCTTGATACACGGTGATTGAACTGACACCCGCGTAACTTAAACGCCTCTGTTCCCTCTTTCGTCTTAAATCCCTAATTTGAGAGTTTTATTGCGTTTCGTTTTCTGTCATTTTTCCATAAGCCAACTCCTTTTGACTCAAAACGTGCTTTCTACGCCGAAGACTTCCTTTTGTCTGGCCCTTTCTCCGTCACAGCAACGCCACTAGTGCTGATCTATTCCAGGTATCGCTTTTAATTCCTTCTCTGGTTGTTGTTGCTTGGGTTATGTATTGTTCTTTTGCACCAATATACTTGGATTTGTTGTATTTTTCCTTTTAAGATTTCACTATGTCAAGACGAAGGGGAAAATTAATTGTAGATGACAGTGATGAAGAGATAGATTCATACCCCCAACTTGTTAAGACCCACTGACCCCCAACACCCTTCTAGCAGCATAGGTCCCTCCTATAATAAGGATACCCTTGAGTACCCTCGTTCAGAGACCATTTCGCCTTCTTCTGACTATGAACCTATGAGGAACCGTGGTGGACAAGCATCGAGTTCTGGTGAGAACCACGGTTATGAGGGGGTTAAGGTTTCTGAGGAAGAAAGTGATGAGGAGGAGAGTAGTTCCGAGCCAAGCAGACCCTCTAAGAAAAGAAACCTCGGTAATAGGATTGAGGCAGATGCTTACCCCATCGACTACCTTACATGTGCTACTACCCATACTGACTTGCTCAAGCTAAGAAAACTCTATAATATCCTTGAGGATGTCCTCCTCGCTATCCCCGGGAAAGGTGATGTTCCCAATCGACCTCCTAAGGGGTATGTGACTCTGCATCTGGAGAGATTCAAGCTAGGGGCTCGGTTGCCCCTTCAACCTTATTTTGTCAAGATACTGGGTGGCATCCATCTGGCTCCTAGTCAGTTACACCCAAACGGGTGGAGGGTTCTTTCGGCCCTGTTTGTGTTGTGGGAAATGTGTGAGCTCGGGGAGCCTTCCCTCGTGGAAGTAAAACATTTGCATCAGCTAAGGAGCAGTCCTAAAGAGGCAGGTTGATATTACTTTATGTCGAGCCCTGCAAAGAGGAAACCAGCCGTCGGCTGTCCTTCCTCGTGTAAAAATTGGAAGAACAAATTCTTCTTTGCTGGAGGAAATTGGTGCCCAGTGATCCATTCGCTTGGTGGTGATATTCACCTTCCAACGCATTTTGTCACCCCAGGTCGTTTATTTTTCTTTATGCTTCTCGTCCCTGGTCGTTACTTATTTGTTTCTTTAACCTTGTCTATGTTTTCAGATTTGTGGGGCCTTATTAGCAAACTTGACGAAGACCCACTACTCAAGGTTGAAACCGCTCTGGTGAATGCCTCCCATTGTCAGGATCTCCTGTCACCGAAAAATCTCCTCAGATCTGGTCTTGTAGACATTGTTGCTGGGATGGATAATAAGATCCTTAGTGTCATGTCAAGGAAATGTGCTCGGAGGTCAGGTGATTCCAGCAGCGCTCCTGCTCCTCAGAAGAAAAGTAATATCAGCACTTCCAAAGCTCTTATTCCTGCTCTGCCCCCTCATCCGCCTCGAAAGAATAGCGGAGAGGAGCTTCGTGACAAGAGCCCTGAGGTCAACACTCAATTCGGAGATCGGGCCTCGCCGCTTTCGCCTCGGGACCAAGGCGACTATTTGACCCCGTATCAGAAGGATTACGCCAAATCGATTGGGCCCAAAATGGTCAAAGACATTGAGAGTATGAGTCTTGGCGAGCTGGCTGGCTTTGTCTAGAGGGTCTTTTTTAAGCTTGCCACTCTGGTTTCCTACTACAAGAACAGGTTTATGCGCCATGAGAGGAAGCTTCAAGCGAAGAATCAGGACATGAAGAAAAAGGCTGAATCCGCTGATCGGTCGAAGGAAAAGATGCTCGATCTGCATAGGTAGGTTCTGGACCTAGAGGAGAAGGTTGTTGCTGCTGAGTCCAAGTCTTCTCAGCTCGAGAGCGAGTTTGGTGACTTGAAGTTTGATCTCGAGGCTACACAAAGCGAGCGAGACACTTTGAGGACGACCTACGAGAAGCAAGTCAAGTCCTTGAATGAGCAGATAGCCGAGCTCAGGGGTAAATCTGCTGAGGTGGACGACCGACTTGGTGCAGAGTATGATTCTAGGCTCGCCTTTTGCTATAAATGCATCATGTTCGTACTTAAAGAGGAATATCCGGAGCTGAACATGAGCAAGCTGGAGACATGTGTGCAGAAGTATATGGCTGAGCAGGGCCAGGGGGATAAGGGCCCGGGGGACCAAGATCAACGCAAGGCTCCTTCAAGTGGGGCGTAGGAGAAGGAGGCAGGAAACCCATCTCTGGGTGCAGGTCATGAGTCAACACTTGCTCCTCCGAAAGTTGCTGGTCCCTCTCTGTCTGAGATTGCAGATCCTTCTTCCGCTGAAGCTGCCGAGCCTCATAATCTATGAATTTTGCTCTTCATGTAAATCATAAATTTTCTTTTTTGTTTATGACTATCAAAACTTTAATAAACTTGTAGCATTTTTCTCATTGTTTTTTGTTAAACTTTTCTTTGTGGATTACCTTGGAAAGCAATTTTGGAAACTATGTTTGCTTGTCCTTAGGCTATTTTGTGCTTTAGAAAACGTAGTAGACATTGCCTGCTCGTCCCTAAGTGACGGAGTTGGGATAGACATATATTTGCCTTAACGAATTTTATAGGATTTGTCTGCTAGTCCTTTAGGCGACCGAGCAGGAGTTGGCACTCTTTTGCCTTAGCGAATTTTGTAAAATACGCATGCTGGTCCTTTAGGCGACCGAACAGGAGTAGGCACTCTTTTATCTTAGCGAATTTCGTAGTTTGCCTGCTGGTCCTTTAGACGACCGAGCAGGAATAGGCATATATTTGCCTTAGTAAAATTTGTTCTAACAAGATAGTTATGAGTTGAATTTATCTCTATTGATTTTTTTGTGGATTACAATAGGCGAAATACATGCATGTGCCACAATTCCATGATACATCTAGTAGAAATATTTTAATGAAAGGAAACCTTATAAAATATTTTGCTTACTAGAAATATTTCTTCAAGTGTTCAGCGTTCCATGACCTCTTTACTTCTCGTCCATCTGGGTAGACCAGCTTATAGGCTCCTGGGCTAGTTGTTCGCACTACCCTGTACGGGCCTTCCCAGTTCAGACCAAGGACGCCCTGGTTAGGATCTCTCGTGTTCTGGTTCACCTTTCTAAGCACCCAATCCCTGGCTCGGAATTACCTTACGCGTACATTTTGGTTGTAGTAGCGCATGACCCTTTGCTGACACTGAGCTACCTTCTGCGATGCTTCTTCTTTTTTCTCCTCTAGTAGATCTAGGCTTCTACACATCTGCTCGTCATTCTGTTCCTTGTTGAAATACTCTGCCTGATGCGTTCCCACTCAATTTCCGCTGGGATTACTGCCTCATGACCTAAAGTTAAAGCAAACGGGGTTTCCTCCGTGGCGGTTTTGTGGATTGTCCGGTAGGCCAATAACACTCCTGGTAATTTGTCGACCCAAGCTCCTTTCTTCTCTCCCAGCCTGATTTTCAAGAGCTTCTTTATAACTTTTTTAAATCACGGCACTAGCCGATAGTGTGACCATGAGTGTCGTGGAACTTGCAGAACCTGCCTTTATCCCGCTTGTGAGCTGGTTTAGTTACAGGAGCTGGGGGATACAACAGGCCTCGTCCTTCAATCCTATCATACAATTCTTTCATAGAAACTTTCAACGGGGTGTACTGCTTATATGCCAAGCTTTGGTCAATCAGTTGGACTGCTCGGCCGTCATGAAAATCATCTCGGGTTGGTACTGGGGGTGGCTGGTTTGTTCGGCCCGCCCTGAGGTTAACTGCATTCAACACCCTAGGAGCGTTATGATAGGGATGGGCAGCCATCTGCCGGAATTCTCGCTGCCACTCTTGGAACGGGGGGCGCTGGGGCTGAGCTCGGTTATGTTGGAACTGTTGTGGTCTTTGAGTTATTGGGTAGGGGCGGGGGCCGAGTTGATGCTCCCCCCATTGTTAATGGTTCCCCAGCTCGTTTTCCCAACCCGCTCCCAGTCGATATCCTCTTCTTTTTTCGCCTCAGCTCCACCAATTGTTCACTCTTTATCATCGATGTTTTCTCCTCCTCAATTTCTATATCTCTCTTCGCCTGCTCATACCCCGTTAAATAACTCTGAATGATGAGATTCCTCATATTGTACCACAATCGGCCTATCCTCACTCCTTCTTTTAACCCTTTCAGCGCTTGTGGGTGATTGAAAGCCCCCAAATCAAGCACGGTCTGATGATATCTCTTCACGAAATCCAGAAGAGATTCGTGCTCCTCTTGCTTCATTCCCATCAACTCTATCATATCATCCTCCGAGGTTACCGCTCCGCGAAACTGCTCGGTCAACTCTTAGCATATCTGCTCATACCCCCTTATACTTCCGCGTAGCAACTTACGGTACCACTCTCTGGCTCGCTCCTCCAATGTCAATGGGAACACTCTACACCTCTGAGCTGGTGTTAACCCTTGTACACCTGTCATGTCGTTGAAACGTTCAATATGCACCAGTGGGTCGCTTCTCCCGGAGTACTTGAGGTTAGGAAAGCGAAATCCCTCGGGATCACAGTTCCTATGATTTCGGCTGATAGGGGAGACTCATCATCCAACATTATCCTTTAGCTCGGTGGCTTTCTCTTACCCTACATCTCATCTATCACCTGCGCCAACCGTCGCACCTCTCCCTCCAATTCCAAAGCCCGATCAGGATAACGTGCAGCTACCTGGTCACGCTCCTGCTCAACGCTATGCAGCCGCTGTCTGAGCTCACTTTCCTTAGCATTTGTTCCTCGGCTATCAATTCCTAAAACCCGCCCAAAGCAAGATTGGTCTCTCCCTTCATCCACGTGCTCTTCTAGGATCCGACTTGCACTTCTATGGGGATGCACCCCATGAGGTTGCTCCCCCAACGGAGGAATCTCCTCGAGTCTACGCCTCCGATGGCTGGATTCTGCAATGGCTTCATCTCTCACCGCGGTGGTCTCATAATCCCTTCTCCGCTCATCCCTCAACTCATGCAATATGATTGTGAGAGTCTCCATTTGCTTTTCCATCCGTTCCATTCGCTCTTGCATCATTCTCTCTCTAGCCTCATTTGCTATCTCTTGGAGAGTGATCATCTCGCCCGTTTCATTGTCGCCCCCTAGGGCATCATTCCTTATCACATCCATATCCGATCGTTTGCTGCTCCTCTGATGATTACTAACTTGGTGGTAGCTTTTTATCCAGCTCCCTACAAACGGTGCCAAAATGTTGATGCTGAAATCTGGTCGCCTTTTGACCGACTAGATTGGTTCACCAACACTTGTATTGACAAAGAAACAGAGGCTGCAATACACCAGCTTCAGCAATTTCCCGATCTCTTGGGACCCAAATCACCATTTTTCTTCCTTCCAGGCCCCCGTTCACAGAAACAAAACAGAGACGCCGGTGGTTTTTCTGGCGTAAACCTTCCGATACTTAAGTTAGTACAAGGTGTTTACGGGAAAACTGTATGATTTGTGTTGTACAGATTAGTTGCAATATTCTCAATGCGAAATGTATCAAGGATTTAGATATAAGAATTTTTTATATTAATTTGGCAGAGTTTCTCCTCTTTCTCTATTTTTGTGTCACATTTTTCATCGATTTCTTGGCCTTTTATAGGCATTCATCTCACGTTTTCTGAGTATTTTTCATGCCCCTTATTTTCGGGTGATGACGGACCTTCATGGGTCTCCAACCACCGAATCGTGGATAAACGTGGGGTGTCATGTTCTCCTCAGCGATTTGGGGCATGACGAAACTGTCATGAGTTCGTGAGATCGTGTCCTCTTTCTCTGAGTGATGAGTACCTGATCGATATGTACCTCTGGTCGGTACTCATTTCCAGTCGACATGCTCATACAAGATGTATTACTGGGAATATGCTCGTGTCAGTCAGTTGGAAAAATTCGCCCCAGGGTGAGGGACGAGGAGATAGCTGAGTTGGTACTTTTCATTACTCAACAGTTTAATCTTTTGATACAGAGATTAATTTGATGAATCATCGACCATCCTCCACCATACAAACATTTTATGATGTCATTTATCTTACACTTTCGTTACCTTTTTAATGCTTCGGTAGAATCGGTACGCTTTTAATAAATGTTGAAAAAGTTTATTTATTTATTATTTTTAAAAAAGGTTAAGGAAACTTGCAGCTTGATGACTTGATTAAGACATATCGTTTGTTTGACCACCTTTTGTTATCAAAGATAGTACTTGCTTAAAAATCTGTGTATATATAGCAGGACATTGATAGCTTTAATGTTTGTGCTTGTTTTAATTAATTAAAATTTTCCACTTTGATTTGATTAGAAATAGAACAAAAGAATTAAAAAAAATACTGATATAGTGATATTCTAGCAAAATAATAACGCTCCAGGAAGTTCAACCTGAGTGATGGAAATTTTAATCCAGGCTGTAAGTCAGGGATCTCGCTATCCTGCAGGTATGATTACATATCATTTTCAAGAATTGCAGGGGTATGTGGATATCGCAAGAAGTTGGTATGAGGGCCTGATTAAGTTTATTGCTAGGACCAAGAAAAGTGTTGATTCTAAGGTTGCTGCTAATGGTTTCAGGTACAAGTTGTGCGGAGTTTTCAATTGTTAATGTGTTTTTGTTTAAGATTCTGTGGCTCTCTGCTTAAGTTGTGTTGTGTGGCTCTCTGCTTAAGTTGTGTTGTATGTCTCAGGCTGACATGTTGTCTCTGTATTTGTCAACCTAACCCAATTGATTTCAATATTTCACAAAATTGGGATTTCGATTGACTTGCCAACCTCTTTTTATTTGGGCTGGTATAATTGTTATGAGGTGAATATGAAAATGTTGGGACTATTAACTCTTGGTGTTGCTTATAGCTTGAAAGCATACATTCTATACTTAGATTCTCATTGACTCAAACTTTTATTCCCTATAAAATAGTTTGGAAATGGAAACTTATTGAAAACTATTTCTCAATTGAAAATTTTAGTCTTAGCTTGTGACTGATAAGTGCATATTTTTCATATATTTTGCTATTAATTTCTCCATCCTCTTCTTGTTTTGGTCTTAAATATTCTAGTTATTTTAGTTAATTTTTAATTTAGTAAATTATATTTTATTATGTTAATTTTATGTTAATTTTTATATTTTATGTTAATTTTTATATTTTATTATTTTAGGTGCATTTTGGGAATAAAGAGGAATTAAATCAGAATATTCAAGTAAGGAGAGCTTAAAGAAGAAACTAATTGGAAATTTAAAGAAAGTGATGGGAGTTAAAATGGAAGAAAATCAAAGCAGCCAAGGCCTAATTGAAGTTCACGTGAAGATGAGAAGAATTAGCATTGGAAATAATTTAATTAATAAGGCAAACACATTCTTGTGATGGGCTTTGGCCAAATTGTTATTGGCTTATTAATTAAATAAGTCACGTGCATGGCATTGAATTATGGAAAGCAAAGTGAAACAAAAAGGGAAAATGGCCTTGCACGTGAATTCAAAAGAAAAGTGGCGGCTTGACTTTTGTTTTTAATCCTTTTCATGTGAGGATTTAGGGCACAATATAAAAGCGAGTTTTGCTTTTGAATAAAAGGGAAGAGGGCAGACGCAATTCGGGCAGAGGAAAATCAGCAGCCGCAAGGAGAAGAAAAAAATCAGCAGCTGGAATTAAGTTAAAGCAAAGGCAGCCGCTTGAATTAATCTCCATGATTGGCTTTGTCAATTCTCTTATTCCCAATTCAATTATGTTAGGCTAAATTTTTATTTGGTTGAGGGTGAATTCAAAACCCTAAACATGCTATGCAATTAAATTTAAATTCTATCATTCAATTTATTTAATTGAGATTGTTTATGTTCTTCTATAATTAATGTTCATGGTTTATTCTTGTTTTATTTGAGTGGCCAATTAAATAGGACTTGAATAAATTTTATTGCTAGATTAAAATTCTTGATCCGTAATTGTCTTGATATTTTAATCATTAGTAGCAGGTTGGAATTAGTGATTTCAATTGAAGAACATAACCTAGGTTAAATAATCCGAGCTTGTGTGTTTATTGCCTAGATCAACCTAATATCTTTCTTTGTTTAATGCTTCCATTATCTTAAATTTAAAGAGCTTGTTTTAAATTATTTAATGGTTAGAGATTAGGTGAAGAGCTTGTTTTGCCTAACAACACACTAAGGAAAGATTGAGACTAACAGAGCTTATTGTTGTCTACGGTTGATAGTTTCAATATAAATTGATAATAGAATTGATACATTATGTGCATGTTTGGTGGCGGCGAATGATCCTTTAACCAAAGTTTTCATCATTATTATTTCTTTCTCCTTTAATTAGAGTTTTTATTAAATTCTTGTTCGTAGTTTTAATTTCTTTACTTCTTACTATTTAGTTAAAAATTCATAAACCCCCTTTTTATTTATAATTGGCATTTTCTTTAGTTAGATTAATTTATATTATTACTACTATTATTATTACTACTATTATTTTATTTTAAATCTTGCTTTAGAGTTGATAATAAATATAACTACATAGTTTTTGTGGGATCGATCCTTACTCGCTTTGTACTAATTATTTATATTAGTGGTAAGGTTTTAAATTTGGTGTACCTTAACGACACTATCAGTGACCTTTTAACCTTTTATGTGATTTGTGTGCTTGCTGGTTAATTTGATCTGAAAGGTTGCTACTATGTTGAGGAGTTGTTTACTTGCTTGGTTGATTGAGTTGTTAGGTTAATTAATTAGTTATCACGTTTTGCTTTTTGCAAACAACCATTTTTTGCTTTTTAAATTTTGACATTAAAGGAGTAACGAGATATTATGAAAACTGAAGGGACTAGGTAAGTGGTAAAAACTCTAAATTGCAAGAGAACACTGCTACTCTCCCATCAGGGTTAGTAATATTAATTAATCAACAAAGTCCAAACTGTAAAGGGCAAAGTGTTAATCTCTTGTCAAGGTTAGTGATATTTACAGTTCGATGGTAAGGGTAGGCAAGTGATAATACAAGCTTATGCTTATTATAAAGTTTCCATTTTTAAGGGACTTTAGTTGTTCTCTCTTGTCTCAAATTTGTTTCTTCCCTAAAAATATATACAGTTCGATGGTGAGGGTAGCTCTAGCTATGTACGAAATCATTGATTAATAATCATATAAATAAATTATTTTGGTAACTCCATGGATTAATGAATTGGGTACTATTCCTTTTGAGAAGGCATGCTAATTGATTCTCGATCATTGACTTCAAAAGTTGAAGAGACAGGTTGAAAATTGATTTTAGTACTGGTAGAAAAAGATGGTAGTGCTCGATTAATTTTTGCGATTCACTGAAGATGTGAGTTTGAGTCCCACACAGAAGCTCATCTCATGCTCTTATCCCAAAAATGTGGATTAGGGGAAGATTTGTTGCTAATTATTTGCATTGTATGTATCAAGTCCTATCACATATTAGATTGTAATGTCAGAACGAGTTTATAATGTTGCATTGTTGCTCAACATCATATGTGCTTAATAAGCTATATCTTTATTTGATTTAACCATTTGATCTGCTTCTGAAGCTCATACTTGAAAGTGACAAATCAAGATTTCAGTAGTACACATTTCAAGAGTCTCAAATATTACCACACTGCATTCTCTTATTATTCCAACCAAACAAAATGTATCAAACTGAAAGACAGACGACCAAGATGGAGAATCACTTAATAGAACATCCTTAACATTGAATTATTGAAAGCAAGCTGAGAAGTTTGCCGGGGACAGCCTTAAGTGTGTGATGGCATGGTCCAGTTGTCGAGGTTGAGCTGGGTGATGTGTATTTCCTGAGGAAGAAGATGATACTTGATGCCCAGATTCTCGAAAATCTTTTTGAGCTCGAGAATAAGCTCTGATATCCTGATACTCCTCTCTCCATAGTTCTGGTGATTGATTGTATGTTGCACAGACAGGCACATTTTCAACTTGTTTAGCTCAGCTATCTCTTTCACTATCACCGAATGCTTAGGGTTCCAGTAGTTGGGTTTGCTCTCGACATACCTGCATTTATTGATAAATAACGCACGCATGCATCAGGAACATCTAAATGTTATTGAATAATCAAAGGGAACACGACAGTTCTTTCTATGTAGTTTTTGATTTTACCCCTAGTAGCTTTTATAGTACTCCGATGCATCTCTGACGTCAAAACTTTAACAGAAAAATTTAATTTAGCTACAGACAAATTAACCATATATTTTTGTTAATTCAAATTTTGACCTTCAAAAGAGTAACGAAGTACATATTACGATTTATGAAGGGTGTAGGAGCTGGGTAACTTGTAAAACTAAAAAACTGTAAGTGGAAAATGTCAGTTTGCTAACGAAGGTTAGTAATATAAATTAACCAACTTACACTTGTATGGCCTTCTTAAGAGCAATGATGGTCTCCATTGATGTGGACATATCAATGGTGAAGTTAACATTATCACTCATCTCTGGACTTCTGTAAAAATTGCTTATTGGTTTTGTGAGCAAAACTGCATTCGGATAGTAAATTTTCTCCATATCATACCGAAGAAACACTGTTGTTAATATATTCATTTCTTCAACAACCATCTACATATATATTCACAATAAATGCATCAAGTTAAGATTTAAGATAAAAGAGAAATTAAATAACTATTTATTTAAGAGCACTGATATTTGAGTACCAAGACAATACCAGGGCGACAGAAATAGTGTTACTAATCATTGTTCGTTTGTTCATTGAACAGTAACACTGTAGCATACCAAAATGATACTGGGCATGCAAAGTGTTATCATTTCTGTCATCCTGATTGGTGTCTTTCGGTGTTCAAATATCAATTTTCTTTAATTAATTACCTGGACACCATCAATGACACAACGATCTCCAATGTCAAAAGGGTGCATGACGAAGATGAAGACAATGGATTCAAAAACCATCTTGCAAGTGTTTTGGAACATGAACCCCACAAGAACTAGTTGTGTTAATACGAAAAATACAACTTTTGTTGTTGCAAGCTCCATCACTAGGAGAGACACCACTATTATTACCACTACCACCACTGCACTTGCTAATTTATGAAGCTGCTGCACTGCTGTTTTTGTGTCATTCAACGAATGTGCTAATGATTTTCTTTCAAAATAAGCTCGAACCTGCCCATTAAAAAATAGAAATAATTAATTACATGAGCAACGATATTCAGGTAAAAGAATTTGTCAAAATATTGACAAAAGCAAGGCAAAATGGCACCGGTTTTAACTTGTATTTTTTTGTCTGCAATATGTCAGTACACTTGTCTCTTTAGCATTTTTCATTCTTTTATAGGGTCTTGTTAACATGTGTGTTAAGAATATAAATTGAAGTAATTAAATGACAAATTATAAATATAATATTTATATATAATTCCCTGGGTCAATGTGTGGTTAATAAATATCATAATTAGAAAACAAAAAATGTAATACATACCACCCAATTTCTGAATGAAGATTTTGTAATCCTTCCGGTCTCAAGGGCTCCTTCAAAGAGAGGAAATATTGTATGAACCTCAACCCTCTTCAAGAATCTCATTAGATCTTCCTCTTCAATAAACCTTCAATAATTGACGGGAAAAAAAAGAAAGAAAGAGTGAAAGAATATATAAATTCCTTTATACTATATATAATAAAACCTCTTTATAGTGATTTTCTATATAGAAATAACCTTCAAAGTCATAAAAAGTTCTAATCCAGTTTGTGCTAATTATACATAAGAATAAACCCTACATTATAATAAGTTATAATTTTTTTAGATTTTATCTTAAAGAACTTATCTGCACAAAATAATAATTATCTAGATATTCAAAAACATATGCTACGTTTCTTAAAGGTTTAAGATTGAACAAAGCATTCTTTCTAAAGTTGTTTGAGACAATGATTTATACAACGTACAGTATTAATGAGTTTTATATTGAAAAAAAAATATTAAAGAGAATGCAAAAATTTAGACTTTTAAAATGATTTTTCTATTCGCAACACTACAAAAATACATGTACTAGGTTTTTAAAATTATGTCTCTCTTTTATCATTTTTTATATATTAGATTTGACACATTCCTTTAATTAATTATTAATATAGTACATACTCTAATTCTATAACACTTGCACTAAGAATAACTAAGTCAAAACATTAATTTTCATAACTACATCTTTATTAATTTATAACCTCCTCATAGAAATAAAATTAGTTTGGATCTAACAATATAACTAGAGAGAGATTTTACGTTATAAAATTGAGATGTAAATGAAGTACTTAACTAATGTTGCATTTATTGATTAATTTATATGTAGCTAATGTTTAATTAGTACTAAAAGTATTTCACTATTTAAACGCTAGTTAGTGAAAGAGTATACCATACTATATATATATTTGGCTTCTCGTACGCTTGGACTTAGATTTTATATTCATCTAATGACCTTGTGCTAAATAGCAAACTATAATTAATAGTTATTAGATAAGAGTGTGAACCGTAATCAAATTTTCATTAATTATATGTGGTTATAAATAAATATGTAATATAAAATCTTCAAAAGTTTACATCATCATCATCATCAACATCACCATCATCATTATTATTATTATTTTGTATCTTTCTTTTAAAAGGGAGAGGGGTGAGAAAAGTCTAAATCAATTTTTAATTCTTATATCCTAAAATTCAAACTCACATAGTCAACTAGATAAAATTGTTAGAAAATCGCTCAACTAAAGTTCTTGGAAGCAAAAGCTTACGTAATTATTCATACACGTTTGACATAATTAAAATCATTAAAACCTCCAACAACTCTTGTCAACAAAGATTTAAATATTATTTTTTCTTTTTCGAGGAGAAGATTTAAATATCCTTAATACCTCATAATAGTTGAATTTTCTTTTCTGACGAATGCATGACCAGTGAATGCAATAGAACCATTTAAAGTTGGTAGAACAATTCCATACAAAAATAGGCTAAGTGATTACTTGGACCACCACCAATATCCTCGTCATGCATTTTGTTTGGACCTTATCTGAAGATTGGTTAAATGTTTGTATGCACCATCTATGATCTATCCAATTGGACCACACAAGACCTTTCCAAGAATTACTCGAGCACTCTGACAGTGCACGAGCGGCCACCAGCTAGGTAGCACTAGTGTTGCTCCCACTAAGCTCTCATCAGTGGATCAAGACATCCACTCAGTTGTGCTCAATTTTCTATTAAATAGGAAAGGCACGTTTCAAATTCAATATATTATCATATTAAAAAAATATTTATTTAATCTCAATATTTAGAGTTAAGTTTTTATATTTTAAAAAATATCTCAAGATATTACTGCTGTTAAATATATTATATTCATACCTTTACTTTTTCTGTCAATATTCTTACCTTTTTGAGCATATTTACGAAAAGAAAAAAATGTTAATTTATCAAATTAGCATTAAAAGTAATATAAAATTTGTCACAAATTTTTATGTTATTATTTTATTTTTAGGATTAATTTAGTAAATTATTTTTTTAATAAAATAACTATCAGTAAAATTATTGTAAGGATATTGAACATTACTTTAAGTTGGCTGATATTACTTTATCTGTAAATGAATTATTAGTAAAATTGTTGCATGGATACAAAAAAAATATACTAATTCTTTTATACTAATATTTATTGGTTAATTTGTTAATAAATAATTATTTATTAATTTGTTGATTAAAGTTTTTTAGATAATTAATGTAAGAATATTATTGTCAGAGTATTATTGTACAAGTAAAGAAAAAGGAAAGGCAAGAATGTCACATGTCTAGCTAAAATGGTACTTTGAGATATTTTTCAAAATATGAAGACAAAATGAATACTTAACTTAAAATATAAGGACTAAATAAATGTTTGCCTTATTATATTATGATTTGTTAATAAAAACACAACCCCTATTTTTTTTTAAAGCATTTTTTTATTTTCTGACAGTCGTCAGCTTATGGTATATGCACATGCATCTGCCAGTATACGTGCACATATGCATGCGCTGTGGAGTAATATTTCCAAAGATCAAATTCAATATGTTATGATAAACGAAAGTAGAACCCTAAATTTTGAGAAATTATTTTTTTTAATAGTCACTAGTTTATATGCATGTGCAAGTATATATACGTGTATATACGTGCATATATAATTTTTTTTTTTTTTTTTTGTATAAACCGATACGACATAACAACACTGGTTATATATGCACAAGTAAGGGGAATAGAGAATCGAATAACGTACTTCGCACCGAGTTTGGCTACGTTCTTAAAGATCCTTTGAGCAGAGTTTGTAGCTTCCCATTCACTTGTAATCTCTGATTCCGCATTTCCAAAATAATCAACAGTCTTAGAAATAGTTGACAACCCCGAAGACTTAATGTAGCTCACCAGTCTCTTCATGCTCCAAGCTGATGCTGTCCTCTCCATGCTCAGCTTCCTCAGCTTCTCCATGTCAATTTTCCTCGACCCAAACCTCTTCGATTTGTAAACATTCCTCGCGTCCTTCCACTTTCCCTCCTTCCAATTTGATGGCAATGACATAGATCCACTCAGGTTATGGTTAGGGTTTTGTTTTTCTTCATCATTCGCCATTGATCCCTCCATTATTGGTGGACCTGATAGAGTTTCCAAAATGTAGTGATGGAACACACTCTCCTTCATTCTATCAAAGTATGTGGTTACATGAAAAGATGAGGCCAACACTTTGACTAACACAATCTTGATTAGCCAAATTGTTGCACCAAGTAACACAGCCACCAATGCTTGAAACACCTTCTCAAGTATCTTGTTTTTCTTGTGAAGTTTCTCGTTGAAGATGCAAGTCCATGCAAGAAGCACAAGACCCAACCATATGCAATTTCTGATGCTGTTTCTAAGGCCATAAACAAAATAGAGTACCTTTTCTCTAAGCATGAAATTGCGTTCGATTAAGAAGACGGCAAAACCCATCACCCAAGCTGAAACTAAGCGGCCACAAAAGTTTACCATTACCATTAAGCACCATTTCCAAATCTCAAGGCCCCATTTCCGTTCAATCTTGATAGATTTTATTGTCAGCGAACATATCAAACCAATCATGATGATGAAAAATAATACCAATTCCACAAAAAGTCTCCATTTGAACTTCCTCTTTTTCTTTCTCTGCTCCTTTGATTCAGTTCCCATATCTTCATCTTCAGCATCATCCTCAAGCTCTTTGTCCCACCCATCGTCATTGTCATCTGTTGAAGAAATATTGTTGCTGTCATCAGGAAAGGGTTCGATTTCGTAGGATTCAGGGATTGTTTTGTTGTGTGCAATGAGTGGGTAGTTGCGCTCTTGTAATCTTGATTTGGGTTTTGAGAAGCTGAGACGGCGTAGGGCATTTTTCCTTGTATCTGGGATTTGTTGAAGATCAGGAGCTGAGAAGCTGAGAGACTTTTTCTCCAATGGAAGAATATTATTAGGTTCCTTGTTAAGCTCAGTTTGCATGGATGGATTTGTAGGGCGTTGTTGATCTATACAGAGAACCACATGATCAGGCCTTGACATTTCCATGTGTCTGCAACTCTGCTTAATTATGCTAAACTGGTTTGGTGCATTTTCTAGCATGATCAACTCCTCTATTTATAGATAGAGTAATATTACACTTTTCAAGTAGTATTTTTTATTTCTTTATTTTTTTATTTAATTTATTAAAAGGTTGAGGGATGGACAAAGATTAAATGAATATGTTAATCCTATATTTCTCTAATAATTTGAATTTGGGTGGTTAATTAAATAAAATTATTTGAACATTACTCGGCCAGACCCATGAGAACGCTTTCCGAGTAATATATCAATATTCATAATCTTGAGTGAAGTGAAGCAATCTATTTGATCATAAAATAGATTTAAAAAAAAAAAATTCACACGCTCATTATAAAATTGATTATGAGTACCACATCAATACTTAAGATTAAAATATTGGAATATTGCTTCGAAAATATAGTATTATTCTTATATAGCTATTTTCTAGACAAACATATGCGATATGTTCGAAACAAATATATAAATTTCTGAAATGGTAATTAATTTTGGAAACTTATACACTAACAAGGCCATTTTCATAGTTGAGAATATCCAAAAAAAATCGTTAGAAAACAAGTGCATTATTTGGATGTCGCTTTTGTAAGTGCTCCAAGTGGAATCAACGGAAAGGGACGTAAAATCCCACGTTGTATTAATGGTGGTTTGAAAAGACTACTGCTGTGGAGATATTGTACGACAGGAAGTGAAAAAAGAAGCAAAAATACACTGTTACGCAACACGCCTCTGTGTGCGCTTTCTCGAAGAGCATGACCTCCACTAGTTACTTTTACATGAATGAGGCTCCTATGGTGAGTAACTTCACCAATTAAGTATATGGTGAGCAGAGTCTTTGACTCTTTGTCTACCGAATGATTCATATGAGCAACTAGATACATCACAAAATTATATGGTTCGTTGCTAATAGTGTTAAAACTGTGAATTTATCCAACAATATAATGTGACAGTATTATTTGCTATAACGTGAGTAACATCATTATACATGTACATGTACAAACATTTATTTTGTTATGGCGGAGTTTTTACATTCCCACGTGTGACTCCAAATTTATTGAACATATTCTTCCTGGTCAGTATTGATCTGGGCTGTGATAACCTCGCTGCGTCCCTGGCAGATTAGCCAAACAGTACCAAAACCCATAGACTCAAATGTAGAAGACTAAATTCAAGGGATTCGTCTCCTATGGTCAATGATCATATTCGAGGGGAAATAATCCCTGTCTTGTAGGGCAAAGTTTCGTGCTATATCTATCTCTTTAAGGAATTTTAAAGTAACTCTAAGATTTCACATTAACTATACAATAAATAAATGATATTATAACATGTAAAAATTTATTTTTAAGAACATACCTCCTCCTGTCGCCATAAGAATTTAGAGTTTTGCCCTTTCAGAAGTCCAAGTCTATTAAGAAAACAATCTCAGCAGATCCTCAAAAAGCACATTCGTTTATCCCCTAACCTCAGGAACATGATTCCACCATTTTATATTTTACTATGAGTTTATGAAATTTAAATCTCTTTTTTATTTGCTTTTTTTTTTTGAGTCTTTATATATTAATTGTACGTCAGGTGAGAACATTGTTCATCAGCAGCTAAGATTTTCTTATTTTCTTTGTATAATCTTTCGATTTTCATTTTTAAAAGATTTACCATGTAATGTAATGAGTTATATAACAGAAACTTATGATTTTTTTTCTTTTTGGTATCAGATCGCTAGTAAATTGAGTTGGAGCAAAAGGCGTGCTGACAAAACACTAAATTTAGTCAATGTATGGGTGCAAATTTCTTAGTTTTATAAACAGTTTGTAAATGTTCATTTTAAGAATTTAAAATGTACATGGGTTTGCAGGCAGTAAGTGTATATACGTATGTGTATATGTATATATGTGTGTGCGTCTGTATTCATGTCACTTGAGAAAAGCACGTAGTTAATGTACTTGTAATTGCATGAGTCTATTAAAGTAACTTGAGAAAAGCACGTAGTTAATGTATTTGTAAATGCATGAGTCTATTGAAGTATAAAAACTGTTAATTTTTGAAAAAATAAAATTTAATCTAAGTTAATTATAATTCTACCTAATTGGAAAGAAAATCTTTTGTTTAAGAAAATTAGAACTAAATAGGCAAGCAAATTAAGAATTCAAGAGATTAAGGCTACCCGTATCTAAGAATCTAACACAGTTCAACGTAATAATTATTTAATTATTAATTACCTAATTTTAGAATCTATATCTACTGATAAATATAACAATTAAGTCAAGTAATTTAATTTCATTTAGCCATGAGCCCATTAATAATAAATCAAAATAATATTTGACTTTTCTCCAATTTGATTTCTTTAAGCACAATTTATTCCATAATCTTCAATAAAATAAATTAGCCATCTAAAATTATTTAAGAGACTAACTAATATAAAAATATAGAGGAAATATGTTAATATATTATGCCCATCACCAATCAAACTTGGCACTAATTGTTACATCGAATTATTGAATTAATTTGCAAGAAAAGGAAACCTAGCCTAATTGATTGGTAGAAATAAGCCACAAATCAATGTTGCTTTTCGAGAGAAAAGAGGCTCAAAATTTTGAAATAATTGGAAACTAAGTCTTTTATAGTTTTAAGGGACTTCAGAACTTTCAACAAAGAAGGGAAAAATAAAAAGAATTCTCAAGAAAAGAAGCTAGCCCAAAGTAGCCTGTCACTTTTTTCTCCATTGATTCCATTACAATATTGCAGTTTTTTTTTTTTTTTTTTGAGCATCGTTTCTTTGTTTGGGTAAACAAACATAATAATGTGGTACGCCATTGCCTATTTCTTCCCTACATATTCAGCTACAGTTTTGGCTGCTGGGCCTCACCCTGAGCCAGTGCTGGTTCGATTGTCGATTCTATCATTTATTTTATCTTTTATCTTTTGTTTTTTCCCCACAAATATAGAGCAATAACAAGCACACAGATATCCGTCCTTGCACCGTGCTGTAATTAATAACTTGGCAATTGTAAAAAATTATAAAAATTGTAATATCAAATGTTATTTTTTATTTTTTAAAGAAAGAGATTTTGAGAATTGCTACCACTACACCTTCTAATGGGCTAAATAGTGCTGCAGGTATAACTCCTCCCTTTTATACACAGAACCCACCGTATCACTACAGGCGAGAGTTTATCAAAACCAATATAAATTTCACTCTTATTAATTTATGAGCACAAAAAGTTAATTTATATTAAGTATTTGAATTATGAAAAAGAAAATGATACGATTGATATAATTTAGGAATAATGATAGATTAGCAAATACTGAGTCAATCAATTTTTTTGTTGATTAACAATCAATTTTTCTTAATTACTAATTAAGATGGAAACAATCAATTATTGACCGATTATTAATATTGTTTCATTCTTATCAATAGCGAATAAGTTACCATGCAATATGTAAGTATTGAGTTTGGGGGCCTTTATTTATATTGTTGACAAATTAGGATTCATTCATCCTATCACTTACTCTCTTTTTGAGTTCATTGGAGGATAATAATAGAGGATTCAATTGAATTACTTTAGCTTATTGTGATTTTGTTTACTCACTACAAGAAAATGATCCTTTTGCCACGAAGCAATTTTTTAGCTAAATTTTTTTAGTCAAATTATAAATATTAAAGTTATCCATTTGCCACAAATCATTTGTGGCTAAAAATCTGTGTTTTGGCACGAATATAAAGATTGTTTCCAAAAGTTCCGCATGCATTCAGAAATACCACGCCTTGCAATTAGCCACAATATTAGTCACAAAAGTTGTGACTAAAGATTATAGTTTTTACCTACGAAACATTTGTCACCAAAAAATGTCATAGGCCACGAAATAACTTTGTGGCTATATATATTGCTTTTGGCCACGAAAACTTTTGTTTCGAAATAGCTTTATCGGCCATGAAATCAAATCGTGGCTATACGTGCTGCATATTGCCACAAAATATTGGTCACAAAAATTAAAAATATACAAATGTATCATGCTTCTATAAATGAAAATTTGAAAATAATATTTGTTATTTAACTTATTTGGTAGAATGATTAATGACTTAACTAGCTTCGTGAGGTTGCAATTTGATATTGGCAATTTGGCATGGACATTTTATATTATGGACTTGTTATATATATATTTTGGGTTGCCACAGACTTATAATTTGTAGTAGGCTTTTAAGTTTAAGCGTGTTTATGAATTGTGACTATTTTGCATTGGGATTTTTATTATTTTGCTTTTGATTTGAGGATTTTATATTTTTTTATTCATATATAGTTTATTAATATTATGTGTGTAGAGTATAGTTGAAACTTGGAAGTTAATGGAAGTGTAAATTGTAAAGTTCAATTCAAATTAGGTGCAAAGTATAAAATATGATAATATTAAGGTAAAACTGTAAAATCAAAAAAATGAAAAATTTGAACCGAACCGAACCGAACCAAACCAAATTTAGGAATCTTTCGGTTTGGTTCAGTTTGGTTCTTAAATTCAGTTCGACCTCGGTTCATTATCTTGAGAACCGATTGGTTTTGGTTTGGGACCTGAACCGAACCGAACCAACTATTGCCCACCCCTAAATTATATATCCACATCAGTGAGAAGGTTCTTCTACATTAAAAAATACAACTAGTTATATTCATTTTTTTGAGCTCACACTGTTATTCCCCATTAGCCAAAACTTGGGCAAAAGCTGGTTGTTATTCTATCCATCTTTTTTGGCATGTAAATGCTCAATCAATTTTCTCTAGGGATGGCAAAAAAATTCGGATCCGGTCTGCATCCGCAAAATCCGAATTTGGAGTTTAAAAATTGATATCCGCACGGATCCGGATCCGGATGCGCTTACATCCGGAAAATTGGATATCTGGATCCGACTTATTTTTTAATTAACTTAATATAATCAGTTTTCAATTGAAAAATACATAAACTAAAATTGGGGAAAAGAAAAAAAAAACCTAATCCCAAGATCCGCTTATAATACAGATACAGCCGCTTTTTATTATTTTTTAATGGGTTCTATAACCGCCACTGGTTACCCCTTATATCACTCGGTGGGAGCCGCCTCTGTTGCCTATGTTGCAACAGTTGCAACATACCACTACTTTTGTCATTTTGTAATTTAACAATTGGATCCAAGGGCAAGAATGGTAAAAGCAAATCCAACGGTAGGATGTATTTATTTTGGTTTTTTTCATTGCAATCCCTCTTATTTTTTTAAATGCCAGGAAAAAATATAATTATTAATATTTTATTTATTAGATTAGTTGTTAAATGATATGAATAAGGAATAAGTATGAAATTTAAGAGGACTTTTATTATTGATATTAGGCAATTACAATGCATGATTTAATACTCGTTTATTTATTCCACAAATTCTTAAACATTTCGTAATTTATTAATTATTACTATCATTTCTAGATCTACTCTCATTATTTAAATTTATTAATTATTATTTTTATATTAATTATTAATATATAAATATAATATGATATGATATAATAATATTATAATATAATTTATTTTTAATATTATAATTATTATAGTAAAAATAAAAATATAATTTAAATATATTTAATGTTTCAATTAAGACAAAAGTTAGCACACTGTAGTGAATTATATAATTAACTACAATCTAACTTTTAAAACTTCCAAACATAGGTAAGTAATAAATTAATGTGAACAATATTATAACAATATACAATATTATGTTCTAAACACACTGTAGTTAAATATAATTAACTACAATCTAACTTTTAAAACTTCCAAACATAGGTAAGTAATAAATTAATGTGAACAATATTATAACAATATACAATATTATGTTCTAAACACATTTTAATAATGCGTTTATTAAATAAGAATTGAAATGAGCTAGAATTGTAATAAGGAATTTGAATTATAATAAGTTATTTACTTGAGCTATAGGAATTGGAATCGGAATGAACAACATTCCCATTGATGTATTTACTTTATTTTATAATTGGAATAAACTATTATAAGTTATTAAAATGCCATTTGTTAATTGTATCCCTAAAATTATTTGTATATATTATAATTAAACAATAATAATAATAAAACTAAAAATAATAATTATGACAATAATGTTAATTAAAACAAAAAATTTAAAAAAATTAACAATAACAATAATAATAACAAAATTAACTGAAATAATAATATTAATAATGATAATAATCAAAATAATAAAAAAATTTTAATAAGTTTTAATAATAATAACAACAATAATTATTAATAATTAAAATAATAAAGTTAATATATTTTAATAACAATAATTTTAATCATAACAAGATAAATATTAATATTAATGAATTAATTACAGTATAATAACAATTAAAATAATAAAAGAAATAAATTTTAATAATAATAATAATGATAGTAATAATCATAAATAATAATAATTAAAATAAATAAAAATAATAAAATTTAATAGAAATAATCTTATATAATAATAATGATATTAATAATAATAATAATAATAAATTAAAATTCTTTTCAAACGTCATTTTATTCCAAAAATGGACTTATATGTAAAAGTTTGTTACTTTTAGTGGCTATTGAATTTTATAGAAAATATAAAGTAGTGTAGTGTAATCAAACATAAAATGACAAAAGTTATTGTATGTTGCAACATAGGCGGATCCGCTCGGTGATAGTGAAAAATATAAAAGGTAAATATCATTCAGATACCCTAGTTTTAAGAAAATAACAAAATAATCAATTTAAATATTAAAAATATCAAATGCCCCCTCAACTTTATATGAAAAAAAATAGACTTCTTGCTAATGAGAATATTATATAATTTAAGTAAATAATTATAATTATAAATTATTAAATATTTTTTATTACGTACATTATAAATTTAATGATATTTTGCATAAAAGTTATCATATTATTTTATTAATCTTTTGTTGGAAAAATGTAATATGAATATCTAGACCCATAGTAATCATTTTTATTTTCAAATATTTAGAAGAAATCAATCCATAATGCATATAGAGTATTCAAGCCTCTGGCTACTAATATGAGAATAGTTTTGGTTCAACTATTAGATAATTATCAAACAATTATCTTGTTAATTGGACCAAACATTATAATTAACGATAAAATATTATTTTATTATTATTATTGATTTAATATTAGTGGCTAATATTATTATATGATATGTATAGACAAATATATGGTATCTCAATCTCTTATGCAGACTAATTCATACAAACTTATGTAAAATTAATTCATTCTTTTACACTGCATTATTTTGATGGTTACATTTATTCACTACTATCAAGTTACCACATTTTTCCTAAATACTTATAACGGACACTTCTATACATTAAATGTAATATTAATTTTTAATCTATTGCTTTTAGTAGTATTGTAATTAATGATTTATAGTATTAAACTTATTATTTATGTTGTTAGTAACCATTGACTAAAAATAACTCAACTATGATACTTATTATCAATATTAGATTTTTATTATTAGAATGTGTATATAGTCTATAATCTACATATACATCTTTTTGGACAATTATGGCCCATGACTATAGTGACATAAATTCACAATGTAATTACCAATGTGACATAGATATTATTATATTTTTATTAGTTAATATAGTAACAACTTAATTTCCTCCTCACATGGGATTCAAACCCTTAACCAGGTGCCATCCACAAGCATAATTACAATTTTAATACAACTAAATAATCTTGTATTTATTATATTTACCGTTATAAATTTTAAACATTACATAATTACAACTTTTTAGATAATAAAATCAAGAGTCACTGAAATATAGCAATTAAAAATAAGTAGCATTTATAATACAAATTATACAAATAAATATTATTCTATTAAATTAATTTACTAAGATAAGTAAATTAAAATGACATGAAAAAATTTTTGGTGGGCAAATTGATGCTAAATGAAATATTGAACAAAATTTATTTTTTTAATCTGTAAAATTGAAGATTTTTAATTTTTTTTTATTAAAAGTATAAATACTTCATATTTTACTTCATGAGAACCAAAAATTTTCAATTCCCTCTCTTTCTTTCCCTTCTCTCAACTCTCGCTACCGTATATCTTTTTAAAAAAAAATCAATGCTTATCGATCTCTAATCTCCACTCTACACTGATTTTTCATGTCTTCGCTCTTCAATTTCTATTTCAATATCCACAATCTGGTGGGTTTTTTTTTGAAAAAAAAATGTAACTTCTTGTGTCACTTTGCATAAAAAGTTTGATGGGGATTTCGGTGACCTTCAGGAAAAAGATGTGATTTTGGCCTTGATGAGGTTTGTTAAGTTATTTTCTCAGTGATTTAATTGTTTGGGACCATGTGTTTAATAATCTGATTTTTTTTTTTAAATTTTACAGTGGTTACTGGTTATGGTTTGAAGCTGCTGAAGGCATTTGTGCAATGCAAGAAATTTTTGGCAAGTGTTCTTCTTATCAATTGGATTGAATGTCTCTCATTGTGAGAGTTCCTCTCATTATATAGAAACTATAGAGATTTACAAGGCTGATTTTCAGCTATTACATCAACCAAATCTAGACTAATTTCTAGCAATTAGATCTATCTAAACAAGGAAATTACAAATACTCCTAATTACAATATATATATATAGCTATGATACATAATTTATGCCTTGATATATGCTGTCATCCCCCCTCAAATTGATGTTGGTCAATCAAGAAGCATCAATTTGCTCACAAGAAATTGATGATGCTTTCGTGTCATAGCCTTGGTAAATACATCAGCTCTCTAGAGAGTAGTGGAAATATGAGGAAGAGAAATAATACGAGTGTCCAAAGCTTCGCAAATATAATGACAATCTACCTCAATATGCTTAGTGCGCTCATGGAAAACCGGGCTTGTAGCAAAGCTGAATAGCACTAGTGTTATCAACATGGAGTGGAGTAGGATTGGATTGAGAGAAACCAAGCTCAGCTAGAAGTCCATGAAGCCAAATAATCTCTGAACAAGCAGCAGACATAGCACGGTATTCATATTCAGTTGAAGATTTAGAAACACGATCTTACTTCTTACTCTTCCAAGAAATCAAGGAATTCCCAAGAAACATGCACCAGCCCGTGACAGATCATCGAGTGTCCGGACAACCAGTCCAATCAGCGTCACAATAGGCAACAATATGAGGAGAAGAACCAGCGGGAAAGAACAATCCACGGCTAGGAGTCCCACGAAGGTATCAGAGGATACGACGAACAACAACTAAATGTAAATGACGGGGATGTTGCATGAATTGACTTACTTGCTGGACAGCAAAGGAAATATTCGGCCTCGTAATAGTCAAATAATTCAAGCTTCCCACCAATTGTCGATAGATAGTAGGATCATAAATGAGTTTACCTTCCTCACTACGATTTTTTGTGTTGAATTCTAGTGGAGTATCCACAGGAGAGGCATCATGAAGACCAGTTAATTTAAGCAAATCCTATGTGTATTTATGTTGATTCAAAGAAATCCCTAAAGAATCATAATGAACTTCCAAACCCAAGAAATAAGTAAGAGGACCAAGATCCTTAATATGAAATGAGGCTTGAAGATGTTGTTGCAACCGAGCAATTAAGACAGAATATGTCCCAGTAATAACAATATCATCAACATAAACTAGGCGAAGAACAATACTAGTAGATGTCTTGCAAAGAAACAAATGTGAGGCATATTGGCTTTGCTTAAACGAGAATTGAAGTAAAGTGGATCGAAATTTATCAAACCAAGCCCGGGGAGCTTACTTCAACCCATAAAGCGATCGCTTCAACTTACAGACATCTAAAGAAGAAGAGGAAGGCAAGCCATGTGGTAGAACCATGTAAATCTCCTCTTTGAGATCACCATGAAGAAACATGTTTTTAACATCCATTTGATGATGTGGCCAGCCTTGTGATGTAGCAATCGAAATAACCATACGGACTGTAGTCATTTTGGCAACTGGAGCAAAAGTCTCTTCATAATTGACCCCATACTCTTGTTTGTTACCAAGGGCAACTAGTCGTGCCTTATAGCGATCTAGAGAACCATCTGAATGAAGCTCGATTGAGTAGACCCATTTAAAACCAACATGTTTAACATTAGTCGGATAATGAACAATATCCCATGTGTGATTGTCCTCAAGAGCTTGAAGTTCTTCTTCCATAGCCTTACGCCAACAATCATATTTAGTAGCTTCTGAATAACATGAAAGAATAGAAAATGTCTATAAATCTCAACATGCTTCTCTTTTATAAAATGTCTATCAATCTCAACATGCTTTGTCCTGTCATGTAACACCGAATTATGAGCTATACTAATAGTTGATTTATTATCACAGTACAGCCTTATAGGGAGACTAAATGGTTGTTTAAGTTCTTCTAGAACCTGTTTTAACCAAAGTACTTCACACACTCCTTGAGCCATTGAACGAAACTCAGCTTCTGCACTACTTCTAGCAACAGCACTTTGCCTTTTGCTCCTCCAAGTAACTAGATTACCCCATATAAAAGTGTAGTATCCGGATGTTGATCTTCTGTCAGTGATTGAACCTGCCCAATCTGCATCAGTATAAATTTCAATTGCTCTTTGTTGGTTTTTACCAAAAATAGACCTTTCGCCGGAGTTACTTTCAAATAACGAAGAATTCGAAACACATATTCAAAATGTTCCTCACAAGGAGAATGCATAAATTAACTTACCATACTTACATCAAAAGCTATATCAAGTCAAGTATGAGACAAATAAATTAACTTTCTAACTAACCTTTAATATCAACCAGCATCCACATGAACTCCTTATTTCACTTCTCCAAGCTTCACATTTGCTTCAATTGGAGTATCAGCTGGCTTACACCTATTCATACCAGTTTCTTTCAAGAGATCTAAGGTATACTTTCTTTGCGACACCACTATACCTTTTTTTGATCTCGCAATTTTCATTCCCAAGAAATATCTTAATTACCCCAAATCCTTTATCTCAAACTCCTTAGCTAAACACAGCTTTGATCGGCTCATTTCTTCTGTATCATCTCCTGTCAAAATTATATCTTCTACATAAACGATTAAAACCGAGAGCTTGTCTTTGGTGGAGACTTTTGTAAAGAGAGTATGATCTGTCTGTCCATGACTATAGCTCTGGCTCTTCACAAACTTTGTAAACCTTTCAAACCAGGCTCTAGGTGACTGCTTAAGACCATATAATTATCTTTTAAGTCTACGTACTTTGGATCCAAACTTCTCGGTAAAACCAGGTGGAGGCTCCATCCAGACTTCCTCTTCAAGATCACTATTGAGGAAAGCATTCTTTACATCTAACTGATTTAGAGACCAGTCAAGAATTGCAGCAATTGACAAAAGAACACGAACAATGTTTAGTTTAGCAACTGGAGAGAAAGTCTCAGAATAATCTATTTCATAAGTTTGTGTAAAGTCTTTCGCTACCAGTCGAGCCTTGTATCGTTCTAAGGACCCATAAGAGTTATACTTCACAGTGAATACCCATTGACAACCAACAACAACTTTTCCTTGTGGTAGATCAACTTTTTCCCAAGTAGCATTCTTCTCCAGAGCTTTCATCTCCTCAAAAATAGCCTCCCTCCATTCAGGAACCTTTAGAACTTCATGTACATTATTTGGAATAACCACACTAGAGACTTGTGAAATAAAGGCACGAAAGGAAGGGGTTACATTGTTATAAGAAATAAAGTTGGATAAAGAATGTTTAGTACAAGACCTAACACCTTTCCTAAGAGCAATATGAAGATCTTCTTGATTTGAGGAATTTAACTCAAAATTACCTGGAGGATTCTTGTCAGAATTTTCATCATCCAACCTCTAGTCAGATTCTTGGTGATGTTGTAGGACAATGTTCCTCTTCTTTTTTTTGTTCTAGGTGCTCCTTTGAATGCACAAGACCTTTATACCATTTCGTGCACATCTTTGACATTCTAGAATTTTGGTTATGTGATGGCATTAACGGAGGTTGTCCAGAATTTTCAACAGTTAATTCATTTGGATTCCCTTTCTCATTTTCTTTAGGCAAAACATCATTATTAATAGAATCAAATTCAATGTTTAAGTCAGAATCATTTAAGCACATATCATTTTCACTATTATTTTTCTCCCCTTGAAAATGAAAATTATGATTGTCCTTCGAAGAAAGTGACATCCATAGAAACAAATATTTTTTTCAAAACTGGATCAAAGCATTTATAACCTTTTTTATTTGTAGGATAGCCTACAAAAATGCATTTATGTGCCTTTGGATCGAATTTTGTTCTTCTAGAGTCATGGTTATGAACAAAAGCAATACTGCCAAAATTTTTTAATGGAATACTTGTTATTAACCTTGAAGCTGGAAAACATTCATTGAAAAGATTTATTGGTGTCTTAAACCCCAAAGTTCTTGTAGGCATTCTATTGTCAAAACAACTTCTCCCCAAAGATACTTTGGAACTTTAGTTGTGAAGCTCAAGGCCCTAGCAACTTCAAGGAGATGCTTATTCTTCTTTTTCGCCACTCCATTTTGTTGTAGAGTATTGCTACAAGAACTTTGATGTATAATTCCTTTCTCATCAAAAAAATTCCCTAACAGATGTTTAAAAAACTATTTGCCATTATCACTCCAAAAAATCTTAATCTGAGTCTGAAATTGTGTTTGTACCATAGTATAAAATTTTTTAAACACACTTTCAGCATCAGATTTATCTTTTAGCAAAAATACCCAAGTAACTCTAGTATAATCATCAATAAATGTAATAAACCAGCGTTTTCTAGAAAAGGTTGCCACTTTAGAAGTGCCTCATACATCACTGTGAATCATAGTAAATGGTTTTGATTTTTGGTATGATGGTGGCAGAAAAACAGCACGATGATGTTTAGCTAATTCACAAACTTCGCATCGAAAATTGAAAGCATTTTTATTCATGAATAATTTGGGTAATAGCTGCTTTAAATTTTGAAAACTTGGATGTCCCAACCGAAAATGCCATAACATAATCTCATTGTTACTGAAAATAGAAATAGAATTGAAACAAGTCTGCTAGTCTTACCTTCTAAAGTTCAAACAATTATTAAAGAGGTAGAGGCCACCGTCTTGCCTAGCATCCCCAATCGTCTTCCCCGAGGTTAAATCCTGAAATTTACAATGAGAGGACCAAAAATTAATTTGACAGTTATGATCACGAGTTAATTTACTGACTGACAAGAGATTATAGGACAAATGAGGAACATGAATAACATCTTTCAAAGTAAAAAGAGGAGAAATCATAATTTTTCCTTTCCCTGCAATAGTTGCAAAGGAACCATCTGTTATTTTGACCTTTTGATTTCTTGCACAAGGTGAATAAGAATAAAACAACTACGAGGACCCAGTCATATGATCAGTTGCTCTAGAATCTAATATCCAAGAGGTGTTTGGATTGATACAGGTAAAGGTTGTGGTGAAAAAATTACCTGATTGGGCTAAAGAACAAGATGAACTAGAATTTCCTGTGGATTGGGATTGAAACATCTTGTATAGGTGCTCCATTTGTTCCTTAGTAAAAGGAAGAGATTCTGAGGATGACTACTGCTCTAGATTAGTGGTGCTAACTTGTAAAGCACGAGTATCTCCTGCTGGCCGAGCATTGTCACCTGATTTCTTTTTCCAATTTACAAGTTTTCCATGGAGTTTCCAACAACTTTCTCGTGTATGCCATGGTTTCCGACAATGATCACACCATGGCCTTTGTTTGCCTCCTCGTCTATCTCCTTGTTGCTCATATCCACGAGCTACAAGGGCTAAACCATCAAGATCAGTCTTTGGTTCCTCTACTCTCTTTAACATCACATGTCTCTGAGCTTCCTCGCGAAAAACCTCTGAAAAAGCTTCTCTAATAGAGGGTAGAGGTTTTCGCCCCAAAACTCGTCCTCAAACCTCATCAAGGTCTGTATTTAGTCCTGCCAAAAATACAAACACTTGACTTTGCTCAACTTTTTTCTTGTATCGAGCGCTGTCATTTGGACTCTCCCACACCTCAACTTCAAACATATCCAATTCCTGCCACAAAATCATCATGTCATTATAATATGCAGTTATATCTCTATCACCTTGTTGTGTTCGCCACATCCGAGTGTTTATTTCATATAATTGAGAATGATTCTCTAGGTCAGAGTATGTCTCTCTAACAGCCTCTTAGACATCATGAGCAGTTGGCAGAAACATGAACGACTTTCCCAAAGTAGGTTCCATGGAATTAATAAGCCAGGCGGTAACCATTGAAGTTTATGATCGCCACTGTAGGAATTTTGGGTCATCAGCAGCTGGAGGTTGAATTTCTCCATTTAAATATCCAAGTTTTCCTTTGCCATCAATCACCAAACTCACAGACTGCGACCACTCTAAATAATTTTTACCATTTAACTTGTGAATGGTTATTTGTAAAGTGTTTTCACTAACAAACACAATTGGGGATGGTTGGGAAATCCCTTCAGAGGATGTCGCAGTGCTGTTAGCGTCGGAGAAAGCTGAATTAGAGCCAACCATGGCTACTTTGTAATTCATGGGCGAACCCTAAAGTTCTGATACTATGTAGCAAAAAAGGAAAAAACAGAGAGACAAAGCTATAGAACTTTTCCTTATTATTCAAAACACAGTGATCGGTAGAAATAAAGAGGAAAACTAGAGAGCAATTCTAGGGCTAATTTTTAGGACCATAAAATCAGAGTGTATCTACTTTCCTGATTTATGGTATTTTCCTATTTTATTCAATAACAAGAAAATGCTAAGAATCCCTAAATTATCGACAAAAATAAAGAAACATTTACCTGTTGTTTGATTTTTTTTTTTTTTATATCCCCATTGTCTATTTGCTTAAATATCAATTTCACATTTGATATGATAATCTAAATGCCATATTATTTGATTTTATAGTACATGTTACTGGTTAAAATGAATTAGTGGGGCAATGGAATTTGGGAAAATAAGATAGGCTTGTATGAGATAGATGTAATATGTTAAACAATCTTATATGATAAGTTGAATTTTTTTTTTTCAGTTGTTCAAGATAAATGTTTATATTATATGTGTGATTATTTTTCTTAATTACTAATTAATCATTAATTGAATCAGGTCAGCTAAGTTGTTAAGGGCAATATTTTATATCTTCTTCTGGATTCAGGTACTTTTGAGTTCATTTTTCTTTTAATTGAAGGGATTGGTTATATTGCATAACTGAGTTTCTTGGTGAACTAATCCAATTTCTTGGGTATCCAGTTACTTTGCGTTCATATTTGTATTTTTTCATCCTTTAGGGAATAAAAGATACTTGGTTCTGAGAAGCACTTTGTAAATTCTTCTTCAAAAGAAGATTTTTTTAGTTAGTTTTGAGTTTTAATTTATGAAAATAAAATTGGCTTTGTTAGAGTTAATTAGACTATCACTTAACCAATAATTATGTAATTGTTTTTTAGACATGATTGGGAAGGATTGTGCTTTTATCATAGTAATTCTTTGTTGTGAAAGCTCCCAATAGCTTTCGTACTATATACTATTAGTTTCAATTATTAAAGTGACTCTATCAAGAGGGGTGGCAGATTCATTTGGGAGATTTCTAATAGATCTCTCAGCGAGATTCATTTGGGAGATTTTTATATATTGAACTTAACTATAATTCCGTATTATCTATAGCTTTATAAATTCTTGTTTATGAAGGCTTGGTTGTTCAGGTTTGTTTTATCAAGTTTTTTTTAAATAGATGGAATAAGCATGACCATGGATCTTGGGGCCTAACTGTCTTGTAAGTGGCTCAGTTGGCCAACATTAGTAATTTAGCATCAATTTCTTTCCAACAAGGTGCTTTTAAGTTCAATTATTTTATTTCACTTATTCTATACTGACCATGGTAATCATTAAGGCCAAGCATAAACGTACAACTTACTAGAAATTGATCTAAAAGTAGGAATACTATAGAATTCAGATGAGACTGGTTACTAATTTATGATATTGCAAAGCTGAGATTTAATTTTAATGTGTTTTTGTAAATATGCAAGGATTTTATGGCTCTAACCCTTCTTTCCGGAAATGTTACGGCGTTGTAGCAAATGTCTTTCACAATTTTGGCAATTTTGCTTCATTAACAAGAGCAAGATATGGATTCTTTCATTTGATTCTTTTGGGATTGATGTTCTGTTATTCTGTTTATTGATAATCTTCTTTTATTTTCACGATGAAAATATTATAGATAAACAATTTCATTAGTTGAGCTTTTAGGACTCTGTAGATCCAATGAAGCTTAAATACAGACTAGGACATTGTTTGTGAATTATAATTATGAGAGAATTGGAGATTAAATGAGCTTTCAATTTTGTCAATTATGAACTCAATCAATGTTTCCATTTGTTCAACTATGTTTTTTTGGGTTAAACATAAAAATGGCATGAAATGGTTAGAGAATTTTATTGTTGATTTTCTTTGCCATTAGTGCTAATTACAATGTTATAAGGTATATTTTGTTTTTGTATATTTCAACACTTCTGGAATGATAGGCTTTCTCATTTTAGCTTTATTTGTGGATTTGCGACTTTCATTAAACAATGGATTGATTTGTTCAATATTCATTTGGATTGTGCTCTTTTGTAAATGTGTTGGTTTATATGGATTGAGAAATGGTGTTGTTTATTTGGATTAGTTGTGTGATGACTTTGTTTTTCGGCTCCTTAATTTTTTTTATTTGTTAAGCATGAACAATTTGTTTGGTTCCACAAATGATACGAATGTATAGAGTTAATGAAGGCACCTATTTACTATTTAGTCACTTTCTGGGTTCAGAATTTCAGGTACTAACCAAACAAAATGTGATCAATGTCCAGTTTAAAAAAAAAAACCAACGAGGTAAATATAAATTCTCAACTTGATTGAGATGATGAGTTGGGCACACTACGTGTGAGGTAGTTGTCTTGTCTTTGTAGGAAAAATTTTAGAATACATCTGTTGTATTACAACTAATTAATACATGCATGACATGTGTAATTGAGTTTAATACAACCACCACTTGCATGATAGTTTACAAAATAAATGCACACATGTTATGACATTATTTATTGTTCTTTGGCTGACATGGTACAACAGATGTATTTTAGAATTTCTCGTCTTTTGCAGTAATAACTACAAAATTATTATGAAAGCAAAGAAAACTAAATATAACATTCTCTCTCTCTCTATACAATATATATATATATATATATATAGTAGAATGGTCTCTTTAGAATGGTTTCTTGAGTAAAAATTCACATTGTTGTTTTTGAAAATTCGGAGATCTGGGTTTGTGTTGATTTGGAGATGGGGAGCCCAGAAGATTTTGTGTAAAGTTTGTGGTGGTTTATTTTTCTTTTTGTTTCTGATCTTTTTTTTTTTTTATAATTAAAAGAGACTTTCCATGCTCCGTCAACACTCATCGTCAAAAGTTTTGGATGTACAAACTTGGATTTATAGCTTCAAAAACATACTTGTTATGCCAGTGCCAAATTCTCCAAAGAGCTACCCCAAAAATGCAAGCCCACTTCCCATTGCTACCCTTCTGACTATTAGTTTTCAGACTATGGAACACCCGTTCACGTAAGGACAAAGAGAAAAAATGTATCATAATCAACACTCGGCAGCAGCTCATTCCAAATCCTTTTGACAACGGAACAGTCACGAAGAGCGTGTAGCGTATCCTCAATCATCACATGAAGGCGAGGACAAGCTACATCTGCGCTGATATGGTGCTAATATGGCCCTTCCAACTCCACATACCCCGCCAGCAGGAGTCTTCTTCAGCAAGGTTTCTGGTGTCCTCTTATATAAGTGTTGCCAGTGTTTCCTCTGTTTTCCATTCATGTGTTCTTTAGCTTATCTAAAAAGGGTTACAAGTGTTTCCTTTCATCGTCTCCTTCCACTGATACACCGTTAAAATCTCTTCGTCCGTTCAACGAAGCCCTGACAAGGTAAATGTTCTGAATCTTTTCTCAGTTGCTTGGATATTCTCAATGAAGAATTTTGTACTCTGTTTTCACATGCACAAATTAGCCAATATAGAAATTGAAGGGATCATCTGATTGGATCTTACTAGTGGGCTTTGATTTGGGGGCTCTTTTGAGATACTGTCGTGATAATCGCCAATCAACTATTTATTTGTGATTTGTTTGGATGCAAAAATTGAATGGATCTGCCCTTGATTTTTGTTTGTGATTTTTCCTTTGTTTCGGCTATTTTATTTGCTTTCCTGAAATATTCTTCCTTGTTAATGAGTCTTTTTCCTTTGGATTTTCTGGAATTTGCTTTGATTCGGTTCGAAGAGTTAGCAAATTTATCTTCAGTTTTCAGCGTGCTCAATTTAACCATTAATTCTGCATCCCTAATATAGAATCACCACCGTCAACGACATTGGCCATTATGAATTATCGCGATTCTAAATTTATTTTCAGTTGGCAGGCAAAAATGAGTGAGACTTATCTTATGCAACAACCATTACAGCATAATTAATTTATGGATACCAAACTTGGCATGGTAACTACAAAGATTTATCATTATAATTGATTTTTTTTTTCTCAAATTTTACGTGGACCAACCTAATTCTGATATGACTGCAGATATGCAAAGGCGCCATCAAAGAGCTTCAGTGATAATCTCATGCTCCGGTCATTGGCTTCCTTTTCTTTGAGGGGTAAGATATTAAATAAAGAGAATTCTCAACTAAAAAGAGTAAATGATTTGCCACATTATTGAGGGCATCAAGAGAAACCTGCAAGCAGCGCAGCATCACAGATGCCCATGTGATCGCTGCTCTTTATAGGTTATCATGCCATTCGAATTTCATCTTAGAAATAACGAGACCAACGATTAAGTTGTGACCAGATCAACTTAAGGCTGCCATTGGTGGTACACTTTGGTATAACTATTATCGACCCCTGACTTTTGATGCGGATAGAGAGAGAAGGGTTAAATTGATTGAAACCTGGGGCGTGGGTCCTTCTCCTTCAAGCCGACGAAGTTTCCTGAAAGTTGAGAGAAAATTTTATACGAAAATGATCAAACATAGATTGGGAAATTGCCAGCCCACGGCTCAAATTTAATCTATCAGTAATTGATGATGCGAAAGAGTAGGGGCTTCAACTTTCAAGCCATTGACTGTTAGTTGGGTGGTAGCTAGCTTGCAAAAAGGCAGTTTAATTAATTTGCTCCATTTTTTAGTTTTCAAATAACAACTAATTACTGCCCAAGGATCCAACAGAGTAGTCTTCAAGCGGTTTTTGTTTGGTTGGCTAATCGGATCTCATCTTTTGCTCAAATGTGATTCAGTGCTGCAGATGTTCAATAATAGATCTTATTGTTGAATTATTGTTATTTTGTTGATAGGATTCATTTTCAAGTTTTTCATACTTAATATGATTTAGCCGGACAGATTGAAGGGTATCGCAGTGACAGATGAGAAACAAAGAGCAAAATTAAAATTATAGAGACCATCAATCAATGAAACAATGTTGCGAGTGGGAGTGAGCAATTTGGGTTCATGCTGCTGAACAAATTTCAGCATTTTTTACAAACAAAATCACTTTGATAAGATTCAAAATATTATTATTAGTATATCAATGCCCAAGAAATTAATTAATTACGCGAGTGATGAGAGAAGGTTGCCGTGGCTTTGCCTGGAGTAGAGAGTTTAAAGGTCAATTCATATACTTGAATTAAACAAATATCAAAATGATCACATTTTTCACTTTGGGATATTGCCAGAACGTATCACATGCATTGGCAGG
Source organism: Citrus x clementina (assembly GCF_000493195.1). NCBI lineage: Eukaryota > Viridiplantae > Streptophyta > Magnoliopsida > Sapindales > Rutaceae > Citrus > Citrus x clementina. Next base: position 24,410,712 of record NW_006262201.1, on the reverse strand, counting down.
AGGACAAGAATTTTTAATTTTCTATTATGATTTTTATGCTTTTTCTTTTCGCTTATTGGTTATTCCTTTGCTTTATTCTACATTTGTGTGGTAATTAATATTTTGCATGATGGATGTGATAAAAAAAAAATTCATCTTTTATTATGAATGTAGTGGGCTGAATGTTTAGAAAATACTTTTTTATTTATCAATTTACTCTTCTTTTTTTTAGTAATCATGGTTAACTATTAACTATTACTCTTCAGGATTGTTATTATTTACTAGCAAAAGATGCTTATTTGATTAGCTTGAAGTAGTGTAATTATTTAGTTTTTAGACCCAAAATTTGGTACTTAAAACTCATTTTATTAATTGTGGCTGATCTGCTTTAAATCTAATTCTTTATTTCTCATTCTTCAAATTTTTTTGTTTTATTTTTTGTTTAATTTCAAAATGGCAAAAGACATTCTCTTTTGTTTCTGGCTCTCAAGGCGATTCTTCTCGTATATAATAATAAAACGCGGTCCCCTTATTTTCCTTAGATTGCAAAGTTAAAAAAAAAAAAATGGAGAAAACAATGCTCCAATATTTTTAGAAACAGTCGTAATAGCATGCCTCTCAAATAATTACATAAAATTAATATATTTTCCTAAGCAAAAATAAATTGAAGCAGGACCACGGAATCTCTCAATTAATTATGGGACTAGAAGAAAAAAAAAACTCGGATGAGAGACCCATGCATGTTGTGCTCTACATTTGGCTAATTGACACTATATTGTGATGAAAATTTTAGAGAGTTATTGACTTGACATTATTGTAGCCCCATTTTTATGAGAAAAGCTCACTTTGTAATTATCCCTTTCATGTCTTTCCCTACATGATAAATTGGGTTATTACATTTATTTGAATTTATTTCGAAAAAGAATTATTACTTAACCCCAAACCAAGCCCACTTCTTGTTGCTTATTCTTTATTGGCTTCAATTACTGATCACAGATTATCACTCCATTTAAATTCTAACCACAAATTTTAGTATTTTTCTACCCCTTTTTAAATAAAATAAAAAACCACCAACTTTTGTGTTTGTACAAAATTCTTTTTCCCAAAATAGAAAACATGCTTTCCTTTTTCCTCCTTTTTGTCTTTTTCATGGGAGCAAATCTCCTCTAAGCATAGTTTAATAATAATATTAAAATTATTGCCCTTCGGTGGTTGTCTTCTCTTTCCAGTAATAACTACAAAATTATTAGAAAAGCAAAGAAAACTGCATATAAAATTCTTTCTCTCTGTCTTTGTCTCTCTCTCTCTCTATATGCATATGGTAGAGTGGTCTTTTTTAATTAAGAGAGAGTTGAAGAAGATAGAGAAAAAAAAACAGTTAATAATTTTTAATAGTTAATAGTTAACCATGATTACTTAAAAAAAATAGTTAATAGTTAACCATGATTACTTAAAAAAACAGGAGAAAATTGATAAATAAAAAGTATTTTCTAAACGTTTAGCCCACTAGATTCATAATCAAAGATGATAAAAATTTTTATCACATGAATGATGCGAAATAAAGATTAATTACCGCACAAATGTAGAATAAAGCAAAAGAATAACCTACAAGAGAAAAGAAAAAGTACAAAAATCATAATAGAGAATTAAATTCTTGTCCTCCTGCCATGCATGTGATGTGTGCCGGCCATATCCTAAAGTGAACTTTAAAACTTTTGCTATCGTTTATATATTTTGAAATATTATAATAACATTTCCTACAACTATGAATAATCAAATGAATAAGTATCTAGCCACTCGGTCTTTGGTCGAGTGGTTGGGTTGTTGCCCTTACAATTGTAAACTAATCCTAATAATAGTTTCATGTAAATATGAATTATGATCTTATTGTAAATATTAATAATAATTTAGTTATAATCTAATTGTCATAGTCAGTTAAAAAAAAATGAATTATTACTTGGTGTGGGTAAACTTGCATGTTGGTACTAATTGGGATAATGTTAATATGGCTGTTCATTCTGGTAAATTCAATTACCTATAATAATTTATTTTAAAGGAATTATGTATAATTGGTAAATTAATTAATTTATTATCTGCTGATGAATTTTGTTTCTTTTGTTTATTTTATCTACTGACAGTCTTTCAAGGGATTGTCTGCCTTTTTTGTCACCATGAAATTAGAAGATTTCCTCACAGACAAAATATTGAGCTGGCAATTATTTAATTTGTATGCAACGGACTTGAATATTCTATCTATTTGTAAGTAAATCACAAGATCGACCGGCTATCTAGGTTTTAGATGGTAAACTTTATTCAGAATGAGAAATTAATTGAAAAAAAAAAAAACCTTGACAGAGCATCCATTTGAAGCCACATGCAAAGGTCAGCTGCACTTGCCAATATACTCAGAATGAGAAATTAATGAAAGAAACACAAAATAGTCTCGAAAACTAAAATTTCAAGGTCATGGGACATCCAAATTAACAAAGTCAAAACGCCATCAAACAGCTGCAATTTATTGCTTTACTAGCATGCTAGGTAGGCTAATGAGTAAACAAAATCACAATAAATTCAATTGAATCCTATATTATTATCCTCCAATGAACTTAAAAAGAGAAAGTGATTGGATGAATGAATCCTAACTTATCAATAATATAAATAAAGCTCCTCAAGTTCAATACTTACTTATTACATGGTAATTTTATTTGCTATTGATAAGAATGAAGCAATATTAACAATCGGTCAATAATTGATTGTTTTCATCTTAATTAGTTATTAAGAAAATTTGATTGTTAATTAACATAAAAATTGATTGACTCAGTATTTACTAATCTATCATTATTCCTAAATTATATCAACTGTATTATTTTCTTTTTCATATTTTAAATACCTGTATATATTAACTTTTTGTGCTCATGATTTAATAAGAGTGAAATTTATATTGTTTTTTAAAAGCTCTCGCCTGTAGTGATACGGTGTGTTCTGTGTATAAAAGGGAGGAGTTATACATGCAGCACTATTTAGCCCATTAGAAGGTGTAGTGGTAGCAATCCTCAAAATCTCTTTTTTATTAAAAAATAAAAAATAACATTTGATATTACAATTTTTATAATTTTTTACAATTGCCAAGTTATTAATTACAGCATATTGCAAGAACGGATATCTGTGTGCTTGTTATTGCTCTATATTTGTGGGGAAAAAACAAGAGATAAAAGATAAATTAAATGGTGGAATCGACAATCGAACCAGCACTGGCTCAGGGTGAGGCCCAGCACCCAGAACTGTAGCTGATTCATGTGGGGAGGAAATAGGCAATGGCATACCACATTATTATGTTTGTTTACCCAAACAAGGAAACAATGCTCAAAAAAAAAAAAAAAACCTGCAATATTGTAATGGAATCAATGAGAGAAAAAAGTGACAGGCTACTTTGGGCTAGCTTCTTTTCTTGAGAATTCTTTTTATTTTTCCCTTCTTTGTTGAAAGTTCTGAAGTCCCTTAAAACTATAAAAGACTTAGTTTCCAACTATTTCAAAATTTTGAGCCTCTTTTTTCTCTCGAAAAGCAACATTGATTTGTGGCTTATTTCTACCAATCAATTAGGCTAGGTTTCCTTTTCTTGCAAATTAATTCAATAATTCGATGTAACAATTAGTGCCAAGTTTGATTGGTGATGGGCATAATATATTAACATATTTCCTCTATATTTTTATATTAGTTAGTCTCTTAAATAATTTTAGATGGCTAATTTATTTTATTGAAGATTATGGAATAAATTGTGCTTAAAGAAATCAAATTGGAGAAAAGTCAAATATTATTTTGATTTATTATTAATGGGCTCATGGCTAAATGAAATTAAATTACTTGACTTAATTGTTATATTTATCAGTAGATATAGATTGATTTTGAGTTGTCGTTCTAAAATTAGGTAATTAATAATTAAATCATTGTTACGTTGAACTGTTCTTAGATACTGGTAGCCTTAATCTCTTGAATTCTTAATTTGCTTGCCTATTTAGTTCTCATTTTCTTAAACAAAAGATTTTCTTTCCAACTAGGTAGAATTATAATTAACTTAGATTAAATTTTATTTTTCCAAAAATTAACAGTTCTTATATGTACGACCTTATTATTCCTAATTTATACTTTAATAGACTCATGCATTTACAAATACATTAACTACATGCTTTTCTCAAGTGACATGAATACAGACACACACACACACATATATATATATATACACATACATATATACACTTACTGCTTGCAAACCCATGTACATTTTAAATTCTTAAAATGAATATTTACAAATTGTTTATAAAACTAAGAAATTTGCACCCATACATTGACTAAATTTAGTGTTTTGTCCGCACGCCTTATGCTCCAACTCAATTTACTAGCGATCTGATACCAAAAAGAAAAAAAATCATAAGTTTCCGTTATATAAATCATTACATTACATGGCAAATCTTTTAAAAATGAAAATCAAAAGATTATACAAAGAAAATAAGAGAATTTACCTGACGTACAATTAATATATAAACACAAAAAAAGTAAATAAAAAAGAGATTTAAACAGTAGAGATCCCCCTATAGCATGAAGATCTTGTTGTTTTTCTTCTCGCCTTACAAGGGAATAAATTTTATTTGCATAAGGGAAATGATCCATCAACAAAATTTGACTCCTCATTGCTGCATATCTATCATGTAAACCTTGATATGGATAGAATCCTAAGTTGTCTAAAATTACAAATTCACAATAATATACAAATTTAATTTCCTTAAATACAAAACCGACTTTAATACGTTAATAGAAAGAGAATTCAACATATAAAAATAAATAAAGAGATGAGGGTAATTTTGAAATTAACGTGGGGTTTTTGAGAAATGATATTTATACATGTGAAAAAAAAATTCAAGAAGTGGACTCTAAAAAAGTCTCCACTCAAATGAAAAAACGCTGGAATGAACAAGAATTTGCATCATGGATTTATAGATAATAGAAATTCGAAGGCCAAATTCTCATGGTATTATTAGTGTTATACTTTGTCTTACTTATATTGATTATATAAAGGCAATGACTACCTTGGAGCTGCTCTAAGGTAGAGCACAAATCACAGCCACACATGTAAAGTGATAAATAATAAAAATACATTATAACTTTAATTGTGTGGTTATGAAAGCGTACGCTACCTTAGAATAGCTCCAATATAATCATTCCCATAAATTATTTGGCTGTATCTACATCTATAATTGTAGCAAACGATCTTCTTTAACTATGGGTTTCATTTGGTATTGAGGAAAGGTTAATGCTTTTAGCAAACTTTAACTGATATGATTTAAATGCTAAGTTAATTTAATTATACACTTATATAACAAAAAACTTATAATATCTTTTTTTTAAAATTATTAGTTAATAGTTATATTTATTACACACTATAAACATTTATTTTATAATTACAATTTTTTTCAATAGTAACTTAAAAAGTTATCATGCCTTAATATTAAACTCTTGTTTTATAATTACAGCATTTTTAACAAAAAAAAACTTAAAAAGTTACAATACCTTAATATCAAACCAAGCCTTAAACCCATTCGTAAACATTCAAAGTCTCAACAACCACCATTCATTGTGTTCAAATTGTAGAGATTCCAGCTGAAGGAACAAAAATTAGCTTTATGCTAATTCCGTATCAGTTATGATATGATTACAAGCAAAAGCAGTAGCTTATGTTCATAACAGATATTTAAATACAATACTAATTAAAGAATAGCTAAAATCACTAAATAAATACAATGGCATCATACAGCTAAATTTCAGTAAGTAGCAGAAAATTTCATTTAACACAATATTACAATTATCAAGGATGTGACTTGAAAGTTCACCACATACTCTTACATCCACTGATTTGATCATGAGTTTTACACCATATAAAAGAAACAAGAAAAAAAGGGGAAATAAGAGATTGGGAATTGGGATAAAAGGTGGGTGACCAAAGAAAAGGTATACAAATACAGCCCGGTGTCGTTACCTTACAAAGAATATATTTATATCAAAATGCTGTATAATTTAACAAAATCATATTATTGAATAGCTACAATTGACAAATTTTGAATTTTAAGATTCTTGACTTCTATGGCACAAATTAATCTTTGTGCGTTGTATTGATCTTTGATTTTCTCTGCTTCTACCAAATGAATTTATCATATATAATTGGCTTCGGTTCTCCAGGTGCCGTATCATGACCAGGATTTCTATATTCATCAACTAGAGGTTTGGTTAGAAGAGTACCAAAGTTTTTTCTGGCAAAGCAACAACTTCTCCTTCTCAACACCGTATTCAGTGTCCTCCTTATGACAGCTCCACTTCATCCCCTTAGCAATGGTAGCAACAGCATCAATAAAATAGCTGGATTCCCGTACTATCACATACCCATTGGGACGCAATATTCTATCCATCTCCAAGAGCACAAACTTCATATCACATCTGCCCAAAGTATGATCAATTGTAAGAAGCACATATATTTACTAACACTGAGCAGTGAGCACCCTATTTTTCTAAACATTATTCATCCCAAGATTTAATATACCTAAATCTAGGCAAGCACCATTCTAGTTCAACATCTAGCAGAATGAACAGATGCATCACCGGTGGAATGTACTTTTCAGATCAATTGCATTTCTGGATCCTAGGATATCTACTCAATACCTGGTTGGTTTTCTGCTATTTGAGAAACCTCAAAACCTAAAGCTAAGTACAGAGGCTTCATGCACATAGTATTTGGTTAACCAGCCACTTACGGAAGACTGAGAAAGAAGAGTTTATTTTAACAAAAGGTGGCAGAATTCAAATCAGAAATAAGTTGGCTTACTATCAATAGAGAGATTTTTGCATGTAGGTCCTATCTACTCACTTCAACAAATCCTATAAGAGCCCCAAGGAATCAAAAAATCTGGTAATGTCCATAAGTAAGTTGACTTGCTATCAGAAGAATGGTTTTAGTGTGTAGGCCATGTCCACCAAATCCTATAACTGCCCCTTGGATTCAAAAATTCTGATTTCAATATTTAGTGCAATTTTTTATATTATTATTTTGAGGTTGGTTAACTAAACAGGTAACCATCTTGAACTTTCTAGTTTCTATAAATCAAGACATTTCCATCATATCATATTTTGCTAACATTCAGTTGCTATTGCAAGAAATAAGTCCATAGTCCAGATCAAACCTAACTCCACGTAACGACTCATTATCAAAAACTTTCTCACTTACGCATTTCAATTAACAATTTATAAAATATCAGTTCCATGTGATGTAATACCTGTGGCTTTCTGCAGTAAAGAGGCCATCAAGATGAAGGAGATCATATGTTCGAGGATATGTCGAGAAAGCCTCACACCTAACAGACAGCAAAACAATCAATCAGCACATACACTTACCAACGTAAATATAAAGGAGAGGATACATGGAAGGCCCATAGCAATTTATACTGCCCACATAGCATTTTAATATAGAAAAAGCAATAAAATGTACCAATCATGATAGGTTCCTATGAGGCCCCGATCATAAACCACGGCAAGTGTGTTAGCAGCATAAGATGATACGACATTCATAACCCACAAGGGATCATCAATTACAGCAGCAGCAAATCCTCCATAGAGCGTATTCATGTCCATTACATTTCTTATCTTATCGGTCCCAAGTGCAGGGAGTAACTTCTTGTAGTGCTTCACTCTCACATTCCACTTACTGTCATCATGCTTGAAAGCACTAGCACTCCCACCATGGACATCTGATATGCGTTCGGGTGCAACATGTAACCGCTCTGGCCATTTAGGCATGGATTCCAAAACTGATTTCTTCAGATTTGGTCTCGGCACAACAACACAAGGACGAAGAGGTGTGTACCATGCTGAATCTGGTTCAAGGCTGTCATCACACTTGGGTGGGTAGACATCTGGGTTAGAAAGCTTATTGTAGCAACTGCTATCAGAGAGTTTTTGCCACACTGCAATATCATCCTTTTTGGCATATAATTTGAAGCACATCGAAGTAAGCAAATCTTGTAACTTCTTATAATCAGATCTCTGCTCTTCAATTGTAGTATTCCATCCTCTCCATCGGTGCTCATAGTTAACTGGTGGGCCAGATAGGACCCAGAATCCACCAGGACGGAGTATTCGATGAACTTCTAGGAGATAAATTCCACCTGAAACGAAGATATTCATCATTGAGAGAAACCTTGAGATAACCAATATGCAGAAAACAAAGCAGTATCACATCTTAAGAGGAAGATACTAAACTAAACTGCCCATCACCATCCAAGTACCTCTCCAATTGATCAAGAATTTTATTAAACAAAATATTGAAAAGACATTTCTGATATCATGATTTGTAGCTGCCTTTATTTGCAATGCTATTGTACATTTCCTCTAAAATGATAAACATCAGTTATTCAATAAAATTAATATCTTCTATAATAAATGTAATGCTCCCTAACAAAAGACTTTCACAATGCTGACTTTCAGAGTAGCGAAATGTAATTGAATCACATGATCGGTGATGTATGTTATTTATGTTATTTTGTCTGATATGATAAAGCATTTATAACCATATCTCACTGGTTACATATTGATCAAACTTCATAGTATATGATTAATTACCGAATTCTGTCCACGGGATAAGGCATCTTGAGCAATGAGCCATATCAAATGAATTTGAGGGGAAAGGTAGGCGCTGTGTGGAAATGATGCCAAGAATTGCGGGAATTCCACGTTCCAATGCAAATTGAACTTGAGCTTCATGATTATCTCTTGGTGCAAGAGAAACCGTTAAAATTCCACGATCTAATAAATCACCTCCCCAGCTAGCAACCTATAAATAAAATGTAAGTGAGTTAAATTTATCCTAAGATGACCAAGAGGCACCATAAGAATAAACCATCGATGCAACATAGATTAGCCCAGTATATGATTAGATGAAAAAGAGGGCAAATGAAAAACAAAACTCACCCCACATCCAGTGTCAATAGCAGTTCGAACTGTCCCATCTTGCATTTCTGGAATCAGATCTCGCATCAAATCAACATATGCACCAACTCCTTTGGGAAACATTGTACCTCCACCAGGAAAGAGGAACTTCTCTCCTTGTTTTCTCAGCCAATTCTGATTTGACTTCTGCTTGTTAATCCAATCATAAGGCACATTCCTGAAACCAGATCCAAATAATAGAACAAAATTGACTTACGGCCAACATGAGTGGACAATAAAACCAGTTCATTAATAGATCATAATACCTGTACCAACATTCATCCCTGCTTTTTGGCCACTTGATAGGTGGCTTATACCCATCAGGAGGGGGTATTAAGCATTCCTTCCTCTCAAAAACTGGAGGGCAGTGGCGTTCCATGAAAGTCAGCCGATGAGCACCGTACTTTTTCCACCTCTGTAGCAATGAATGTTTATCATCAATATGGCCACTTGATATCATATACCTTTGTAACATTGCCTAGAAGCTGTTACTATTATCAAATAAGCATTTAAGGTATACCTTTGGATCTGTGCATGGAGTGTAGTCTTGATAGTTGCTGCTGCATTCAGGGAAGTTAACAGATTTGATCTGAAGCGGAGCAACCGCTGGATCCTTGGGAGACGGGACTGCTTTCTGGACATCCCTAATCTCAACTCTGTTTTTCTCAGAACAAAAGATTCCACCAAGGTAAAACGAAAACCCACATAGTGCAACAAACAATACTGTCAAAGGAACAATCCTGGGACTTTTATCACCATTTGGAGAAATCGGTTTCCCATCTTTATGCTTCATTTTGTCAGAAACAATTAATTACCTGCATTGATAATAGTAAAAAAAAATTTAGTCACAGCTAAGTGAGATTAAATTTTTAGCTCAATGAACAAACACGTAAAGAAACATCTCCAAGATCCCAACTACGGAAATAAATACATTCCATGCTCCAGTTTCGATTCCTGCATTGTCTAAGATATTAAACTAAGCATCATAAAGCAGAATGAAGAGAACAGTACAATGTTTGAGTCAAAATTCAATGTCACAACCCAGTCACTTATAATTATCCTGAGACTATTAATAGGATCCAGTTAACCAACTAAGACGGTTGAACATTAATGTGTGAACTTAAATGAATGAGTAAATATCAATTTGACTAACCAAAAAAAAACAATCAAATGGGAGTTAAAGAACACAAATTTTCCAGACGAATGAGCGCAATAATAAAACAAAAGATGGGTTTTTAAGACAGATCTGAACTATAAGTAGGCAAATTATCCATCAAAAGTAAAAGCTAAAGCAAAGGCTATAATAAGAAAGAAAGCTGAAGGTTTTAGTAATGCTTAGAATTGAATCCAGTTTGCTTAACTGAAAATATCTCTCATTGTATTAGCAAGGAAGCAACTACCGACATGTCATATTATTTATCACATGATAGAGGGGGCCCAAATTCTAACAAACACAGCCGTCCTAGATCCTAATAACATGGTCCCCCATTTCTTTATTCACCTTCCCACTAAGTCAAAAAAAAGGCATAAAGAAGCAGAGCAGATCACATCTTCCAGGAAACCAACCAAAAGTGAAAAATAGAAAAAGAGAGAAAACATGAAAAAAAAAAACACATAATGGTAATCTAATCATTTCCTTGAAACACAAGAAATCATTTTCCATGATTTCAGTTGCTTAGCGTTCATGTTTTCACCAAATCGGATTCAGATTTTATTATTATCGTTATTCGATGTACGACGCCGTTTTAGCGGAGCGAGAGTTTCATCAAATATATGAGATGCAATTATGGTCTATGAATGAAATGATGGCTGCAGCTACAGAAGAAGAAAAAACAAAAATTAATAATTAGTGTTTTTGTTTTTCTTATTTTCAGTAAAACAAAAAAAGAAAAGAAAATCAAACTGAAGATTGAAATTGTAAGGTAAGTGAATGGATTCAAAATGGAAAATAATTAGTAAAAACAAAAAGAAAAAACGACTGAATAATCTAAAAATAGAGGCAACGGAATCAGATCTGAATTTACTGAAAACGAGCGAAAGAAGAGAAGTAGGAGGAAGAAATAGGTGCGGAGTGTGTTGGTTGTGTGTTGTACCTTCTGTCAGTAGAAGAGGTACAAGCCCTGTCCTCTGCTGGTCTCGTCTCCGAGATTTCTGTGCACAGAGAGAGGACAGAAAGAAAGAGGCTAGTGATGATGATGATGATGATAAGGGAAAACTATAAACTGCTAAAGCTGAGAGATGATAAAGGGATTCATCAAGTCCCTTAAATAACTCTCCCTGTGAGACTCTGAATTCTACTGATTCTGTCAATTAAAAGTCCCTCGCCTTCTGTTTTGCATCGCTGTCCCCATTCACGCTCTCCGTGTCTCTCCAAATTGATCATTTTCAATATTCCAAATATTATTAAATTATATAATATATTATATTCTTTTCTTTTTCTCAATGAGGTAACATCAATGGAAAAGGAGAAAAAAAAGAAGAGAAAAAGGAGGGAAAAACCAAAGAAAAAAAGGACCACTGTATAATTTACTACGAGCGCTCCACTATCATACTATTATTTTTTTTGGAAGAAAAATTTACGGGAGAGTATCCTCTCACCTCAACATTCTATAAAGACAGCCTACTAAAATAAATTTTAATAACACTAGAAGTTATCGTTAATGACTTAATTGAGTTAGCTTTATTTAGTTAAGTAATGAATTATTTGCACTTAATAAAATTTTTTATTCATTAATTTATTAAATCAATTTTTTTAATTTTGAATGGCGTAATTAAAAGATATTTTCAAAAATATCTATGTCTAATTAGGGATGGTAATGGGTACTGTCTGATGCGGATTCGTCACTACCAAACTTGCACTTGTAAAAAAATTAAATTACTAAATCTGCCCATAACCCGCAGTGGATTTTTTTACGGATTTTCTCATTAAAAAACACGAATATAGAAAAATACTTTTAATAATACATGAAAACTTAAATTATATAATTCAAACTATAGATATATAATAATAACTTAAAAAGTCTGCAAACAATATTCAATTCTAGATTTTATCATTGCAAATAAGAAATTAAATTTTCAACATTAAAAAAGTTTCGAAAAAATTTCAACATTAAAAAATATTAATCTAAAATAAAATATTTCTATTGTAGGCAAATCATCATCATTAATATCAATACCTTACTTCATCTTTTAATCAATATACAATTATCGTCAAGGCAAAACAAACAAAATCAATTAAAGTATAATAAAATATTAGTAATAAAAATTATAAATTTCTACTTATTAAAAGCTTATTGCACTTAGGTTGCATTGAGATAAGTTAAGTTTAGGAATTAGAAACTCTAACTTAAATATATTTATGATTAATTTTTTAGTGTAATTTTCATGATTAAAATAAAAAATATAAATAATTAAAATAAAGGATGTGAATTGGTGGATACTCGCGCTGATACCCAACATATATTTTCTTAATACCAAACCCACTTGCAACCCCTAGTGAATTTAAGTTTGAAATATCAAACTCACCCGAAACCCGCAAAATTACTCACAGTGGGTGGGTTTTTCCTGGTGGGTTTGGGTGGGTTGGCGGGTAGTTTTGTCATCCCTAGGACTCTAATTAATTAATTTTCATCCATAATTAGATAAAATTTATTAATTATCATTATTGATATAGTGATATACTATTATTATTATTTTTATCTTTTTATTTTCTTTAAATTGGTATTATTTGTCTTTATAAATTTTTATGAAATTTTTTATACATAAAAACATCATAAATTACTATAAAATTGATTAACAAATGCTAATTCAGGGTATTAAATTGTTACACTCAATTTAACATGATTTATATTACGATAATATATTATCTTATTTATATTTTTTGAAATATTTATAATTTGTGAAAGTACAAATGTAAAAATAAGGTTTTCAGATTTTTAGGTTAAACAAAATACGTAATACTTATTTTAATTTAGTGATTTAGACAAAAAAAAAAAAACACACATGTATTCATATTCAGATATTTAACTCTATTTAAAATTCAGATTATTCAAATTTCAAACAAAAAAGAATACCACCTTAGTCTCACAATAAAATTTACTACTCTATTATTCTAAAAATGTTTTAATTAGAGATTTCTAATAATTTAAGGTTGGTGATAAGCTAAAAATGAAAAAAAAAAATTCTAATATAGTAAATTTTCTTCTATAATTTAGTAAAATTTATATTTTTATCTTTTAATTTATTTTTAATTTTAATATGATAAAACATCTGTAATTGCAAACTCACTTGTCTCGGTCCTATAGAGTTTTAGGAAACTCGGTCAATATCTCAATCGCTCAATTTTCAATATATGAAGATCGTGGGACCGTCCCTCGCTAATTTCTCTCGATGACGGTAGGTTCCTAAAATTTATGTGAGGCGGTTGCATGGTGTTGACCGCATTTAGTTTTGGAAATAATTAACCACAGAGAGACAGAGAGAGAGAGAGAGAGAGTTTACGACAGGTAGATGTGGTGGGGGGCTATACAGTAACCTTATCTTACTCGACGGTGCCGCTATTAAAATGACAGACAATATTTTAAACTTACAGTAGTAATAATAATAGTAATATTCTTTACGTGTTCGTGGCAATTGTCGCATTCACCCTCGTGATTTACAAAAAGTAACAAATAGATCCCCAAGACAATCCCCTTGTCCGAAGTTCATCTTTTTCTCGCCACTTGGACTTTCGGCCGAGGTAGATTTATCTCGCTATCTATTGGTTAGAGATACCACCTCTTGGATGGCTCCAATAGGTGGTGCGTTGAGATTCCGATGGCCTAACGCTAGGGCCCGTGAAGAGGTAATCAGTAAATGGCTTTTAAGGGTAGTTGGTATGTTTTTTGCTTGCTTTTTTTAATTAGTGTTTATGTGTTGTTTTAATTGATGTGATGTAATTTTGTTATTGTTCTGATTGGGACGTGACTTTTACCTGTAATAGCTGAGGTTGGTGGATTAGGTTAATGTTGTAAAATTCCCCCCCATTACTTCACGAGATTTTATTGTGTTGGAGTCATTTAATCTCCTTTCGATTTTATCATTTATAATTCTTAGTTACTTTATGGTTGGGTATTCCCTAATTTAAGCTTGAGCTTTAAGTATTGTCGTATATATCGTATTTAAATTTGACCTTGTATTTACACCTTTATGGTGATGTATTATTGGCCTTTCTTGACTTCAATAATACATGCTATTCTTTCTCTCAAAAAAAAAAAAAAAAAAAAGGGAGAGATCTCACCTATTAGTAAGATGTAGTTGTTTGATTTTAACTCCGTAGATTTTTAGGCTAATCCATAAAATGTATAAAAATCAAATCTGTTCATTTATATCAAATTTGAAATCTAATTTTTATAAATTTGCCAAGAATAAGAGTATTTTTTTTTAAGTTCACCTTAGTTAAAAGAATTATAGTATAAAACACGTGGTATGATAGGAGTGGTTATTATATTAAATTCAAGTAATTCTATAGTTTATTGATTATTAATTTAGTTTATTCGATACCATCGAGTGTTTAATTTTTGTGGCGGTAGGTATTAGTTGATTTCATTGGTAAAATACTAAAATTTCTCAGGTGTAAAAAAATACCTACATTTCATACTCTGTTCACGTGCATGGGAGACACGTAGACCAGTCGTACTAAGCGTGAAAAATAAAAATCCAACGCTGTCTAATTTTGAACTTCAATGGCATATATATGCCACGGATTTAAAAAAAAAATCCACGAATCAATTTCTTCAATTTTGGCCAAATTTTAAAATATCTTTAATTATTTATTTTCATTTTTTTAAAAAAAATTATTTGTATACGGGAGAAATGAAGATAGAAAAGTCGAGGAGACGACATGTGGAGCACAAAGTGTGTAATTATTAATTGACTTTGGTCCCGGGGTGTTTTTAAATGATAAAAAATTAGGAAAAAATAAATAAATCGTAGCCGGTTGGCGATCGATTATTGTCAAACATTTGGCACCGCCGACGTTTTAGTCTGTTTCTTTTGTTCATGCATGGCAACTTGTATTTTGATATGTTCTCACGATGCTTTGATGCATGATTCCATATTATTATTATTATTATACACACGTTCAAACAACTTAGCTGGATGCCATTACATATCTTAATGTCTCTTTTCCTTTTTGGTGTGGACCGTTTATTAAAATTAATTATTAATACTTATATCTTTTATTGCAAACACCCTCAACTCTTTTTATTTGATTTTTTATATGGTTAGATCCCTAAAAAATTTACTCCCAGGGTAAATTTCAGTTTACCCTTTTCATAAACTGACATATTTCAATAGAATTTTTTAGAATTATCTACATAAAAAAAAAAAGACAACTAATTGTTGATGCACAAGTTTGTGTCGAGAGCATAACTCGAAAATCAATGATAATTAGTGGCCGAGACCTATGCTTCCATATCTAGGGAGATATTGATGCTACCTACATTGTAGAAGGAAAATATTGTTAAATGTTGAGCGACTTTTGAATTGTGCGATAAATATATCAATTCAAATTTCATTGTAATATTTGTGGATTGTAAAAAAAAAAATTTAAAAATTCAATTTATCAAGAGTGAAAATATTGTACATCGCTTTCAGATAAGGAGTTCGAGTCTCTTGTGTATTATAAGATAAATATTTTCTCAATGTCTAAAAGTATATGAGGTCAAGACTCAAGAGCTCGTTTCAAGTTCAAATAGTATTCCTATTGCATCATAACATGGTTGTTTGTGGAGGTTTATGCATATAAATATCAATATGTGTTAATAAAAATATTTAATTAGGGCCTTTAATTGCGGGTAACTACTGTTGACCCTAGAAAAAAAAAAAAATATATATATATATATATATATATATATATATATATATATATATATATATATATATTTCATATGCAGTATCTTTGTAATTTAATTTATTTTCACTTAGCCCATGTAATTATAATAGTCTAATATTTTATTTTACCCCAAGATATTTATAGATATTTTCTTATATATATATATAATTTTACTCCTAATAATTTACCCCAATAAATTTACCAAATTTCCAATTTAACTCAACTCCATGGTGTTGGTGTAGGGCCTGAATTTCCAAAAAGAAATTAAAGATAAAAAGAGAATAAAAATAAAAAGAAGTATAAATGATAATGCACCGACAAAACCATCATGGGGCTTTATTCTTTGCTTGTCATGCATACAAAATGCTTTTCTTTATTCTTTCTTTTATGCACTCAAAATTAATAGGAAGCCGTCGTGAATGTTCGTAGCATACATGTTGTATAAAAGTTTAATTAAAGACATACATTGACTTTATCAATGTATAATTAATTAAATATTAATACACGAATTTACTTATTTTGCTTTCAGGATCTACCAGTCGGTATATTCATTCGTACAGTCAACCAACCGACAGTTTTTTTTTCAACTATTATTATACTTGGAATTTTTCTAAGTTATATTTATTATAACATACAACTAAACAAGGGCCAGGTAGATCAGTAGATAATTTTTTGTTGGCTATAAATTATTGTAACTTAGGGAGACCAACCTACTTATACTCTCAAAATTAAGATCGGTAAACACTAAACCCAAACACTTTGCAATTCTTCCCTTTTTTTTTTCCCTTTTTCTTTTTTACTTTTCTTCTTCAAATTACATAAATGTAAATCAAATTCAAGTTAATTATTTGTTAGTAAGATAAATAAACCTATATCTAGCTTTTGATGTTGCATAAAGAATAAGGGATAATGTACCTTTCAATATGTTTCGAGATTCTTCAAAGTTTAATTAAAAGAACTCGATTTTTTTTTTTTTTTTGATGAATGATATGTATTATTATAATCAGAAATTTACTGATATTTATGTTTATACATCTACTATAACTATTTTAAATTAAAGCAATGAACTACAGTCCAGATTTCCACACTCCTTAATATTTGAGGGATATTCGCTCGAGAAATCTGCCTCCACCCAATTGTATGATTGAAAGAAAAAGTATTAAATCCCCATCAAGGGACCCAAATAGTTGCTAAAACACTCAGCTGAAAACAGTGACAAATAAACTCGGACCATGAGATATCTAAATGCACACAAAACAATCCGATATCTAACTCTCTTTTTTCTCTGCTTTTTTTTTCCTTATTTTTTTTCTCAAAGAACTTGAAATGTAACAATACTTTATTAAAAAAGAAAGAAAGAAAAAGAAAGGTTTGTCTATCTTACAATTGATATATATTTTACGGCGATTACGATTTTTTTTTCCTCATAAATCACTGAATTTTTCATTACATTTCTCAAATTTTTATCATTCAATCAAAGTTCGTGAATCTAAAACAGAAATATTACGTTCAAAGAATGAAAAACTTATGAGTATGGTAACAAATAATGAGTTGTAAAGTAGCACGCATGTAGCTTCAAATAAATCAAGATCAAATTGCAGTGACGAGACCCACAAATGGTTTGTATTATCATTATCATAAATTCAAATCCCATGTTCCATTGAGATGTATAGATCCACCGCGTTACAACTTAGCAACAGAAATGCATGCAATGACAGAGAAAGGCAGAAAACAACGCTGCTTCAATGATTTCACATGGCTTGCTTGGAGGGCATTTAATTAAAAAACAAAAGCAGTTTCAATTTTCAATTCCCACAAACTGAGGGGAGAGAGAGGCTGGAGACTGTGACCACGCGTTTTCAGAATTTACTAATCTAAATTAAGAAGTGCAATTAATATTAAGGACCAACTACAGTATCCTAAGAGTACCGTACCCCATGATTTTAGCACCGTCAAATAAATACAAGTTTAATAAAAATCAACAAACTCTGGCTGCCTGACGATTCATTGGATGGGTCGGGATTTGTCGATCTTAATTCTCTCCTTGATTGATAATTATGTAAGATTGTCCTTATATGGTTTCAATTGGGATAATTATGTAAGATTGTCCTTATATGGTTTCAATTGGGATCTCAAATTCTAATTGGAATTCCGAATTATCCCTAATGACATGAGTTTTTATCACCAATGACATGAGTTTTTATCATACATTGTAGATACTGTCGTAAACAACACGTCATACATTTATAATTGACATATCATTTATATATTATTTATAAAAATAACTAGTCATATATATATGACCAACATGTTTATGTGATTTATTAAACTGACTTATCATATATTTATGAAAAATAAGATTTCGAAACACTCATGATTTCGATCGGGATTTTCAAATGTCTCGAACCTCATCCGAATAATTAATAAAGACAAATTTAAATCTCAAATTCTAATTTAAATAGTAAATCGAAATAAAATTTTGTACTAAATCTCGATCTAGACTATAAGGCAGTTACCGTAGTCACACCAATTAATATGTAATTTTACTCCATCATTAATCTCTCTCCAAAATGTTAATAATAATTGTTGATATAGAGGGACGTGGGCCATCATGGGGACATCACATGGCACGTGTTCCCCATGTGAGATGGACAGTGAAGGAGAGAGATATCTTTATAAGAATCATTCATAAAAAAATGGCAACTAATTAGTGTTTTGACAATTCCAAAACCATGCATGGATTAAAGTAATGCAATAGCTAATGAACGAAAGTGCACTAAAAAGCCAGAGAAGTGACAAACAAGCCGACATAATTTTTGAACATTTACAAGGGCACTACTCAAGTACTTTGGAATATTTTTCTTTTTCTTTTCATTTGACATTTATTTTTGGGAAAAAGACATCTTGCCTGTTCTAGTTTGGCAAGTGATATTAAGTACTAATTGAGATCAATGTACCTAATCAAATCCTCATCGTAATTAAGCAAAACAAATAAATAAATAAAAATTAGATAGTTGATGATGACAACTATCATATTATTAAATAAATGATTTATTCTCTTTAACTTCTTTATAAAGAAAAAAAATTATGTAAAATTTTTGAAGAAGAAGAAAAGTCTTCTATAATATTTTTGTAATCTTTATTTGTTTAATATTATTTAAAAGGTAGAGATATGGGTAAAACCTGCTAGTTAAATAAAATTGTTTAGAAACTATTCGATTAAGTCCTCAAAGATATTTTTATTTTTATGTTAACATATAAATGAATGTTATCTATGATAACGTGAGAAAATCCTAACTAGTTAAATCTTTGCCAATAAAAAAATATTATTCTTATGACAAAATTAAGAAGTATACTGAAAAAAAAAAGGTAAACCAATCGGATCCTCTCAATTTAATTTCAAAAGATGATAGGTATAATTTATGTTTATTCTTTGGGTGAAATGTGAATGGGACACATAATAAAAATGATGAAGAAGAATAATGATAGAGTGATGATACAACCACAAACTCTTATACAAATTGATCTTGTACAAACTGATTTGTCATTAATTTATTGGTTGAATGAAAATATAAAATAATATAAATAGATCATGTGGACCAAGAGATATTTAATTCAACCAATTTTATTATGCTACATTAATTTGTACAAAATAAATTTATACAATAGTTTATGGCTCTATTATTACTCATAATGATAATAAGGAGAATGAAATGATTACTACGTAAGTGCTGTACAAACATATGTATGGCTTATGATACATATATCTAATGTATGAACTAAACCCAACGGGCTTGATAATTGTAAAAGTCCAGCTTAGTCCAAAACTCTTTGGACCACCTTGAAAGGTAAAGAGCAGTGAAAAGGACTCCAAAATTGCAATGGGGCAAATTTAAAGCTAGTGATCTCAAACTTACTTTGATGAAAACAAAAAAGATAATAAGAGTACAATGAAAAAGAATTTTTGAATCTCATTAGTTCTTGAAGGTCAAAAGTTATTCATATAAATATCAAACTCAAATTACTCAAGAACATGCTCATCAAGTCAAGACTCAAACGTGAAGAACACTAGATTAAGTGATGTTTCATTTTCATAATTTGTAGAACTAGTTTATTGAATTTATGCGTGGTCAAGCATTTAAAAGCGCAAACTTATTATGATCATGAGATTCAAATTTATATTTGGTTCCGTGAATATGTTTTTTATACGTGGAAGAAAAATAAAAACTAAATGTTTTATCAAAATGAATTTCTTTTAATATTTGGAAAAGTCTTAAAAAGTTTTGATGTATTGAAAAATACAAAGAATTTGTATGGTCTTAATGCTATTTCTCAAAATCTAGAAAATGACCTATTTGATAATGACTTAAAACTTTTTTGGGCACTTCCATACTACATAAATACGAAAAGGATTGCAAACATGGTCCTAAATTCAAAACTATTAAAGTTGAGCTAAGCCAAAGTGGTAGACAGATACCGACTTAGCACAACCGGTGAACCAATTGTTACAATTAAAATATCTAGACTCTAGAGAGTAAACAACTCACTAGTTTTTCCCAAGTAGTAGATCGGTTTGTTTGAGATCCTTCAATGATAATTAGCCACGTCAGCAAAGCGGTGAACTTATTTGTTGAAACAATACATAGATTTTTTTGTAGATTTTAAGTTTATGTTCCGAACACCTAGTTTTCTAAAATTTCTATAAAATTCAAACTTTTATCCGATTTATTGAGCTAAAATTTGATCAGCGAAAGCATTCTTGACCTCTCTCTTATTTCTTTCAAATTGAGTGAGTGTTGGAAAACACTTTGGTGAAAAAGGCGTAAGATATACACCTTGGATGATTTATAAAGACATGTTGATAACTTGAAGTTAATTGGAATATTTGGAGTATCGAGATATGAAGTTCGTTTTAGTAGAACTCTCAAGCTTAAATACCTTAGAGGCATTGACGTAGGCATGTTGCCGAACTATGTTAAAAATTAAGTTGCTTATTTTCTCTCTACCCTTATCTTTTAATTTACTCATTGATTTTGGTTATTGTTGTTGTATTATGATAGTAATTGTTTTTGTTGGATTGTAGTGTTATTATGGAAGAAATTTTTAAAATCCAATTCACCTTCTTCTTGAGTCGTTTAGCTGGAGTTTGCTCGACTGAAATGCTTTATATAGGGAATCACATAAATTTATCTCCAATAATTTTTTACTTTCACATGAAATTTTTTTTTTATTTAATTGGTAATATTTTTCCTCGAGAATATTTATAATGTTTCCATACAAAAAGATTTCTTGCGCTCAATAATTCACATAGCCATACAAATATTTTTTTCATTATTTGTGCGGATAATTTATAATATTTGGGACCGAGCTCGTAAGAAATTCATAACATTTTTTTTTTTAAATTAAAGTTTAGCTATTGAAAAATTGTATTCAATAGCTAATACCGGACCGGCCCATTTGAACACCAACCAACTTGAAGCCAGGTCCAGAAAGTTCCACGAGCAATCCAGTGGCTCGATAATCGTAATCTTATCCGTACGTTCCAAAATCTAACGGCTATTACGGAAGTGGTTAAACCAAAAACCAAACGAATAAATTATACGAAACATTCGTTACTCTGTGGTTACCACACGCCTGTCCAAATTCTCTCCTTCGGATTTCAGGTAATTTTTTTTTTTTTTTTTGCCCTTGTCAGTTTCTTCGGAGTTTTGAAATTCTATCGTTTAGAAAGAAATGGGTATTAGGGTTTTGTATAAATTTCCTTAATTTTGGGGTTTATGAGAGAAATTAAAGTTATATGAAATGGCAAAGACAACAGGATTCTTTTTTTTTTTTTTTTTTTTTTTAATGTGATTTCACTTTGAAGGAGTCTTTGTTACTCGTTAGTTGTCTCCTTTGAAGGCCTTGCTAGTGTTTATTCTGAAGCTGAATGTTTGCAACAACAAATATTACTTCATAGTTTTTTTTTTTAATTTTATTATTAACTCACACCCATTGAAGCTCAAACGTAGACCTGAACCCTAAGAAGTTAGTCGTTTGTATTTTTTTAGCTTGTTCTTGTAAACATTCGCTAATATTATAATTAGACATGAGCACAAAGAATGGCATTTCTTGATTTATATTTTGTCAAACATTTTTTCTTCTTTATAGGTGAATTTCTTTGAGAAAGGCTATGGATTTGTTTCTCAAGAGAATGAATGAGGACGCGGCTGAATGCTCCTTTAACGATGGGGACATTCTGAAATGTCCATTTCTAAGGAACATCAACAAGCCTACCAGCTTTTCATTCTCATCAGTGAATTTTCCCCTTCCAGTAAGTTATTGCCGTTTCGTTTTTAATGGACTTTTTGCCTTGATGACCTTTCTAGTTTAGTGTGTCTGTCTCTGCTGATGTAGAACTTATTGTGTGCTCTTGCTTCTGAATTTGAGCTACCTTTTTTCTGCAGGAGCGGGGAGCCAAAGGTCCAATATTTGAAGATGGTCCAAACTTTGGCATGGCATTTAAGCTCTTTCATGGTAAAGATGGGGTTGTTCCACTTTCTGGGAGGTCATACAGTCATAATGACAATGAACCTGAGCCTATCTCCCAGTTTAATCCTTTAGGAACGAAAGTTGCCACCATCAGCTTGTCAGCATTTAGTCCAGGAGGGCCATTCAGCTTTGGGCCCTTCAATGATAAATGGAAGAAGCAACAAAAGAAATCTGAGATTCCCAACAACAGCGAACCATCTTCTCAGGTAGACACATACTTTTGCCAACCATCATATTATTGTCTATTCTGGGAAATGATTTTGCTAAATAATTAGCACTAAAAGAAATGGTGGGTCTATTTGCACCCTACAAAAAACCAAACACTCATTTACTTGAATCGCCCGTTTGTTTAATTTATTATAAAACTTCTACTATGTAATTAAAATCCCACGTACATTTTCAAAAAAACTGCTGTCAATTTCAGCTTCATATTTACCTTTTTGGACCCTGGTAATTGATTATGTGAGCTTAGAAATATTTAAAAATAAAGTGAGAACACCAAACAAGAAAGTTATTATTGCTTTCAATTATTTGACCATCTTTGAACTCGTATCTCTCGCAATATAAGAGCTCTCTTTATCATAGCTATATCTTTCTCCTCTCTAAGTAAATTGTAAATTTTCTCTTATTGACCTGGAAGGATAGCGTCAGGAGTTCTTGACAGTACCTGCAGATTTTAGTTCTCTGGGTATCTGATCAACAAACAACCTATTCAATTTCTTTTTCCTTTTTGTTTTTGACTTTTTTGGATCAGGAGTAATAATTGATTTTCAGGCCTTCACAGAACAGATACTTGTCGCTGGGTTTGAGTGCTATTATTTTGCCTCTTTATCATGAACTATAGGAATTTGTTTGAGTTTTAAAGAATTTTTGGTCACTATGATTTCAACTTAGAATTGGTTAACTTTTGTATGCTTATATGAGAGTTGACGGATAATTTGATTAAAAAAGGCAACCAATGAATATGTGTTAAAACAATGGTGTATTACACTGTGTATTTTAGGAATATTAAATTTTGACAGATATACTAGTGTTCGAAATACTCCTTAGGGTGCTCATTGCACCACCCTAAAAGAAAATTAATTGGTAGAAGAAACCATTTCCAAATGGATCCTGGTCCTTCTACCCTGACAGCAGGACGGATGTTGGATAGAATAGAACATCGAATATATTTAATGATGTATTGGTGATATCATCTTGTAAAATGCAGCTGTGTGTTCTTTCATTAGTGCCATCCAGTAATCTATAGTTGTTTATCATGTATAGTTTTTGTGGAGGGGATGATTTGGCCATCCTGGCTTAAATATGCAACTCAATGATATGAAAAGCTTCCAAAATGTGCACAACTAACTGTTTACACCGTAATAGCATTGATTCATCTTCAGAGACAGATGGTTCAGAAAACCATATTACATTTTTCTAATGGGTTTTTCTGTAAATAGCACAACCATACAGTCGCATATACTATTCTAACTTAACTGACACTGCCTTTCATCTACCAACCTTTCAGAACCAGAATTCATCAAAGCATGAAGCATCAGGAAATGACTGGTTAGAAACAGGAAACTGCCCGATTGCAAAGTCATATAGAGCTGTTAGTGGGGTCCTCCCAATTGTAGCCAAGGCCTTTCAGCCACCACCTGGATTGAAGCTTAGATGCCCACCTGCTGTGGTTGCTGCAAGGGCAGCTCTAGCCCGGACTGCCCTTGTTAAAACCTTACGCCCTCAGCCATTACCTGCAAAAATGCTCGTAATTGCTCTCATGGGCATGGCAGTTAATGTGCCCTTGGGCGTATGGAAGGAGCATACTCGAAAGTTTTCACTATCATGGTTTGCTGCTGTGCATGCTGCCGTGCCCTTCATAGCCATGCTTAGGAAGTCTGTTGTAATGCCGAAAGAGGCTATGGCACTGACCATTGGAGCATCTATCTTAGGACAGGTTATTGGCTCACGAGCTGAGCGGCAGCGGCTGAAAGCAGTGGCTGAGAGGGAAGGGGTGGCCACACAGACAGACATTGCTGCTACAGTTACAGGATACAGTCCAAGCCAGGTTAATGGAAGTCATTGCGGCACAGAAGGAAAATCATGGGATTCACTTTCTGTTGAGCCTGGTAGATCCACCTCCTCATCAGCCAATGTGTGTTTTTGATATCATAAGTTGCACTTTAGTTGATTGAAATAGTAAATAATGTAATCAGTATGATGAAGAATAAAATTTGAGATATGGTCCTGAAGAAATACAGTGCTAGTGCTTTATATATTGTGAGACAATCACTGGCTGAAAAGAATTTTATGAAATAAATATTGAATTTGTATTTACGTACTTCCTGACTACACTTTCGGGTAGGCTAAAAACCAGTGAATTAAGCCGGTTTGCTTCGGTTTACATATTTGATCAGTTCTGACAGTTTTGTTTCATAGAACCAATCTAGCTTTAGAGTATGATTCTGCTACCATAACATGTTTATATGGTGCATAGGAGGTAAATTTTTGTAACATTTTGTGTTTCTTTTTATAAAGATAAAACTAGGGTGAATTTAAAATTTTTGAAGAGGAGATGTGATGTTATTATAATGTTTTATTATGAATACATTTTTGCAAGAACAATATGTTATCCAGAATGTCAGGCAAATACCTAACATAATCAGCTGTGTATGCTTAAGTGGTATCTCATTTCATCAGAAAACTAGTCACTTAAAATGATTAGAAATCTCTATCAGGAAACAGCTACAATAAAAGACTGATTATTGAATAGCATGCCAATTGATTGAAGAAACAAAACTACTCATGTTAGTTTTTCAAACAACTGCAAGAACATGGTTGACATGGTAGATGGCCCAGGGGTGGGCAACCCAATAGACCCAACCTAACCCAATTTAATCGAATTTAATTTTGATTGGTTGAGTGAGTTATTATGAATTAATTGAGTCAATTTTTTCAAACCCAATCATCAATTGGGTTAAGTTGGATTAATTATGATGAACTCATCTAACCCAACTCAACCCACATAAATAATAATAAGAAGAAGAAGATAATTCTCAATTGCAAAATCTTAAAAATTTAAACGACTAATCTATTTTTTATCCTCTTTTTATTCTTTTATAAAAGAGATTATTTTGTTCTTGTATCTACTATTCTAAACTCTTAACTCCAAAACTAAAATCACTCTCTTAAATCGCAATTTTCAGTCAACTAAGGTACCTTTTCAAATTTATTCATTCTATATTCTTTTAGTTTTCTTCATCAAATACTAGAAACTGAATAGAATTTCCATAATACAATATATTTATATTTTATTTCAATAAGTTTTATTTCAACTTTCATATATTTTTCTTTGTTTAATTTTTAATTTTAATTTGATTTCAAATCTTTAACGCAACCAACTCTACCCAACCCAGTCCGATGATTTAAGGATTGAGTTTGATTGGATTGAACATATTTATTTAATTGGGTTGAATTAATTTTATTTCAGCCCATTCAATAATGGATTGAGTTGGGTTTTCATAAACCCTATCCAACCCAACCCATGCCCACCCTAATCGATGCAATCCAATGTTAAAAATGTGGTCTAGCGCACAACTTTCTAATTTGATCGTTATTTCAAGGTGGAGGCATTTGGACTTGACTATTCACATTAAACATTGTGAAAGTTGTCAAAGCATATCAACAACAATCTGATGATGTCGAAAGCCTCAGCAAGTGAGGAGTGAGAACAGATAGTGAGAGAGGAAAACAACACCAAGAATCAACCAAAACCCATAGGTAAAGATCAGCATAACTTCATGAAGCATACAAAATCAAGATGTTTCCAATAAGCATGTGAGAAGAATGAGCACAAAACTGTTCCATTAAGGAAATTTAAGGACTCATCAACCCACAGACAAAATGTACAGCATAAATTATTGGGAAACAAAACTTTACACAGAGTTTAATTTAAGTTTAAGAAACATCACACAAGAAAGCTGTAATCCATAAATTGAAAAAGCAAGATGCTTGCAAATGCAACACATGGGCTCCTAAAACTGCTGTACAAAAAACACCAGCTAGCAACCCAGATCAAAACAGAGCACTGAAAATACTAATCCCATGGACCTTTTTTAACAGACAGGCGTCAATTTGTACAGAATTATTATATTCGTAGCATCATCAAAAGCCACCAACCTGTTGTCTTGGAGCACCCCTATATCCAGCTGCAGAAATGCCAATGCCGCTGCTTCCATAAGCTGGAGGAGCAGCATTCAGACTAGGGCAATCTCTTGCCCAATGTCCAGTCTTGTGGCATTTATAGCATTCACTAGAAGCGGCAATGCCTGCTCCAGAAGAAAAACTATTGGCATAACCTCCTCCACTAGACTGCCCTGGCCCACTCATGATACTAGGACAATTCATAGAGCTATGACCAACAGCCCCGCAACTGCTACAGGACTGCCGTGCAGCAGAAGTTCCAGCAGCAGGAAGCCTTGAACCACTGTATTGATTTCCATATTGACCCATTTGATTCGCCAATAATCCAGATGCCGCACCAGCATTACTATTATTCCCCACATAGTTTGCAACTACTGGTGCAGTTTGTCGGCTTCCAATATTCCCTGTTCCAGTGTAGGTCATTTCTGGTTTGGGAATTATATTTTCTGCCTTCAGGGCAAAAGAAGTTGAATCCCCAGATTTAAGCTTATCCATCAAATCTAAAATGAACCTAGTTTCAGACGAATAGTTATACCTTTCTGCCTTCACCACTGTTGACTTTACACGTTGTTCATCACTGAACGTTTCCTCCTTTACTTTCAACTTGAACAAATATTTGGTAAAGGTAGCATTACGAACAACTTCTCCAAATTTCTCATCATTTTGATCAACATATTTCAATGAGTACAAATCTTTTGCGGACATGCCCATGATTTCCTCGGCACACTCTTGAAATGCAGTTACCCATGTTAAGCCAGTATGATCTTGTATCTGGAACTGGAGTATGTACCTATAGTCGCATTCAACTACTGATTGATCACACCTATCACAATGCCACCTCCCATCCCCATTATTCATAACTTTTTTGTTGCATGGTCTATCCCCAATCATGATGGGACAAGCTGTATAGCAAAAATTGTCACATTTTATGTAAACAATGGTTGCACTGACTGTTATCCAATCTGGCTTCTCCTTAGTCCCCAGGCCCTCGTCTTTAATTTGAGATACAGTCTTTCTGATATCTGCCCTTCCCACACTCAATGAGTCCCTCGAAATAGAGACTGACTGGGTGTTCTTCCCTTCCTTCTCAAACCATTCCTTTAGCCTGTGAGCCTCGGGAAAATCAGGTTCTATAAATAGCTGAGTTGTAGAGATAGTCCCCACAACCTTCCCGTTAAAATCACTAACCCTACCAGCTTTTACAGCAAGGATTGGAAAGACTCCAGAATCACACATATGTTGCAGTCTTAGCCCATCATCATTGCAGAAATTTCCCCACAACGTCAACTCAACACTCCGGCCAGACATGTCTCTCAAATGGAGGGTTCTCTTCTGAGTTTCAGTACCATTTTTCCTCATTAACGAAGCAGACGGACTAATATATGAGACCACACCAATTAAATCAACAACACTGTTGTTCTCCATGCCTTCAACATCATTAATAGGACGGAAATGAAATTGCTGCCGAGGAATTGAAGCATCATCCTCATAGCACAACTGTACCATTGATGTCATGTCTAGAAAAATTTCAAGATCATTATGAAGGTGGTTAAAGTTCTTCTGAGCTGGTTTTAAACTTCCTCTGGAAACCAAATATATTTTACCTGCTTCAACTTGGTGGTAGAATTGGTCAGCCACCGCGTTAAAGCAGGTTACCCGAATTTCTCCCCCATCAGAGTCCAGAAGATCAAAATGGAATACTTTCCCATCGCCACGTTGGTTGTTATAGTGTCTAAGCTCACCTTTGGCTGTCACTCTCGCCTTGATTGTCCACTTTCCCATGTAAGGATTCAGAGCAGCAATTGGAATTATCCTGGAAGGAACTTCACTCTTACCCACCGGTCCTCTGTTAGCGTACATTGAAGGTGACTGCATATAGGGTGCTTGAGGTGTACGGGCATAATTGCTTGCATAAGGCCGGGAAAATTCTGGTCTAGGGTTGGAAAAACTTGCGCTCTGATTACTAAAGGACCCAGACCCAGCACCAACCTCGGGTTTAAAGTAATTGGGAGGCAGATTTGAACCAACATGTCTTGCCGCGGGGCCAGCATCAGTGTCGCCAGGCAATTGACTCACTCTAGTGTTATTATGGTGTTGCAGAGACACCCCAGTCGCATTTGATTGAGGATTTCCAGTAACCGACCCCGGTTGTTCATTTGAAGAGGGTCTTTGTGCCGGAACAGGTTTCCCAATCGGGTCACATTTATCAATTATCACATCCAAATCCATAACAATAACAATCCTGCCCCAAATGAACCAGAGAAGAAAAGAAAAAGACCCAAATTCATTACTTTAACACATACTAGCTATCACGATACATTAAATTTTATGCCCAATTCGAAAAATCAAATAAATACAAAAAGAAAATGGGAATCACTCACATGCGATTTTGGATGACGTTACAGGTGAACTTTGTTAATCGAACAACGGAACCAATCTGCAAAAGACCAGAAGTGACCAACTCATTTCTCTGAGTAGCTAGCATCCCTTGCTGGCTCCGCGACCCGTCCGATAACACCATCCTGAACCTCTGCTGCTGGTGCTGTTGTTGCTGCTGCTGCTTTGAAACGACGAGCTTTAAATCCATAACTTGAAGCACCGGCATCAAGTGATTGTCCGTCGTCACGTCGCCTTTGCATATTAACGATATTGCTCCTTCCGTCAAATTTATCGCCATTTTTTAACCTGATTTTTTTGTCTGCCGAAATTAATGACTAATTTGATGGGATCGTAGAGATAATTGGATAATTGCAACGGAAGCAAAAGTTGAAAACTATTTTTCAAACCCTAGCAGAGAGAAACTGAAGCGCCACTTGACTGCAAGCTTCTTTTAAGTTTTGAGAGGGAAAATGGAAGGCTTGGCTTTTAGAATTTTGCCACGTTCGCTCCATCTGCTGTCAAAACGACGACGTCTCTGTAGTACCAAATATTATCTCAACTTTGGTTTTCAAATAAGAGCAGCGACACTTGACTCCTGTAAATAAAGCCCATTAACCCGCGGTTCCAAATTTACTTGATTTTATTTCTAAAATTATCTTTATTCATCAATTTTTTTTTATTTTTTATTTTTATAAACCGGAGCAAAATTGGGTTTCGAAGTTTCCGAATATTTTGATAATGATAATCTTATTTGAGCCATGAAATTAGAGTCCCAATTACTGACTATGAACACGCTCCAATAGGATAAAAAAATTCAGTTACACAATTATAGAATCGAAAAAATTGTCATAAAATTAAAAGACGTAGAACTTTCATTAATTTTTAATCGTCGGTGAAAAAAGGAGATGGGAGAGAAAGAAATGGTAACATTTAAAAATTCGGGTCAGCACTTTTATCGACCCCCAAACCTTTTCCATTTTTTGTAATTACAATATTATCCTTAGGTAAAATAACTAAAATAAGTAAATAAATAATTATTAGTTAAATTATTTATTATAATTTATAAGTTGAATTTATTATACCATATAAACTTAGGATTTTTCATATTCTTAATTTTTTTTTTCTAACAGTTCAAATAACAAAAGAAGTCACTATTGCAATGATATATGAAGAAAAAATGTAAAGGGAAGAATCTGGAAAAGAAAAAAAAAAACTTAATAGTGCATTGTTGGAGGAAGGAGATATGCCAAGGGAAGAATTCCTAACGCAATTAGCAAGTTTAAAACAAACCAAAATCATTTAAAAAAACAAAAATTTAAAAGAATAAAAGAAAAAATATTATAAATATTAGATAGGCAAGGGCATTTTTTATATTTATGGGATATGTTTACAAAATATATTCAATTTAATTTTTTTTTAGTAGGGTGTGTTAATCAATGGGGCGCTTTTACAAAAAACAAGGGGAAATTTTCACTGCCCTAATTTTACATGTACTTTAATATTTCAAGCTAAAAACGAGAACAATATTGGTTAAAGAGAGAAGAGTAATAATATATCTAAAAATTCTTGTACAATTTTTGTGTACAAACTAATGTAATATGATTTAATTGGTCAGATTAAATATCTTTTGGTTCATATGATTTATTTTTATTATTTTATACTTTTATTCAATCAATAAGTTAATACTAAATCAATTTGTGTAAAATAAATTTATATAAGAATTTGTAACTTTATCACATTCAAATAGATAGATTAAAGTAGTCAAATATTACTATTCTTGACAAATAAATTAAGGGCAAAAATCAATGAGGCCTGCAATTGTTAGCCCAGTAACTTTAGTTGGCCCAATATCTAGTTTGATTTTCTAAAGAGTGATCCTCTTACCAGTAGGGTTGGCAATGAGAAGGGATGGGATGTGATTCACCAATCTCAATTCTGTCCCGTATATATAAATGGGATAAAAAATGTCATAGTTCTGTCCCTATATTTTTTTTAAGACAAAAATATATTCCAATCCCGTCCCAAAAGAGATGAGATCCTGCGGGATCCCATCCCAATTGAAAAAATTTACATTCTTAATTAACAATGAGACATGATGTGACGAAATTTGTCAATATCATTCCCATCCCGCATATGTAATTGGGATAAAAAAATATTCCACTCCCGATCCTAAATTTTTTTATAGAACAAAAATATGTCACAATCATGTCCCAAATATAATGGAATCCCGCAGGATCTCATCTCATCGGAAAAAATTGCCATCCCTACTTACCGGTCCTCTGCAATCTTTCCGTCACCTCGTTTCCATAATTACATATTTGCCTTCGAATATAGAACGACGTGTCATATGTTGTTGCTGATGCACTCGGTTCTAAAGTTCATTCAATTTTGTTTTATTTGTTTTATTTGTTTTATTTGTTTTTCGTGTAATCGTGTTATAGTTTTATTTCTAAAGGGGGAAGGAAAAAAGTACGATATTTTTATACAGAAAGGGGGAGGCCGAGGGAGGACGTCCCACGTCTGTCACAGATCCGACACGTCAGATGCATGCTCACCCGTCCCTTGTATTGCAAGTCTTTCTATATACGACCAAAACCCCCCACCAACTCACCAGTCAGGCAGTCACCAAGCAACTGACACATGTTTAACAACTTGATGTAAAATGGCACGAGTGGGTTTTATTCAACCGACGCGTATGACACATGTGAGATGAAGGCTTGGAGCACTAATAGGAGCTTATAATTTCCGCAGATTTCATAAGGATAGATTTTTTTTTTCCTTTTCTTTTATATATTCGCGGGAGTAAAATTTTGATATAATGCTCGATGTATTTTTGGGTGGTGTTTAAAAAAGAAGAAGAATGTATTTAAATTTTTAGTAAATTTTAGATTTTATGTATATGTAAATTGTAACCATGTCAAAAAATAAGATAAATAAAAAAGGTCCATTCAAATATTATATCAACAAAAATTTTTAGATTCATGTAAATTGTAACCATGTCAAAAAATTTTAGATTTTTGGGTGGTGTTTTATGTAAATTGTATTCATTATATCAACAAATATCATTTAGATCAATTCAAATGACCCTCTCCACTACGAGATTTAATGAAAATCGATGATTTAAAATTCATGTAATTACCATAAATAAAAAATTGAAATTAAAATATGCATACTCATATTATTGCCACATTTCATATGTATTTCATTGATTTTGTATTTTTTTAATTTTTTTATAACCCGATTTTGTAGTTTGTTTGGGTTTATTTTTGTTGCCAATGAACACTTAGGTGTCGTTTGTTTTTTTGTCTAAAATCTGAATGGACCTGAATGAGTCTGAATTCTAAATATGTTTGAATGTCTGAATCTGAATAATATATTTGTTTTTTCGTCTGAATATCGGAAAATAAGTATTAAGTTGTTTGT
The DNA here is from genome assembly GCF_000493195.1 of Citrus x clementina. Classification (NCBI taxonomy): domain Eukaryota; kingdom Viridiplantae; phylum Streptophyta; class Magnoliopsida; order Sapindales; family Rutaceae; genus Citrus; species Citrus x clementina. The sequence continues at coordinate 24,378,314 of NW_006262201.1, read as the reverse complement.
TTTTTTCAACTTAAAAAGTTAAAAATATGTACTTTTACATTTGTATCCTTATTAAATTTGAATGTCAAATAAATAATATATTAAATACCATAATATTTTAACATTTATAAGTAAAACTATATTCAAGTGAATACATAACTATTGTGAAATGTTAATATATAAAATACCATAAATTTTAAATTTTATCGTATATAATATAAGAAAGAAAAAACAGGGATATTTTTATGTGGGGTAAATATCTATGGGTGAGTTTTGGGATAGACATAAAAAATAAATTATAAAACGGGGATATTTTTTACATTAGCAAGTAATTGACTTAATTCAGATTTCTCTATTAAGTAAAAAGTCAAAAAAATTAGCTTATTTTATTAAGTCAAAATTATCTAAAAAGTCTCATTAAGTTATAAAAACAAACACCTCTAATTAACTTAATTAATTAAGTTAAGTCACTTTAAGTCATTAAGTTAAAAAACAAACGCCACCTTAGTCTCAATTTCATTTCTTTTCATGCTAATTTTATAAAACAACAAAGATATATATATATATATATATATATATATATATATATATATATATATATATATATTATTTTTTTTTATGACCGTTTAAACTTCAAAATATGCTACGCGATTATCCCTCTTATTTTTGAATTTAAGATTAAATGAATATAATTAAAATCAACGGATCAAAATTCACCAAAACACTTGAAATCAAACAAAAAAACAGGAGGGATGATGGAAGCCGAATAAAAAAGAATCTTTCTTTCTTCCACGGCATAGAAGAAAGCAGCGAGCGAGTAGAAACCACATCCCATTGGTGGCATGGCTGCACTTGAAGCCAAGTGTTAGGGCATTATAAACCCTTAACCCATTTGAAATTTAACTCATGGTTAATTAACTCAACCCCATGGTTAATTGTTTATTTATTTATTTATTTAATTTTTTTTCCTACCCCTTATTTAATTTTAACTCAAAACTTCACTTCCCCTTAAGCTGTCTCTCTACACACTCTCACTTCCTTTCTTCTCTGCCTCTCTCACATCTTTGCTCTTCTGTCTCTTCTTGTTTTTGGTAAACAACTTTGGTTGCCAAAAAACACACACACATAAAAGTCTTCACACACAAAACCTAACCAAAGACAATTAAAAACATTAAAACACATTATTGTCTGTTTATTTATATATCCTTTTGTTTTGTTTGGAAGGAGAGAAAGTGAGGGAAAGGATTTTTGTGTGTGTGTGTGTGTATTGTAATTTGTAAATGAAGAGGTCCCCTGCTTCTTCTTGTTCTTCTTCATCTTCTTCTTCTTTTGTGGGGTCAGAGATTGTCATTGTTCCTCATCATCACGATGATGATCATCATCGTCAAGTAGAGAAAAAACCCAAAATCAAACGGCCCAGGAAAAAAAATGATCAGCCCAACAACAAAGAGAAATGCCGCCAGAAAAATGTTACCATTAGCAACAACAATAATAGCATTAGTAGTAATAATAATAATAATAACAGCCGAAGAAGCTCCGTTTACAGAGGCGTCACCAGGTTAATTAATTACTTAATTAATTAATTTTCTTCTTTTTTTTTTCTTTTTCTTTTTTGGTTAGAACTAGCACATTAATTAATTTAGTTATTTAGACAAATGAATTGTTGAATTGCATGTTTGACATTTATTTTATTTTATTTTGTAAAATGAATTTACAGACATAGATGGACGGGAAGGTTTGAAGCTCATCTATGGGACAAGGGCTCTTGGAATAACATTCAGAACAAGAAAGGGAAGCAAGGTAAATTTTTAATTAGTGTTTTTTTTTAATTATTACTTTTCTAATATAAAAAGAAAAATAAATCAACAGAATCAAGGAGATCTGTAATCTTAGTTTAATACTATGCTTAATTAAATATTTTTTTATATTAGTTGATTGTGTTTAATTTTTTAATAATTTGTATACTGACATATGTTTTTATTCCTGATTATCTTTTGTCAATTCGTAACGTTCAAATACACTTCTGTCGCGGCTTAGTTTATTTGGGTAAGTCTCAGTTTATTTATTTATTTTTAGTATTTATTATTTTTCTATTTTATTAACCAAATAAATACAAATTTAATTGAATGGGGGGTTTATTTGTTGACTCTAGGGGCATATGACTGTGAAGAAGCTGCTGCTCGGACTTACGATCTCGCTGCCCTCAAGTACTGGGGTCCAGAAACGACTCTCAATTTTCCGGTATATTTATTAAATTATTTTATAATAAAAAATTCATATTAATTGTAAAAATTTAATTATGATTTTATAATTTCAATTTTCTTTTTTTGGGGTTAATTGTAGATAGAAACGTACAAAAACGATCTAGAAGAAATGCAAAAGGCATCCAAGGAAGAGTATTTGGCCTCTCTGAGGAGGAGGAGCAGTGGATTCTCCAGAGGAGTTTCTAAATATCGAGGGGTGGCGAGGTAATTTTCCACTTGTGATTAATTAAAAATAATAATAATTAGCTTGGATTCAGCAACGGTATGGATTAACTAAAAATCCTCGAGTTTATAGACTTTTTGAGTCCTTGATGATAACAGGCATCACCATAACGGACGGTGGGAAGCGCGGATTGGACGCGTGTTTGGAAACAAATATCTCTATCTCGGAACTTATAGTAATATTTCTTCTCCTTTATCATCATTACCGTTTTAATTTTCATGATTCATAACACGAATGTTATGCATTTTATAGACAATATTAGCTGAAATTGCATAAGATTTGAATAAAAATGTTAAATAGGACCTTATTAGGGTACATTTACATGTAACATACATCGATTTTACAGATGCTGTAAGTGATACACGGTATATAGATTACATTATAATATAACTTAACAATTCTCATTAAACGCGAATAATTTTTTACTTCAAAGCTTAAGCAAATTTTTTGTTTTTCAAAAAAAATTTTTGGGCTTGAATCTATTTCGAGTTTGTGATTTTATTTATGTTGGTTGCAAAATTAGTATAGTGACAAATTTTCTATGCACTGGATGCCAATTTCGAACCGTTTCGGCTGCTTCAGTCAACAAAGGGCTAACGTGGCAATAGGTTTTGTAAACAGTTCGCAATGTTATTATATTGTTTGTCAAGATGCTGCCTTTTCACCTTTCCCGTAATAATAATAATAATAATAATAATAATAATTTTTTTCTGATTCTGAAAATGATTTTTCTTTCCAAAACAGCTCATTTTTTTTGAAGAATTCTAGACCGTAGAATTAAAAACAAATAGCATTGGGGTGATTGAGTTTCCATATTTCCTAATATAAGGGCATAGTTTTACCATTTTGTCAAATAGGTCCCTTACCCATTTACCCACTATTACAAACACCATAATATCTTCGTAAGAATAATTCTTATGGGATAGGATGTCTTCGCTTTATTAAAATAAAAAAAAATACAATTAAAAGATTAAAAGAAAAAAAAAACTCCATTGCATTGAAAATTATTTTTTTGTTTTTAATGTTATTTAAGTTTTGTCTTTTCTTTTTATCATTTAGTGGCATCCAAACGTTCATATTAGAGACCAATCGATCTTAATAATATCTAAGGATATTTGGATGGGGACCTAGCTGATACAATACGCAAACTATTTTGCTTTTTGACAAATTCTGAAAGTGATTTTTCTTTCCAAAACAACTCATTTTTTTCGGAGGATTTCTAGACCGTAGAATTAAAAAAAATAGCATTGGGGCGATTTAGTTTTCATATTTCCTAATATAAGGGTATAGTTTTACCATTTTGTCAAATGGGTCCCTTACCCAGTTACCCACTATAATAAACACCATATTATCTTCATAAAAATAATTCTTAGGGGAGGATGTCTTCCCTTTATTAAAAAAAGAAAAGAAAAGAACTCCATTGCCTTGAAAATTATTATTTTTTGTTTTTAATGTTATCTAAGTTTTTTTCTTTTCTTTTTATCATTTAGTGTCGAGACCAGCTGATCTTAATAATATTGAAGGATATTTGGATGAGGACCTAGCTGATACAATACACAAACTATGTTTCTTTTTGACAAATTATATAGAAAATTAGGGACCCAGATATTATTACCCAAATTAGAAAACAAAAGAAAATTGGGTCACTTTTTCCACAAGATATGTCAGTGAACATTTTGCTTTGATCGTCGGATCCCAAAACCCAGATTAAGTGCACTTTAATCTTCTCTAATTAATTGCAGAATATGTGATACTACACGTAGATAGCTTCAAAAGACAGCGGCAAGGCACGTGACTTGGCCTGTCAAAAGGGAGATTTTACATTGTGTGATTAATTTTTAGTTTAATTATAATATTAATTAAGCTAAGATCTATCCTCCAATCTGAGTGACAGTCACGAGGTGTCATGTGTGAGGATCACGGTAAGTTTCAAAATATCTTTAGTATGAGTGAAGATCTAGGGTTTTGACTGAATTAGATATAGCGATTACAACCACTAAATAGAGCAAATTTTTTTTTTTTTGGGGATCTATAATAATAATAATAATAATACCAATTTTAATTTATTCCTCTTTTTATTCCTTAAATTTCATTTTCTTGTCCTATTTTATTTTCCAAGTTGAGGAGAAAAAAAGGATATGATTACCAAGTGAACTGGGATTCAATTTTAAGTACGGCTGATGCTTTGTCTTGTACTTTCTCCAGTTGACAAGATCCATGCATTGTCCCCACAATAATCATGCCAGCATGCATGCCACAATTAAAATATCAATTAATATAAAGTTTTGCAGAATCATTGAAACAACAACATCTAAAAATCTTTACTAATTTTGTACTGCAGAGGTCACGTGACCTCTCTAATCCTATATTTAATTTCTGCATATCATAAAGTTGGCTTTTATGTTTTCGTTTAAGTATAATAATTTTTGGGCTTTGCTTTTGAAACTTCACTCTGTAGACACACAAGAGGAAGCAGCGGCAGCATATGACATGGCGGCAATTGAGTACAGAGGTGCAAATGCAGTGACCAACTTTGACATTAGTCATTACATTGATCAATTGAAGAAGAAAGGAATTTTCCCTCTTCCGAATTCCTCGATGGAATCCGAAGAAACCGAAGCAGAAGTCGAAGTTGAACAACCACAACCAGAACAACAACAGCAGCAGCAAACGCAGCCAGCATTATTACCGCAACAAGAAGAAATAGCTTCACCTCATCAGCAAGTACTTCAGCAAAACACACAACTTCCTTCATGCATGATGGACGCGAGTTGTGCTATGGCGGCTACTGACGAGCACGAGCTAACCTGGAGTTTCTGCCTGGACACGGCGGTAGGGTTAACTCCGCTAACGTTTCCAGATATCCCAATTGGAAACGCCGGTGAGCTGCCGGACTTGTTCGATAACACGGGGTTGTTCGAGGACAACATAGACTTCATATTCGATGTGGAAGCAGAAGAAGTGTCGAAGTACATTAATGAAAATAATCACGGGGGCAACGACAATTACACGGGGAACATTGAGGAGGAGGAGGAGGAGGAGGATAATGGTAATAAGTTAGTTGTCCCGAGGCTGCTGTCGGCTTCTTCGACTTCTTCAAATGCATCATCGCCATCTTCTTCAACAACAACCTCGGTTTCTTGTAATTATAGTGTTTGAAGTAGTGGTGATCATTAAGAGGGTTGGAGAGCAAACAAAATATATTGTTGGGTGTTTGTTTTGAGTTTGTTGTTGGTGGGTGGATGAAATATGGGTTTTTCTTTTTTAATCTTTTTTTTTTTCTTTTCAAAGAAAAATCCAACTTTATGTTGATTCGTGGTATGGTCCCATTCTAACCACCTGAAAGTTTCAAAAAAAAAAAATTGAAAAGGATAACTGGAAAACTGCATCAAGCTTTATCCAAAATTTTAGATAAAATTCAAATACTTTGATGGATTATTTCCAATTATCCATATTTATTTTTGTATAATTTCAATGGTTATGTCATACAATTGGGCTTTTATTTTCAGTACTAAAATATTGAATACACACACATGTAGAATCAGATAATAAAATTTCATCAAACTTCTAAAATTTTGAATATACACACATGTAGAATCAGATAATAAAATTTCATCAATTTTATTTTTATAAACAGTAGTTATTGTTGTTGATGTTATTATTTTTCTTGATTTTTAGCTCTCTGTTTTTTAACCTCGGCTAGCGAGATGACTTTATTGAAGGAACGAAACGGGAGGCCAAGAATCTTATCCTTTTGAAAAGAAATAGAAAGACGAAATTAGGAAATCCATTAGTATAAAGAGAGAGAAAGTTAAAAATCTCTTAAGTTGTGTTTATCCCACCGAGCGCTTTATACTTAAGTTCGCCGAATGTACATGGTTAACTTCATGAAAGGAGAGGTTAATTTTGAAGTCCATGATAAAGAAGATGACAATAGTTCAACCAGTAATTATATAAAGTCCAAGGAGATTAAGGGACCGTTTTTTTTTAATTTAATGACTTAATTTTAATTAATTAAGTCATTAAATTTATTTATTTTTTCAACTTAATGAAAATTTTTAGTCATTAAGTCATTAAATTATTAACTTTTTTTTTTTAAGTTTTGCTTAATCTAAAAAGTATAAATGAAATCATTAAAAAATATTCTCCAAAATATCCTTATCTAATTACTCAATTTTCATTATTACCTAAATAATTTAATAATTAGCATTATTACCCATTTCTATATAACTTGTGATAATATATAGTGGTAGACTATTATTATTTTTATCTTTTTATTTACTTTAGATTTTTTATGAATATTTTTCATATAAAAACATTATAAACTATAATAAAATTGATCAACATATAAAATATAGAATATTAAAAACTTGTATTTAATTGAATATAATTTAAGTTATGATAATTTATTATTTTATTTATATTCTTTGAGATATTTATTATTTATTTAACATTTATAATTTGTAAACCCATGAATATAAAAATATTAGCTTTCAGGTTTTTTCAGTTAAAAAATAAACAACTTAATATTTAATTTTTAACTCTTCAGAAAAAAAAAAACAAATATATCATTCAGATTAAACTTCAACTCTATTCAGAATTCAGACTAATTCAAGTTTATTCAGATTTCAGACAAAAAACAAACTCCACCTAAGATGAAAATAGTTCAACTAGTAATTATATAAAGTCCAAATTAAGAGACTAAGGTCATGTTTGGCATTGAAGTTACACAATTATAGTTTAAAAGTTATAACAAGTGTTTGATAAATATTAACTACTATATCTTGGAAGTTAAGTTGATTTGATTTCATACTTATATGATGAAAATCTTATAATATCTTTATTATTTTTGTCAAACTTATTATTTAAAAATTATATTTACTACATATTATCAACTTTTATTTTATAATTATAATTTTTTTCTATAGCAGTTGTAACTTTTAAATTAGAAAACTTCAATACTAAATAGAACCTAAAGGAATTCATTATTACAATGATAAAAAAACTATTAAGCTTATTTTATAAACTTATTCATTAATTCGTTCATTATTTATTTGAGCATACGGTAATAACCCTTATTTATAAAGTATGTGATTTATGTAGTGGGCGTACAATATCAATATTAGAATGTATAAATCATAGGTTATTTATAAATAAAAAACAATCCACAACTATTAATGAAATGAACATTTTATTATACAAGAGTGTAGCTTTACGGACAGTCAAAACCCCGATAGCATAGAGATATGATTTCATTGATCATACATATATACTTACAAGATCTAGAATCTATACAAATGATGCTTACATAATTGTTTATGGTATTTGGTCATTTAAATATGTGGCTACAATACACTCAATAAACTGTAGTTACAAAAAAATATAAACAAATTTTATTCAATGATGATATTTATTTGTAATTTATTTACAAACTAGAAAATAGAACCGCGCTTCACGCTGCTTTGAAAAAAGAATTTAGTATTATCTTTTTTTCTTACTTTACACTTGATGAAACTGATAAAAAATATGAATTGATTTTTTTTAAGATGAGTCAGTCTTATAAAAAAAAAAAAAAGCTATTAGCCAGCAATACAAATAAAGAAGCAACACAAGATAAAGAATAAAATGAGAGAATAAATTATAAAGTGATTTTATTCATTCCAATTGTGTGTGTACAAAACAAAAAGATGAGCTCTCCTTTTATAGTTACATAATCACTTTATGAAATTAATGAAAAATTATGGATCATAATTCCTTGTGAGATAGTGGGAGTTATTGGGAAGCTAAATGTTGCTAATGGGAGATAGTGGAGAGACTAAGAGATATATGTTATGAACATCTACATTTATTTTAATAAATTCATAACACTCTCCCTTGGATGTTCATTACAAAGAATATGCCTCATTAAAATCTTTACATAATTGTTATTGTGTAATAACAATCAAATTAATTATGAGAAGATGAAAAACCAAATCTAAAAGAAAATTTCTCTATTTATTAGATAATAGAGAATATACAAAGATGAGAAATAGTGATGCCATATCACCTTCTTAAGTCTCAGCTTTATATATATATATATATATATAGATATAGATATATTAAAAGTTATCATTAGAATAAATAGTGACTTAAAGGTAAATATGTAGTGACAGAGGTATGACTAGGGATGACAATTTTTCCCACAGGATCCCATTCCATTTGGGACGGGATTGAGATATATTTTTGTTCCATAAAAAAATTTAGGGATGGGAGTGAGATTTTTTTTATCCCACTTGCATATACGGGACATGAGTGAGATTGGTAAATTCCGTCCTATCATGTTTCATTGCCGACTAAGAATGGAAAATTTTCAATTGTGATGGGATCCTTCTCTTTTGGGACGGGATCGAAACATATTTTTGTCCAAAAAAAAAAATATAGTGATAGGAGTGGGATGTTTTTTCATCCCACTTGCATATACGGGACGGGACTATGACTGGTAAATCTCATTATCCCGTCCCATTGCCAACCCTAGGTATGACGCATTTGCCATAGGCCTAATTTTAATTACGAGAATCAAATTAAAAGATTACTATTAGTTTAAGACCAAGCCTAATATTAATTAAAAAAAGTTTTAATTTGTTGGGCTTTTATTGAATTACATGGGTTATTTGAGTACAACTTTAATGGTGCGTTTACTTCATGAAATGTGAATGTGGTGGAATGGAAATGAGCTGGGAATGAGAATGAGCTGAAATGAGAATAAGGAATGTGAATGAAATTTCAATGTTTACTTGGCAAAAATAAATGAGAATGAGAATGTGCTGGAATACCATTGATGTGTTTACTTGGCAAAATAAATGGGAATGAGGAATGAGGAATGAGAACCAATTTACCAAAATACCCATAGTATTAAATAATGTAATTTTCATTAACTAGATACATGTATAACTATTATTATAAAAATGATATTAATTAAAAAATAAAATTAATAACAATAATAATAATAATAATAAATGTTAATAATGATAATATTAATAAAAAAAATAACAATAATTAATAATAACTAAAATAATAAAGTTAATAAAATTTAATAATAATAATGATATTTAAAATAATAAAATTAATTGTGATTTGAACGAGGGTAATTCGGGAAATATAAAAAAATTAGAGGGATACAAAAGTCAGTTCAAGAAATGGGAATCCCCATTCCCAACCACCTATGAGAATGAGATTCTCATTCCTTATTCCCAAATTGTGCGAGACACATACATTTTATTCTTATTCCCAAATTACATTTTGCCAAGTAAATATAAGTTTCATTCTCATTCCTTTATTCTCATTTCTTCATTCTCAAGTAAACACACTATAAGTTTTTAGTAAAATAACATGGGTTAACTTAGTAGTTTTGGTGTGTTATCAAGTGACTTGACCTTGTCTTTAAGTTAGAGTTAGAAAGTCTATGAGTTTGCAGTTCTTTTGCTAATTCATTCTCAATCAAACTTCGATTCTAATAAAGTACCTATGTAAAGGAGAAGAAAATAGAATATATGGATTCTTTTTAGGGCCAACTTTAGAGTGTTTGGGGCCTTAGACGAAATTTTTTTAGAAGGCCTCTATTTGTTTTGTAATTTCAAAACTCAAAGAAATAAAAAAAAGGCTCAAAATTTATTCCATTTTTAATTCTTGAATTTTAAAAACAAAACCTAAAAAAAATGGACTTTGTATTTTTATAAACTGATATTTTTTTAAATGAACCAATGAATATAATAATTTTCTTTGTAGAGAAGAGAGGAAGAAATTTTTTCATTTACTGATTTTTGAGATTACAAAGTTTTTAATAGAAAGTAAAAGAAATACTAAAAGTCAAAGATTCTAACGTTAAATAATTAATTTTTTTGAGGAAATTGAAAAGATAAATAATTTAATTTTTTTTGGAAAGACTAATAATGAATGAATTAATGGTTAAATAATATCTCTATAACATTAATGTTATCAAATATAAATTTTTCAGAAAAAATAATTCTTAACTATAGGATAATTATTAAATTAGAGAGATATTAAAAAGAATGATATAGTCTATCTCTTATACGAAAATTTGGGTTTATTAGACAATCACATGCGTGAGGGAGATAATTGAGGAGAATAGAGAAGGCTGCAATTACATTATTTAAATCTTTCTTAGTTGGAATTGTTCATCAACCAACTACGAAGTGGTTTAATACTTTGCAGTGCCTAACTGCCTATGCACATACCATTATAAAAGTCAAAATTCAAAGCTACGAGGGTTAGTTGGTCATTTCCTAAGGGAGTACGGAACTACCTATTACAATATAGCCCAATTTATGTCCTTACTTGATAAAATATGAAAACTTAAGGGACCTAATGTTATAACACCAAAATGAAAGAAAACGGTCTGTGGAAGTGAAAATATTAAAAATAAAAAAAGGAAAAAAAAATTTGGAACCAGAAAGCGAGTTGAAGTCGATATCGTTTCTGAGTTCGAGGGTCCTACTCAATTCACAAAGGCTGAAGCAGTCCAGCAGCAAATTCCAGTTGGCCCCAAACTGAAAAGGAAAAAAAGAAAAAAGGAAAAGAAAACCCTAATTACCCACACACACAAACCCACAAGAACACAACCACTGGACTCAATTTACTCTTCAAGGCTTTCACCTTGCAACCCCCCTGGTTAGTTTTTACTTCCTTATCTTTCATTTTCTTTCTGGAATTCTGTTAATTTGAACCCATTTTTGCTTTTTGCTTTTGGGTACATTAGGAGTAATATGAGGAGTAAATGTTGGCAGCTGTGTTGAAGTTGGAATTTGCTTTAATTTGGAAACATATACATGGTTTCAGCATTTTTCTTGAGATTATTATCATCTGCCATTGTTAGGCATTATTGCTGGTGTTGTTAGTGGTCTTGTGTTAGTAGTAGCACCTGGGATATTAAAGTAAATTTGATGCTTCAGATAGCAAAATTTGCCTACATTTTTTTTTTTTTTTTTGTAATTGGGGTCAAGGTGACTCCTTGGAATTTCATTCAGTTGGTTAGGACTGAATTTACTACTTAATTATGGAATGCTAATTACAAGTGAGAGCTAATTGGTTTAACTGATTAAACCGATTGTGATGTTACAAGGGATATGGCGTTCGATTCCCGTTCGCATCAGGGTTGAGGAGGAGGGGTTTGTTTATACTGTAATTTTATTATAAATCCATTTAGGTTTCTACTAGCTTTATGTCTGTGGATTTGTCATTTATTAACTGATAAAAACTTAGTTGGTTTTAACACCCCTGCATATTCATCCATCAAGTTATGGATAGGGAAAAAAATGAAAGTTTTGGTTTGCAATTTAAGGGCCTCATGCATGTACCAAGATGATGTCTAAATCTTTTTAAAAATCTTGTTTTGGTTTGCCATGACCAAAAAAGATAATTCTTCTGCAATGTTGAAGTGGAGCTTTTACCTATAGGAGGATAGAAGGGAGGCATTACTTTCTCTACAAGTAAAGAAGGATTTTCCCCTCGTTGTGTTGGGCTTTGGTTAAGGAAGCATATAATGAAGCGTGGTTTTCTTGCAAGTTTTTTTTGTATATCACAGCTTAATTTGGCTATTTGTATTTTGCATTGTGCATCTTTCCACTGTTATTAATTTTATTCATGTTCCTATAATTATTTATGGATTACTTCGTATGCTTTGTTGCCTTATGAGATATAATTTTTTTATACAGGTAGAGTTTTTCTAAACAAGAGGCGTTTTTTTTTTTTTTTTTTTTTTTTTTTTTTTTTGTGTATGTGTGTTTATTCAAGTTGAGCTAAACATGAGTTGAGCACTTCTAGTCTGCGCAGAAAAGAACAGTACCAATTTTATATCTAATACTCTACAAACATGGAGGTTGAAGGGGTAGAGGTCGATGGGGAAAAGGGCGATGATCCTGTGGCAACAAATGCTGAATTTGATAAGTCCAAGAAACAAAATGTAACCAAAAATTCTTCAGAAATAGAAGTAACAAATCATGACAATGGTGAAAGTTCTAAACCATACGTTGGCATGGAATTTGATTCAGAAGATGCTGCCAAGACTTTCTATGATGCATATGCCAGGCATATGGGTTTCAGCACTCATGTTGGTCCATTCACCCGTGCTAAGCCTGATGGGCCAATTATAACTTGGGATTTCGCATGTTCCAGGGAAGTGTTTAAGAGGAAGAATGTTGAAAGCTGCAATGCCGTACTTAGGATAGAGAGAAAGGATTCTGAAAAATGGACTGTGACAAAGTTTGTGGAGGATCATAACCATTCTATGGTGACTCCTAACAAGGTTCAATACCTTCGGCCCCGTAGACATTTTGCTGGGGCCACAAAAAATGTGGCTGAAGCACTGGATGTCTCTGGTGATGTTTATATTACCACAGATGGAAATCATTTGTCATATGAACCTAATAGCATTAGGAATTCGTTGCCTGTAGATTCTAGTCGTTCAACCAGAAATATGGGGCCTGTAAACTATCTCAGACAGCCTAGTCGAATGAGAAGCCTTGGAAGGGATGCCCAAAATCTTTTAAACTATTTCAAGAAGATGCAGGCCGAAAATCCTGGCTTCTACTATGCAATACAACTTGATGATGATAATCGAATGACGAATGTCTTTTGGGCTGATGCAAGATCAAGGATGGCTTACAACCACTTTGGTGATGCAGTTATTTTTGACACAATGTACAGACCAAATCAGTATCAGGTCCCCTTTGCTCCTTTCACAGGTGTAAACCATCATGGTCAAATGGTTTTGTTTGGTTGTGCTTTACTTCTAGATGAGTCAGAGGCTTCCTTTACGTGGCTGTTCCGGACATGGCTCTCTGCAATGAATGATCGGCCTCCTGTTTCTATAACCACAGACCAAGATAGAGCCATACAAGTAGCTGTTGCTCAGGTACTTCCAGAAACATGCCATTGCATTTGCAAATGGCACATCTTGAGAGAAGGCCAAGAAAGGTTGGCTCATATATACCTTGCTCATCCGTCCTTCTATGGAGAGCTGTATAGTTGCATAAACTTTTGTGAAACAATTGAAGAGTTTGAATCATCGTGGTGCTCTCTCCTTGATAAATATGATCTCCAAAAAAATGAATGGCTTCATGCGGTTTATAATGCTCGCAGACAGTGGGCTCCAGTTTATTTTCGTGGCACTTTTTTTGCTGCACTTTCTTCAAATCAAGGGATTAGCTCCTTTTTTGATGGGTATGTGCATCAACAAACCACCATACCACTATTCTTTAAACAGTATGAAAGGGCTTTAGAAAATTCAAGAGAAAAGGAAATAGAATTAGATTATGATACAATTTGCACCACACCAGTGCTCAAGACACCATCACCAATGGAACAACAGGCAGCAAACCTATATACAAAGAAAGTTTTTGCAAAGTTTCAGGAGGAACTGGTTGAAACTTTTGTGTATACTGCAAATAAGATTGAGGGTGATGGGGTACTCAGTAAATTCCGCGTTGCAAAATATGAACAGGATGACAAGGCATATATTGTCTCAGTGAATGTTTCTGAGATGAAAGCGAGTTGCAGCTGTCAAATGTTTGAATACTCTGGAATTCTCTGTAGGCATATATTAACTGTTTTCACTGTAACAAATGTTCTTACCCTTCCAAGCCATTATATATTAAAGAGATGGACAAGAAATGCCAAATCTTCGATTGGCCTAGATGAACAGAATACAGATACACAAGGTATTGAGACTCTCACCTTACGCTTCAACAAACTATGTCAAGAAGCAATCAAATATGCTGAGGTTGGGGCACTAGCAGTGGAGACTTACAACGTGGCGATTAGTGCTCTAAAGGAAGCTGGGAAAAAGGTTCTTGCAGCGAAGAAGAATGTTGCTAAAATCTCTCCTCCAAGCTCTCAAGTTGTATTGTATTCTCAGGAAGACAGTAACAAGAAGACACCCCCATCAGTTCATGAAATGATCCCATCATTATGGCCATGGCAGGAGGCAATGCCTCATCGCTTTAATTTAAATGATTCTGGAGTTTCTGTTTCCGATTTGAATCAACCCAGCATGGTGCCTGTGTCTTTTCACCGGGATTGTGGCACCCCTGACAGTACGGTATGAAATATGAGAGGATTTATCTTTGATCGGTGTTTTTAAGGATTGCTGTTAATTGCATTTTATAATTTTATTTCCTTGATACAGGTTGTTCTAACTTGTTTTAAGTCCATGACGTGGGTCATAGAAAATAAGAATTCGACCTCTGCCAGTAAAGTAGCTGTCATCAACTTGAAGGTATAAATGCCTTTTATGAACTCAGTAGTCTTAGTAACATCAACTTTCAGACTTTATTTGTTGAATTAAGTATGCAAATTATCTGATACTCTTTAAAATAATGTGTTGATGCTGTATTAACGAATAGTCAAGTCATTTGTGTCCTATAATGTGGAACAGATCCGTCTTATCCTGAACAAATCTTGTGTCCGATCTTTCAGTCTGCCTTGGGGATAATTAGTTGATAATAGTGCTAATTGTACTTCAACTAAATTAAACATGCATTACTTTTGACAAGCACGGTTAGAGTGCATTTCTTTTGATGTTCCTTTTACCTCTTCTGTAGCTGCAAGATTATGGCAAGAAGCCTTCAGGAGAGACTGAGGTGCAGTTCAGACTAACAAAAACGACTTTGGAACCTATGTTGAGATCAATGGCCTACATCAGTCAGCAACTCTCAGCACCTGCCAATAAGGTGGCTGTCATCAATCTGAAGGTATGCAAGAATTTTTTAATCCTTTTCCTCCTTTTCTTGTTACCTAATGTAAATATTATTAACTGCTGATCTAAGGCAAGTATGTTGCATTCTCCTTTTTAACTCTTTCTTATGAAAATAAAATCCTAAGCATGAGAAAAATTGATAACGGAAGAATTGAAGGGTTCTTTGACACCCCATTTGGACCTTTGCTTCACTCTTGCCACTTTCATTTTTTTTTTTTTTAATTTGGACTTCATCTGTTTCCGTTCAAAAAATGAAAAAGAAGAATTGGCAAGGATTAGCCTATTGTATGAGAGCAGATTTGTCATTTGGTAATGCATAGATGAGATTTCACCATGTCAATCAGTGTTTCTAATGCTATATAGTCGTATATGCATTTACTATCACATTGCACCATGCAATCCAAAAACTCTCTTTATTACAGGACATCGCTGCCAATAAAGCATGCATTAGACCGAGATATGGGCATATACGAGTGCATGTTCTGTTATTGATAAAATTTGATACTCTTTGGAAGTTAAATGTTTGACACTTTAGCGTCAACAAACACAATGAACTAAAGATCAGCTTCTTTGCAGCTGATTTTGAATCTGAATCCGTAATTTGTCTCTCTGAATTGATTTGGTTATTCTATGGATCTGTTTTAGGTTTCCCATATTCTTTGTTTGTCTATACATGAAAAGCCTTTGCCATTTATTTAAATGCTTAACAAATGTTGAGAGGTCACTGAAATTGGTTTCTAATTTCAATAAAGGATTATGGTGGATTCAGTGGACCTAAGATGGCCCTTTGACAAGACCTTTTTCTGAACTTAAATTTTTTTCCATAATTATTTTGGTGCCTGGCAAAGGAAACATTGAAACGTTCAAAGCTGTTTTCTCTACTAGATTTTGTCAGTGTTAACATGATGAGTATCATCAGCAAGACTGTGAACATTGATATATTTACATTATAATAAGAGTAGCTATTGAAGTTCAAATTTCAGATTCTATCACTGACAGAATTAAATATTATATATTTTACCCTGGTAGCATATAGATAAGACTGACAAGTTATGAAAGACCTAGTCTTGTGTCTTCATGACACGAGTCTTTGGGTATTTGAACGCCTGATTGTTTGGACGAGTTGTTCTTGAGGTTGGTGCTATGCAATATTTAATACTCAAAAGTTTTAGGACTAATCGATTCTTTGCCGTGCTCTTAGCTCCAAGATACGAAGACAACTTCTGGAGAAGCAGAGGTGAAATTTCAAGTGTCAAGAGATACTCTGGGATCCATGTTGAGATCTTTGGCCTACATCCGTGAACAACTTTAAAGCTGTAAGGATACTCCTCCCTTCTGCGGTGTGATTCTCTGTGTCTTACTAATTTGATATTACTGAAACTTTGTTCACAACAGAAAATGGTTTAGGCCGAAAAGATAATTCTGCTGCAGTTTTGTGATACTTGAATGCCAATGTGGTTAGGTGGTTGAGGTAATGTACTAGAAACATGGGAAATATACTGAAAAAGGAAAGAGCCCATTCTAGAACTTTCAACGTAAAACCCCACTTATGTACCTTTTCCTTAAATATCAATCTATATGATTTATATTGTGAAAGCCAATACCTGATCCTGAGTTACTGTTTACTTCTGTTATATAATCACTCCTTATGTACTTTTAGATATCGGAAAAAAAAGGGTGAGACACATACTTTTATGGATTTGGTGATGTGTCAATTTTATTCATTTACAACCTTCCTCCTTTCTTTATGAAATAACTCTACTTCACATTGCATCCATCTAATGAATCATTTTACTTGCATTACATGTTAGTCTCCATTTAGTTACATCACATGATTGCTAAGGTCTTTGTATCTTTGTTCCCAGAGTTGGACAATCACGAAATATGACTTGGTATATTGATTTTGCCATGTCGCTGAGAAAGGTTGCCAAGGAGGTGATATTTGCCAGAAGAGAGAGAGTGTGTGCGTGAACAACAAAATGTGATTTTGCAATTTTCCATATATTTTTTTTGGCTTCATTTTCTTTAAATTGTTGTGAAGGTGTCCTAGTTGTGGTACAACTTTTGTGCCAGTTAAATGTCTTCTGAACACCAAACACAGCCAAATACTGGTCTCCACAGTCCGCACCATATTTTCTTGTAGTATGCATAAAAAAAAAGAGCAAGCCGGTAGGACCTTTTCATTTAAGTGAGTTCTGTGCCATTTTGTCTATCATTTGTGAATTGTTGAATGATGTGTAAATTGTTGAAAAATTTTCATGAATTCTTATGTTTACAATTCATGTAGAAAGCGTGGTGTTGTGCTTATGAGTTTCAATTATGTACCAAGTTTGCAAAGAATGCAAGGTTTGCATACTCTCCACAGTTTACTTAACACCTGTCCATGAGTATCCAAGAAGTTTCATATGCATTCTAAGTTAAAAATTTATTTTCAAATTTGTAAAATTTAGAAACTTCAGTATACATATTGGAGAAGTATGGTAATCTGACATGGGTACCATAGAGGCATTCATGCTATGCGTGGACTGCAGTCTTTGCCCCCCTAACTTGAGTTGCCGTGGTCTGTAATTTATTAATTCTCTTTCGTCTTTTTTAGTATTCTCATTGGATGATTTCATGATTGAGCAATGTATGTGTTTCTCATGGTTTTTATTTTAATTATAGCTTCAATACACAATTATGTGTCACGAAATCTCTTTTTTTTTTTTTAGTACAAATTGCATTCATTCTGATGGAAAATTCTTGACAGGCTGGTCGAATTCAGAGCGATCTTGTTTGCAAAGCTTGCAGCATGTAAAGAGCAGGCAAGGGCATGTACCGTTTGGTCTATAATCATTTGTACCATGTTAATGTCTATTGACAGAATTGGGTTTAGTTTATAGTTAGGTTTGGTTGCTGCTATTGAATCGACCATATTTCAGTTAGTTGTAGACTCGTAGTTAGGCATAGTTACTGATATTTCTAACATCTAGATGATACATTATTTCCATGTAACATGTCGATCACTGGGACTTGTACATGTAAGACTAAAATAATCATAAATAAGCATTACACATACTTTGTATCCCTTGTTAGTGATAATATTTATGATGGCTAAAAGCTCCTTGTGCACAATGTCATTGCTCTAATTCTTCAATGTTATTGCTTTACTTGATGTCTGAAGTGGTAGTCTATGGGATTAAATTGTGCGGATAATGACTTTAAAACTTTGAATTTACATGTCTAATTCTGAAAACAGTTTTCTGTTTGCAAAATGGAAAATAATTGAAAGCACTTTTCAAAATTTGGCACACAATGAGACAATGAGATGGCTTTGACAAAAAATGGATTTTAATAAATTTTCCCCAACACCTAAAGGAACTTTAAATTTGCTTAACTAGTATCGAGCAAAAACTAACAAACAATGACTAATTTTATTGGTTAACATTAAATAAATTACAATCCTGCTATGGCATTTTTTTTGTCGCAAAGATTCGTTTTAGGCCCGTGTAGTTATATACAAAGCAAAAAGTGCAAGAAAATTAGTGAAACAAATCCGATTGTAATCATTATTAATTGCTTTGATACTCAAGTTCATAAGAAAAAAAAAAATCACTACATTAGACTAGCTAGTTAATCCATTCAAATTAAACTAAAATTAAATTTTAAATATTGTCATCAGATTATTAAATAAGAACATAACAATCAACTATCTAAACATAGAATGGTAGCGGAAGTAAATTTATAGAATAAATGAACACCTTGTGACACTGGTGCTGAATTATCCATCATTATAGGAACGGCTCAAGGCAAATGAAATTAAATTTTCACAATAACACTTAAAGAAATGGGGTTAATGATTGTTGTAGACAGATTTTAGGTGCAAAAGAAAAGAGAAAAACCTATTTAAAACAATAGATTTATTTTTTGAGTAATCAGAGTACCACATTTGATCGTTGTATGCAATATTTTTAGGATTCAAAGGAAGTAAGGGAGTAGGAGGATGGTGATGATAGTGAGATGTCGAAATCTGAAAAGGAGGTCCTTTGAGATGAGTTTTTAACTTGCAAAACAATAAAAAAGAGGTTAGAGGTGGAGGTGGGGTGGCCCGGCGTCCACACTTTGATGATCGCGTCAGTTACTCAAGCTTTTTTACGGTGGCGAGAGCTTGCCAGCCCTATGAATAGTGTGGCTTAAGGTTGAAGAAGACCTCAACCTTTTTTGAGGAGTGTGTGTGTATTGAATGATGAAAATAGAAACTGAATGTCTTTATCTATGGAGTATCCAATTGTCACGTGGTGCGTTTTTAATGGTTATTGGCTCTCTTTTTCCAGGCTTTTTCTGTCCTTTTACCTTTTTTCATGATTTTTGGGCCGTTAAGAGCATGCTTGGGGAGCAAGAAGGGTATTTATGTCGTAATTTTTCCTTTTGGACACATGGTGTACGCTGAAGGGTGGTCCAAGATACCTCAGCAGAGGTTGTCTGGTAGGGCTGCTATAGGTCGCTGTCTTTGATATGCTGTCCTTCACTTTTAGCAGAGGTGACAGTCAGTTGTCCCCACTTTTTCAACAAGATATTTTAATATTTGATTTTGCAAAATAAAATATTATCTTTTAGGTGATAGAGATATTTCTCGTGACTGACTTTTTGGAGTTTTTTTTTACCATTTCGCATCTGACATGTGGGACCCCTCATGCCCTCTTAATCAGTAATCACCATGTGTATTTGGTGTATGATGGGTATCTCGAATATTGAGTTTATGGTGTTAGTAAAAATGGCCAACGGGCCGTGCCATCACGGCCAATGCACGAGCCCCCTCACTTTTACCATCTCGTGACTAACTTTTTTATAAGGGCCCGACACGGCCAATGCACGAGCCCACTCATGCCATGCTTGGGCCGTCTCCAAAAAAAGCCCATCAACTTTTTTATTTCCCCTCAAGCCCACATGTTCAGCGTGCTTAAAAAAGTTCACGTGCCTTACTTGCTTTTTTAAGCCTATCAGCCTAATAATAATAATAACAACAACAATAATAATAATTTTTATTAAGAGAGCAATCAACATTTTATTATCAGTTTATCATAATTTCACAATAACCAAGTATAACACATCAATACATAATAACATAAATTTAATTGCATAGATCATAGCAATGATTAATGAAAATTAAAATTACAATCATAGAATAACAATTACAAGAGGTCACAACTACGAAATATCAATTATAACAAATCACAAGTCACAACTTACAAATATTTCGTTCATAATTTTTTTTTGTATAAATATGAAAAATATTTCATTTACAAATGAAACATCTCCATTAACTAGGTTATGATTTCATAAATAAAATATTAATGTCATAAGATTTTTTATTTATCATTTATGAAATCATAATATTTATTTATTCATTTAATAAATTATAAACATAAAACAATTATAATATTTATTTAAACTAAGACTGAAATTAATTTTTAAAAGCCTATGCTAAAAAATATATTTAAAAAATTAATTTCAAGATATTTGTAAAATCATAAGATTTTATATTTACTTTTCATTAAAATTTTTTATTTTGATATACTTTGACCCACGTGCTATTGATAGCCAACGGCTGCGTGCTAGTCCACCAATGAAGCGTGCTTATTATGTGCCTTTTCGCGTGTCATGCTTTGACCCATCTAATCGTGCTGTGCTTTTAAGGCCAACGTGCTTAAAATTCTAGGGCCGACCCAGCCCACATGCATGTCGTGTTGTGTTGCGCGCCCTACTGAAATGTGTTCGTGCCGTGCCGTGCTGTACGAACACATGCCGTGCCCGTGCCGTGCCTCGTGCCGCCCGGCACATTGGCCATCTTTAGGTGCAAGTCGGGTATCTTGGGTACCAAGCTTATGGTGTAGGTCGAGTATCTCAGGTATCGAGTTTATGGTGTAGATCGGGTACCCCAAGTGCCTACAATGATCACTTAAAGTTATGGTACCCTTCATCAACAAGTGGCGTTTTATTTTCAATATTCTATTTATTTCCAAACAATGATAATGAACCCAACAGGGTAAACAAAATGGATTTTTATTGAATAACTGAATTGAAATTAACAATGACAAGATCTAAACCTATTTCTTTAAATTAAATCAAACAGCAAGAATAAATCACAATTGAATTGGAGAATGAAAATATATAAAAATATCTAATTTGTCTCCAATTTAAATAAAAAAATAACAAAAAAAGTACTAAAATAATTAAAGTCTAGGATCGTCCTACATCATCATTAGGTCTCCAATAACTCCAATTCATACTCACTCCACCGCAATGGAAGTGTATTGCCAAGAGGGCGGTGCAACTTTCTGGTGGCTCCTTGAGAATTGATGGTGACAGTTCGAACAACAGTAGCACCAGCACTAGAAAGTTGAAGTCCCTAAACCACTAAGTGCCCAACTTCTTCCTTATTGCTTATTACATCTTTCCATGCATAATCAAGAAACCCATACAAGTTAAGCTGTAAGCCGAGCCTGATCCTCCAATTGCTGTCATTCCGTCAATGCTCCTCCTCCAACATATATTTTACCACCTTCGTACTTGTCCCAACCGTCGTTGACAAGATTGGCTACAACGTTAACATTCGCAAGCTGTTTTGACCCCATTTGGGATTGAAGTTGAAACTCAGTAAGCTGCTTATTTTATAATTTTTGACAGAAATAGTGTCCAATAAATTTTGTAGAAGTTGCTTATTGTGTAATTTTCTTTATTTTGACATTAGTTTTTAAAAGCAGGTAGATGTAGGAGTGGTAATTTGGGTCAAGAATCATTTATTAAATTTGATTCGAGTCAAATTAAATAGGTTTGGATTTGAAAAAAATTAATTCGTTTAATAAATAGATGAATTTGATTCAATTCGCTAAATAAATAAACTCAAATATGTATTTGAGATCGTTGATTCATTTATTCGTTTAGAGTTCATTTAGTAAACGGTTCATAAATGAATCGAGTATGCATTTATTCGTTTATTATCTATTTAATTAAATTACTTATTTATCATTAATTTATCCATAAATCTAAAAATTTGTAAATTTCTTTATTATAAGCTATAATAACAAGACAAAAATAAATATTTCTGCATAAATGAATTAAACAAATTGTAAACGAATGCAAATTCAATTCGATTAATTTAATTTTGTACATTAAATGAATTAAATGAATATTCGTTTATCAAATGAATCAAATTTGAATCCATCAAATCTTCACCCAATTCTTTACAGTTTGATTCAAATTCAATTTGTTTATTAATTTTGCCACCCTCAGTTAATTGTAACTATATTTAAAGTTACAGCATTATTAAACATGCCCTTAATCAAATAAATATATAATAATTCATTTTGTTGGGAGCTAAAACTTAATTTTAAGATTTTAGTAGGAAAAACCTTAAACCTCCAATGACCTAAAATATGGGTGCAAAATGAGGAGCTAAAACTTTCCATTTTAATAAACTAAATAGAAACCAACCTAAAAGCTCGCCTTAACTAGAGCCGAATCCCAATTTGGTTGCAAAACCCAAGTGGTGTTGACCCAACATTTTCGTCCATTTTGTGGTTTTATCCGTCAAATAGTATTTTCCGAAACTTCTGGCCTACAACTTATCAATTGTAACATTCTAACCCCATGATTAGAGGCGAAACTAAGAGTTGGCTAAGCTTTTTGAAAAAAGGTTAGTTAATTATAATTTATAAATTTACCTTATTAATACTTATAAAAGAATAAAAATAAATCTAATAATTACATGAATCTTTATTTTCCCCAAATCACAATTCACAAAACTCCTAAAGTATCCAACTGAATTTGAAATCTAAATTCATCAAAACTCAACTGCTTGAGTCTCTCGCCGTTGCCGAATGTCCAGTCTCCTGCACTCGAATTGATGCCTAGTCGTTGCTTCATGACTGACATCGAGCTGCTGCTGCAAGGCCCACACCTACAGGCTCAATCTCTCACCGCAGCTAAAGTCTCGAAGCCGAATGCCTAGTCTCTCTCTTAATGGAGTTGAATAATAGATTCATTGAACAAACTTTGGAACTCCTCACTCTTAGTTCAGCTTTAAATCCTATTGATGCATTTAAGTCATTTAAAATTGAAGATATTTGTAGTCTTTCTGAAAGATTATATCCTCAAGATTTCACTGAAATTGAGCTATAGGCTTTGAGATGACAATTAGAATGCTTTGAGATTGATGTACACTCTCTTCAAGAGTTTCAAAATATTACTTCCGTTTCTGAATTGTGTCAAAAATTAGTTGGGACCAAAAAGTCATAGATTTACTTCTTGTTGGATAGATTAATTCGTTTAGTGGTAACCCTTCTTGTTTCAACATGAACAATAGAGAGAGCATTTTCTGCCATGAAACTGATTAAGACAGCACATCGAAATAAGACGAAGAATGAGTTTCTTTCAAATTGCATGGTTATTTTCATTGAAAGAGAAATTGTAGACAATATAGACTCAAATGCGATAATAGATGAATTTTCATTTTTTAAAAATAGCAGGACACATCTTTGTCAATAGTGTTTTTCTTATTTACATTTCATTTTTATAGTTTTATGGTTAGTTTTTTGCTTATGTAGTGTACTTAATAATTTCATTTGTATAAAACAAATTTTTTGATAAGTAAATTTAAGTTTTTTTAAAAATCTAGCCCACCCCAAAAAATGATGCTAGCTTCGCCACTACCCACGATAGTCCCAAATCCTATTTTGAATATAAAGTTTAAAACTCTGTTTGGTGGAATTTTAGAAGCAATTCTACAATCGACATACCATATGATCTGAAAAAATCAATTGATAAATTTAAGATGAAGCTCTTTTACCTTGGTGTTATTAAATATGATTATATCAATTGTAGTCTTTTGTTGATTCCAAAAAAATTATCCAAAGATAACTGCACTGTATGCACTACTAAAAAAAGCTAAATAATGACAGATTTTGACCGTCATGCACTCTATTAGATGAAGGTTGCCCAACTGTTAGGCTTGACAATTTAGCCCGACCTTATTTTTAGCCCGATTGACCCGACCCTAATTGTTAGGGCTTTGGCCTGAATTTTTTGGTTTCGGGTTGGGTTCGGGCCACAATTTTAAGGCCCGAACAAATTTAGGGTCAGGGTCGGGCTTAAAGCCAACCCGACCAGACCTGACCCTATTTGCAAAAAAAAAAAAAAAATCATAACATCACACACGCACACATCACAGACAGCATCACACAAGACACAAGTCACACAACACACGCACACAAAATTTGGTCAACACGCAGTCACGACTCAGTTACTCACGCACAGGCACAGCTCTCAAATTCTCAAAAACCCTAAGCCACTAAGCCAGCCACCCAGCCCGCCGCCGAATCAGCCAGCAGCATCGTGACTGTCGCCGCACACCAACCAATCAGCCGCGTCTCGCCGTCGCATGTCTCGTTGTCGCGTGTCTCGCCCCCAATCCGCCATCGTGACCATCCGCGACGCCGCGACGTGAGTGAGTTCCATTGTCAATTTGTTCTGTAATTATTTCCGACCAATTTGTTATGTAATTACCCATAAAACCAGCAGCACTCGATCGGTTCTGTAATTATTTCTGACCAAAATTGTAAGTTCAGTGGATGCTAATTGCACTCGATTGGTTCTGTAATTGTTTCTGATGCTAATTTGTTCAGATGGAAAGAATAATGCATCACTCGATTGATTTCCTTGTACTCACGAATTTAATAATTTGTCCCGCTGTATGTTGTAAATTGATTTCTTTGTACTCACAAATTTTCTTTTCTTTTACTTGGGGCTTGTTGCTGCATTTTTACTTCAAATTCATGGTACTTTTACATGCCCTTACAGCCTTACCCCTTTGTTTCTTGAAGATTCAAAGACGTCTTCAGCTAAAATTTTAACTAGTTTGCAAAAAATTTCTTACCGCATCATGTGAACTAGTCAATTGTTATAAATATAATAAATTTCACATACAGCTCAATTTAATTTATTTATCTAGACATACAAACACACACTCACAATGGCCAATAAAGCTTGTTATATTCATAATGATTATGTAGTTACCATAAATATTATATTTTAATTGCAATTTGTTACACATTTAATTTAGGTCATTATGTCAAATTCACGTGAGGATTCTCATGTTGGCGAAGAGAATACAAATGATGTCATTCCTCTGGAAGGGGTCCAAGAAGTTGAAGGAGTTGATGAGGCATCCCGTGATGATGATGGGGTAGAACAAAGAAGTAATAAAAAAAAGCAAGGTATGCAAGAACCTTCTTATGTTTGGGGACACTTCACCAAGGTAACCATTAATGGTGAATTGAAGGCGAAATGTAATCATTGTCAAGCTAAGTTGGTAGCATCTGGTCATAATGGAACCTCACATTTGGATAGACATTTGAAAAAATCATGTAAGGCAAAGGGTGTTCCCTCAGTTCTTGATAGCTTACAAAAAACTCTTAGTGTGACGAGGAAAGATGATGGAACAAGTTGTATTGAGACGAGAGAATTTGATCCAATTGTTGCTCGGCAAAAGATAGCAACCTTGGTTGTAAAGCATGAGCTACCACTTAATTTTGTGGAATATGAGGCATTTAGGGATTTGATATCTTATGCCAACCCTTTGGTGAAGAATTTGAGTAGAAACACTTTAAAGAGTGAGATTTTTAAATTGTATCAAGCTGAAAAGGCAAAAGCAATGGCTTTGTTGGAGAATAATGATAGTAGGGTGGCAATTCCTACAGACATGTGGACTGCGAGTAATCAAAAGAAGGGGTACATGGTTGTTACGGGACATTTTGTGGACAAGTCTTGGCGGTTACAAAGTCGAATTTTAAGGTACTTTTCTTGTTACTTGATATTTATTTTAATTCAATTTAATTAATTCTAAAATTTAAATTTTGGTGATGAATAGGTTTATATATTTGCAAAGTCGATATTATGTTTACTTATTTCTAATTCAATTTAATTAATTCTAAAATTTAATTTTTTAGTAATGAAAAGGTTTATATATTTGCCGGCTCCACATACCGCTGAATTTCTTTCTGAAGCATTTTTTAAATGTATGTTGGATTGGAATGTGGATAGAAGGATATCAATTGTAACTTTAGATAATTGTTCCACCAATGATGCTATGGTTGATAGGTTGATGGGATTGATTCCAGTTGATTCTATGTTAATGGGTGGGAAGTTTTTTCATATGAGGTGTGTGGCTCATATTTTAAACCTAATTGTGAAGGATGGGATGAAAGTGAATGAGGAGTGGATTAAAAAGATTAGGGATAGTGTGGCTTATTGGACGGGCACACCAAAAAGGGTAGAAACTTTTAAGATGGCTGCGCGGCAATTACAAGTTAAGTGTGAGAAAAAGTTGGTACTTGATTGTGTAACTAGATGGAATTCTACATATGTTATGCTTGATGTTGCTGTGAAATATAAAATAGTCTTTTCTAGACTGCAGTAGCGCGACAAACACTACACCTCTTTGCCAACAGATGAGGAATGGGAGATGGCTGAAAAGATGTTGGAATATTTGCTGCCGTTTTACTCTATGATGGAGTTATTTTCAGGTACACAATATCCCGCATCTAATCTTTTTTTTCCAATGATATGTGAAATGAGGATTAATTTGGATGAATGAGATCTTTCTAATGTGCCTGTGGTTAGAGAAATGGCTGGTCAAATGATTATGAAATTTGATAAATATTGGGCCCAAATTCATGGGATTTTGGTGATGGCAGTTATTCTTGATCCGAGGTTTAAGATGCAATTGGTTAATTATTATTTTCCACAACTTTATGGTGAGGGTGCTGCAAATGAGATTCAAAAGGTGCGCAATTTAAGTAACGATTTGGTTAAGTTTTATGAAGTTAAGAGTGGGAATGTGAGTGATGCGGTTGTTGGTGAATCTTCTTCGGCCGATGTTCGTTTTAATTTTAATTTAGGAACTGGCCGTAAATTTTTTGATATAAGGAAGTTTGAGGCATTTGCAAGTCAAAATAGTGAGACCATTGTATCGAAGTCCGACCTTAAGAGGTATTTAGAAGAGCCTTTAATTAAATCTACTTCGGACTTTGATATTCTGAATTGGTGGAAAGTGAACCAAGGCAAATACCCTATTTTGGCTCAAATGGCCAAGGATATCTTAGCCATTCCCGTGACAACCGTTGCCTCTGAATTGACATTTAGCACTGGAGGTAGAGTCTTGACTCCACATCAGAGTAGACTTCATCTTACGACATTGGAAGCGCTTATGTGCACTCAACATTGGCTATGGGAAAACTCCAAAGGTATGAATATAAATAATGTACAAAATAATTGGTTTAGTAATAATTTTATAAACTTGAATTATTTTCTCATTTTATTTTTTTTATAGGTAAAATTCTCGAAAGTGAAATTTTTAATGGAGAGGAATTTGTGGATGAAGATGAAAGTGGCCCGCAAGTGTTGGAGTAGTTCTTTTTTAAAAAAAAAAAAAGTTTGGTTGTGGAATTGAATTATGAGTTTTTATTTGTATTATTGTATAAGACTTTTTTTTTTAATGTTGGGTTATGGAACTAAATTGTGTATTTTTATTTATATAAGACATGAGTTTTTTTATTTTTTATGTTGGGTTGTTGAGTTGAATTGTGTATTGGTTAGAATTGTTGAAAAATTACATTGTGTGTTTTTAATTTAATTGTATTATGTATTTTTCATGTTGGATTTTGGAATTGATTTGTGTGTGAAATGGTTTTGGAAATGATTGAAATGATTGTGGAATTGGTTGTGGAAGTGATTGAAATGATTGTGGAAAGTAGAATTAAATTGTGTTTGAAATGGTTGAGGAATTGCCGAATTAGTTGAAATGGTAGTGGGTGGGACATGAGAATTGAATTGTGGGTGGAAAATGGTTTCGGTAGGGTCGGGCCCCGACCCGATGTTGGCCCGATTCGGGTCGGGACTAACCCGACCCGATGTTTTGCCATCCCTACCAACTGTTGTTAAACTTTATGTCAAGAAATTTTAGATGACGGTTTATATGTGTCATGAATTTTATGATGTATTATCTATCTTGAATTTGTCAAGCACACATTACAAATTTCTATCATAATTTTGTCTAGGTATGACTAGAATCTATCACATGAAATTAAATATTTAATTAAAATTAAAATTTAAATAAATATTAAATCATTTAAAACGATAAATTTTTGATTTGGTGGGAACTAAATTTTATTTTTTAAAAATTGCAGGGAATTGATATTAATTTTAATTTTTTATTATTAATTTAGCTGGAATAATTTTTTTGGCCCCAATTCTTATTATTATTCTTCTTAATTTTGGTGGAAATGAATTTTATATTGATTATTGTTGAGTACTAGAAAGTGTATATTTATAAAGGAGAAAATTATCATTTTACATTTCAAATCTCACTAACATCTATACTATTATGTATTTAAGCCCCTTGTGATTTAATTATGTGTGTTTTATTATAATTAAATATTTTATGTATTTTAGGGGGCATCATGGTCATTTTGCAATGAACGAGAGATCAAATAGCAAAATAGATAGCAATTTTGAACTCAGGACAGTCGAAATCTTTAGGAGAAGTATAAAAGGATAAACGACATTGTTCACATGTACGGTACGATGACGTGGCATTGACTGATGGCGTGGCACTGATCGATGACGTGACAACATTCTATTGGACGAATGATGTGGCATTGATTGCTTATGTGGCGTTGACTAATGATTTGGTGTTGACCGATGATGTGTCAAGATCCTATTGGACTAAAATGCTTATGTGGAGGTGACCGGTGATGTAGCAGTATGTTAGTAGACCGAAAGAACGCGCGTACAATACATGCATATACACTGAATGACAGCCTTGATGAGGTGTTTTATCCAATCAGAACTTGCGACGTGTCGCAATCCTGAGCGGCTAAATTGTTTTAATCTGATGGTCATGATTTACTTATTGTATCTATAAATAGGGGGCTCCCCCCTAATTTGGCACCTTTGAATCATTTTTTAACTCTATTTTTTGTAATTCATTATCTATCTTATATTTTCTACGTATTTTAATAAATTCTCATTTTACCCATAATTCAATTATGAGTAGCTAATTTTCTTTTAAGCTTGGGTTGAAGGTGAAGTCTCAACATGTTTCATGGGCTTAATTTGGTAAATTTAATTTCTCTTCCCCTCTGATTTTTGTGGATGTTTTGACTTTTCATCGACAGATAGTAATAATCTTGTCTAGATATTGCACTGGTATAACCGTCCTTAGTGCAAGGTTATTACTATTTGGCACGATAATCACTTAGCACCATATTTATTAGAGTGAGGTTCACGAGAAGTGGAAACCCTCTCTCATGATTTAATTGACACTAATAAGGAATATTAAGCTCATGGTGCATGTTGAGTACAGATCCAGAGACTCAAGCGCTTCATTTTAATAGTTTTCACTTAAATTTATTCCCGTCATTCTAATTTAAATTTTAGGATATTCTAAATCACTTTCACCACAAATCCAACCACCCACTTAGAAAAT
The DNA here is from genome assembly GCF_000493195.1 of Citrus x clementina. Classification (NCBI taxonomy): domain Eukaryota; kingdom Viridiplantae; phylum Streptophyta; class Magnoliopsida; order Sapindales; family Rutaceae; genus Citrus; species Citrus x clementina. The sequence continues at coordinate 24,348,573 of NW_006262201.1, read as the reverse complement.
TAACTATACACCCAATTAAAATCCACTTCCTCGTGGGATCAGCACTCGTCACCGTTGATATATTCTATAATAGATTCACGTACTTGCGAGTTCAATAAAATTTGCACAACAATTATAATTATTTTATATTATATGAAATTAGATAATATATATATGATGAAAAGAACTACAATTGACCAACAAGCATAGACAATTATCATTAAGATCCAAGTAATATCATGATATATTCATCTCATTATATAATGTATCAATTGAAAGAATATAATTAGGGAAATTATTATTCGTATGTCCTAAATTTGTGTTTTTATCAAAAATACTACAACACTTTAAGAGTATATCAATCGTCCACCTTAATTTGACAAAAATTATCTGTCAACCACTAAATCGTTAGCTGTTGTTTGAAAGTTAACGGAACTGTAGCGAATTGACGATTTTACCTTTGAAAATTATCACTTGTATATCCTTAAAATCTCTTATTATCACTTATATACCCTTAAATTATCACTTGTATCATATGAAAAGACCCAAATTACCATTCTGACGTCATCATATTTAAACAGCAGATACATTTTGTCAATTTAAGGTGGATGACTGATATACCCTAAAAGTGTTATAGTAAATTTGATAACGGAGTAAACTAAGGGTATACGATTGATCATTTCCCATATAATTATGATAATTGATTATAACTATTTAACAGGGCAATCAATCCAAAAATGAAAAAAAAAAGTAGCAATTAAATAGTTCATTGAATCAATCTAGCTACCAATTAATCAACAACATCAACGCTTAGAATTATGTCCTATAACTCAATCAACACTAGTAAATCGTGTCTAGCAACTCAATGAACCTCGAAACTCAGAAAGGATTAGCAAAACAAGCAAAAAAAAAAAAAAAAGAGCTTTAAACAAATTCAGCTTCATCTTTTGCTTATGCTTTTTCTTCTTCTCCAATCTTCTGTGATTGGGTTTAATTCAACCTAGGGTTTCAAATAGAAATGCACTAAATCAAACCTAGGGTCTCAAACTCACCTAGTTCTTCTTCAAATAGAAACACTCCAAATCAAACCTAGGGTTTCAAACTCACCTTGTTCTTCTTCAATCGAACTACTTGAGTGAGAGTTTAGGACTCATGGCTTCTTCTTGTTATTATTCTTCTACAAATCAAAAGTTTCAATAAGGGTTTTTTTAGTTAAATGAAGGCTTGAATGAGAGCAACATTGAGGGTTTCAGATTTCAGTGAAACGACAAAATGAGTGTTTGAGTGAATGAGGGGATGGTTTTAACATGCTGTGAACTTGCTCAATTTTGTCAGTGGTGGATGTGAGGTTGAGGGTTAGGGTTCTATATAGTGTTAGAGAGAGCAGGATTTGTGTGTGAGAGAGATAGATTTGTTGATTTGTCAACACTTAGTCAATTCTAGTTGTGCTAATGTCTTTTAGGTTTAATAAAATCGATGTCCTTTAGTATAAATGACATTGCTGTTTTAGCCATTGTTTTAAAAATAATTTAAACATTTAATAAAAAAATTACAAGCTAATTTAAACAACACCATTTTAAAACTATATAAATCCACATAACACAAACATAACTTATATCTAACATCTATTTATGTCTTTGTCTTTAAGTTATAACTGAAGAATATATCATGAATTCTTGACATGTGTATATATGTCATAAATCTATTATACTTTCACCATAGATTTGTGACATAACAAGATAAGTCATAAAATCTTTGTCATTATTTAACATTTTTTAGTAGTGATGTGGCATGGCAGAGGTTGAAGCCTAAACTTGAGGTCACATTTAGTATTATGATTGAGCAGTTGTGGTTTAGAAAGTTACACTACTTAAGTGTTTGGTAAATACTTGCAGTTTAAGTTGATTTTATCCATATTTATAAGAAGAAAAACCTATGATATTCTTACTATTCGTCAGAATTATTATTTAAAAATTATCTTTACCACACATTATGAATTTGTTTTTTCTTAACTGCATTTTTTTTTCATAGCAGTGAGTTTTATCTAAAGTGGTTGTTCAAAATTTCAAACAACTGCTTTTGAATTTTCCTGTTAGCTAGAATATTAGTATATTACTGTATTGAATTTTAATTTAACACTAAAAAAGTTGAAACCCACAGATCTTACTAGAGAATTGAGAAGGCGGAAAAAGATATTTTCAATTAATATTTTTTATTAAAAAATAATGGGCTGTGTTGACGAACCGCGCAAATTAAATTTAAATTTAAAATAATGGCGAATCCTACCATGTATCATCTATAAAGGTCGTCGTCAATTAGTTGCCTCATTGCAATCAATATAACACAAATTGAACATGGCTTTGCTCATCGTATTCCTTGTGTCACTCCCAGTAATCTTTTACTTTCTTCATCTCCAAAGGAAACTCATAAACAAACCCAAAACGACAAGTGCTTTATTACCACCAGGACCTCGAGGTCTTCCCTTAATCGGAAACCTACACCAGCTTGAAAGCACAAACTTTCATTACCAACTCTGGAATCTCTCCAAAAAATATGGTCCACTGATGTCACTACGCCTTGGCCTTGTGCAGACCGTAGTAGTTTCTTCAGTGAAAATAGCAAACGAGGCTTTGAAAACCTATGATGTTGAATTTAGCGGCAGGCCAGCCTTGGTTGGCCAGCAAAAATTGACCTACAATGGCTTAGATATTGTCTTTGCTCCATACAACGACAAGTGGAAAGAGATGAGGAAAATATGTGTCACTCATCTTTTTAATGCCAGCAGAGTCCGCCATTTTCGTCCCGTGAGAGAAGATGAGGTAGCATGTATGATCGAGGAGATTTCATCAACATCAACATCATCATCATCACCATCGCCGGCAACGGTGGTGATTAATCTGAGTGAGCGTTTAATGTCACTTACAAATTCGGTCATATTTAGGGTTGCAGTCGGGAAGAAGTTTGAGAATAAAGCTGGCGAAAGAAGCAAGTTCCACTCGTTACTTGATGAGACTAGAGTTGTGTTGGGAGCCTTCTATTTCAAAGATTTTTTTCCTTTCTTCGGTGGTTTTTTTGATAAGCTCTCGGGAATCATTAGTCGTCTCGAAAACAACTTCAAAGAGTTTGATGCATTTTACCAACAACTCATCGAGGAACATGCAGATCCTAATAGACCAAAAGACCAAGTACGCGGGGATATAGTTGATGTTTTACTTCAAGTTCAGAAAGATCGTGGTGAGGATCAAGTTCATGGATTCACTTGGGATAACATCAAAGCTGTGCTCATGGTAATTTTTTTTTTAACTTTTAGTCCACGTATTTTCAAAACTCATCTAAAATGTCACTGCCAAAACTTTTATAAAATTGTTAAATCTGACGATCAAAATCTATCCCAAATGTTATTGTCGTAATTTTTATAACTGTTAAATGGGACTTTTTAAGGTTTAAATATAATTCTTGTGTGATATATATTAAAATTAAAAAAAAATCAAATATGCAAGACAATAGTAGAGCATATATATAGTTCCGTAAATTTTAACAGAAATGTCTATTTAATAACAACATGGAACTAAAAGATCATTAACCGGCATGCACACTATTATTATTTATTTAATGAAAGTTTTTGGTCGTGTCCAAGAATGTGTTTGTCGGTGCCACGGACACGAGTGCAGCTCTAATGACATGGGCAATGACCAACGTAGTGAAGAATCCAAGAGTAATGGAGAAAGCACAGAAGGAAGTAAGGGATTTGATTGGAGATAAAGGATTTGTAGATGAAGATGATTTGGAAAAACTGCCATATATCAAAGCCATACTAAAAGAGACATTCAGGTTATATCCACCAGTTCCCATAATACCAAGAGAAACAACCAAGAGTTGCGTGATAGATGGATATCAGGTACCAGCTAAGACACTTGTTTATTTAAATGGATGGGCAATATCTAGAGATCCTGAAGTTTGGGAGAGGCCAGATGATTTTGATCCTGACAGATTTATTATCGGTGATAAGTCCAATATTGAATTGACAGGACAAAATAATTATGAGCTTATACCATTTGGTGGAGGCAGAAGATTTTGTCCCGGGATTCATATGGGAATTGCAAATTTGGAGCTTGCAATTGCTAATCTTCTTTACAAATTTGATTGGGAAATGCCTGCTGAGATGAAGATTCAAGACTTAGATTTTGACATCGCCCCCGGTATCGTTATGCACAAGAAGCATCCTCTCTATCTTGCGGCTACCAAATATATATGATTCACCTCACATGGGAAGGACCGGAGAATATTATTATTATTACAAGTACTTCTGCTATGCCTAAATAAAATAATTAAAATAAAAAGTTGAATACGTATGAATATGTAAGTGCACTTGCTTATAAATTTCAACCTTTCTGTAATATTCTCTACTAGCAATAACGTTGAATTTTTTTTCCTTTGTTTTGGGAATACGCTTAAAAAAGATTATTAATTCCCTCTTCGTGATGGTCCATCATGTTGTGGTCCTTGTGGACCAAGATCTCTATTCAAAATATTTAATAAATTTTTTTTATATTAAACCATTTTGTATTTAAAAATTGCAATCTCAAGTCTCTAACAGAAAATTTTAGTTAAGGTAAAATAGGTCTATGCAAACTCATCTACTTCCTTATTCTTTCATTTCAGTAAATATATCATTTCTCTGTTCCTATTTTCAAAATCTATCAACACTTTCTTGCTGTTAAAAGAAAATAAATTGTTATATATCTTTTAATTTATTTTTTTGTTTTATTAATCAATGATGAATTTTACCGCATCAAGGATAAAATAGTAGAAGACACGGCAACAAAAAATGACAATTTACAACTTTTTTAACATCAAGGAACTGGGGGAGAGCAGAAAAGTAATATATGGGGAGAGCAGAAAAGTAATATATTTGTAGAAACTGCTGCGCAAAACTCTCATCTCGTGATATAGATCCTGCAAATATATATGGAAGAAGAACCTAGATATTTTTGGGTTTGATCTCTTTTCTCTTTTGTAAACATTTGTTGTTAATATGAGGCTTGAGCAACATGAGGTTTCTCATACAAACAAGTTTCCTTAGCGGCTGCGATTCGGTTTCATTTGTAGATTGCTTTTGATGCGAGATTAAAGAAGCGAACAAACAAGTTTCCTCATTGCACTTCATATATACCTTTATGTTAGAATTTGATCTACAAATAATTAAATGATCAATTAATTAATTTCCTTTTTTTTTAAGGACTAGAGAATAAGATTCTTAAACTAAATATTTCGTACAAGACATTTAATGTCTGCGCTATTTCATAATTCAGGATAGTATAAGAATGATGAGCATGTCTTATTCGTGCCCCTGTCTACGCTTTGAGTATTTACTTTAGCTGGAAAATTAAATTAAGGTAAGGGTCAGTTGATAATATATAATTTTTAAAATAATTATTATTATTTATACTTTAGAAAATAATCAATTGTGAAGAGAATCAACTAAACGTTTGGTGAAATTTATTTTTAAAAGTGCAGTGAGTTTTAAAAGCAGTTGTATATATTTGGTAAATCTTACTGTTAAACTACTGTAAGAATATAAATAACTGAATTGAACATAATGTTAAATAAATTTTATTTACATATTTATAAATACACATAAAATATTTTTGATTGTGTATATATAATAATTATAACTAAAATAAATATTTCATGTTATTAATTTTATTTTTAATTTTATTTCCTAATTAGTAAGAATAATATATATGAGGATATATATGGAATTGTATTAAGTATAAAAGTGATTCTTAAAATCGGATTTTGAAAAGCTGCTCCTTCCCTATTTTTCAAAATCTACTTAGGATGGAATGATTTTGTCAAAAGTGATTTTTAAAATTTATCAAATACTAAAATTAGCTTTTGGCTCTTTAAAATCACTTTTGAGTCTCCCAAAAACAATTCCAAATGGATCCTAAATGCTCATTTTGTTTCTATATTTTGCTTTAAGTATTTGTTTAGTTTTTATATTTTTAAAATACCTCAAGACACCTATGTTGTTAAATATGTTACACTCCTACCTTTGCCTTTTCTTTTCTTTTACAATGAACCCTTGCAACAATATTCTTGCCTTCTTGAGGATATTAATGGAAAGAAAAAAATGTTCAATTATCAAATTAGCCTTAAAAGTAACATAAAAATTTCAACAAATTTTTATGATATTGTTTTACTTTTAGGATTAATTTGGTAAATTAATTTTTTATAAAATAATTATTAGTAAAATCATTACAAAGATATTAAATATTACTTGGCTGATGTTAATTTATTTATAAATAGATTATTAGTAAGATTGTTGCATGGGTACAAAAAATACTAGATCTTTCATACTGATATTTATAGGTTAATTTCCTAATAAATAATTATTGATTAATTTGTTAATTAATTTTTTTTATATAAATTAATTAATGTCAAGAATATTGTTACAAGAGTATTATTGTAAAATTAAAGAAAGTAAAGTTAAAAATGTAATATATTTAACTTCAAGATTATTTTGAGGTATTTTTAAAATATAAGTACTAAACAGACATTTAAGTCAAAATATGAGAACTAAACAAATACTTATACAACCATTAACTTAATTATAAAGTTGGCCCAACATTTCACATCTTGTGTAAAGATACCTCAATATTTCATACTTGTTAAAGTTAATTCCACGAGAATTTGGTTTAAAGAGAAACATCATACGCACCACATTAATCACGCAAAAAATCCAATAACATTTTTTCATTTTTGTTTTAAAGCAAAAAAAAAAAAAGGGTCAAATTAATACAATTTTTATATATATCAAATAAATTATTGAGCGATCGTATTATCACCAAATCTATAAA
>NW_006262201.1:24194335-24341631 GCF_000493195.1 Citrus x clementina | reverse complement strand
TGAAAGAATTAAACTAAAATATTGAATTAGATGCCGACAAAGGAGGATCGGCAAGTCATCTTAATACTACTAATGCAATTTTTTTCCAACACGGATGATAAGATATTTGTGGGACGTATATTAACTTCTGTCACTGCTACGTTGTACGATAAGTATTTCTGGAACCATTAACAAAAAAAAAAAAAGAAAAATGAAAACAACATTAACTATTAACAAAAAATGAAAAATGAAAACAACATTAAGGATAATTTTAGGAACTTTCTCTTAGAAGAATTCAACCAAGTGTTAGATTCAAAGGAGATTCGAAAGAGATTGATTTAAAGAGAAACATCAATAATGTAACTCACTAGTTATACAACAATTCCGTAGCATCTTTGTCAAGGGTGTGTTTGTATTGAAAAATTGTCAAATAATTAGACATTTAATTATATTCAATAAAATACGAACATCATACTTTCAATTATTAATTCTGTTGCCTCATAGGTCCAAATAAGTGTTCGTTAATTGTAAATTATTATTGCACGGTTGGTCTCAATGCTAACTACGTGGTATGATAAGACATTCGTGGGACCAATTAATTTTTCTGTAATATTAGTACAATTACTTTCAAAGCTAACACACGCGAATATGCGATAAGGACTTCAGATAATGAGAAAACTATGATCCTTGACCTTGATAAGATTTCTTTCAGACAAGAAAAAAAAAAAATCATGTTTTCAGATAAAAGAAAAATATCATGTGTGATAAGACATACGTGGAACCATCACCAAATCTTGGAGGGAAAAAAAAACCATTAACGAAAACTTTAGGCGTTGCGAGGAGAAATGTCACAAATCAAATAATGTGAGCAAGAGAGCTTTTACATGAGAGAATGTGAGCAAGAGAGAAAGCATGAGAGTAAGAGAGTAAGAGAGCATGAGAGCATAAAAACTCAATAGTAAGCTTAATAAGTTAATTAAATATAACTAAGTGAGAGTATGAGAGCATAAGAGCATGAGAGTATGAGTGCTTAGTAAGAAGTTTAATAAGTCAATTAAGCACAACTATAAGAGAGCACAAGAGCATGATCTCTGTAGGAAGTTTAATAAGTCAAATAAGTACAGTTACATGAGAACATGAAGTCAAATAAGCATGATTGCTGGAGAGTATGATTGCAACAGAGCATAGCTACAATATGATAGTGCTCAGTAGGAAACTTAATAAGTCAATTAAGTACAGTTACAAGAGAGCACAAGAGCATGAGCTCAGTAGGAAGTTTAATAAGTCAAATAAGTACAGTTACATGAGAACATGAAATCAAATAAGCACGATTGCTGGAGAGTATGATTGCAAGAGAGCATAGCTACAACATGATAGTGCTCAGTAGGAAGCTTATTAAGTCAATTAAACACAGCTACAAGAGAGCACAAGAGCATGAGCTCAGTAGGAAGTTTAATAAGTCAAATAAGCACAGTTACATGAGAACATGAAATCAAATAAGCACGATTGCTGGAGAGTATGATTGCAAGAGAGCATAGCTACAACATGATAGTGCTCAGTAGGAAGCTTAATAAGTCAATTAAGCACAGCTACATGAGAGCACAAGAGTATGAGCTCAGCAGGAAGTTTAATAAGTTAAATAAACACATATACATGAGAACATGAAGTCAAATAAGCATGATTGTAAGAGAGTATAGTTACAACATGATAGCACAACTAAATATGACTATAGATAGGCGATTTACAGTTCGGTTCTGATTTTGAAATTGATCAATTTTAAATAATATGAACCAAAATTGAATCGAACTTTAGAACCGAACCAAACCAAACCAAACTGAACTGATTATTTCGATTTGGTTAGGTTCAAAATTTTTGGTTGGATTCTAAATTTATACGGATTTATAATTTGTTGTTTTAACACCATGACTTCCTGCCGAAAAGTTCATCCCAACTTATGGCTCATTTCCCTCATGCAATCCCTCATCTTCCTCACCCACTACCATAAACAAAGTACAAAACAGTTTCAACGACAGAACTAAGATCACATCCAGACAAATCCTTAAGCCCATAAAAAAATGCAGAAAATAAATTAACCATTGAATGACCTTTCCACATTTGACCCAAGAATCTTTATCAAATAGCATCAACATCGAACAGAGAATCACACAATTATTAGTCTCCAATCTCTAAAATCAAGTGCAAAATTTGCAAATCTTTTATCCAATGATATAACCAGAGGACAAAACCCGAACATAGGCAAGAACCGATGGTAACAGCTGGCGTCTGGCGACGAGATGGCTGAATCATGATCACGATCTGACATCTGCCGTCTGTCGTGAGCTAATCGAGGTTGCCGTCTGCCGCAAGGTGGCTGAAAGACCGTGACGGTGAGATGGTGACTGGAGAGAGAGTGAGACTGAGCATGGCTACGTGACAGAGAGAGGGGTTGCTGCTGTGCTATGCTTGCTGCCACTGCACTCTAGTTTTTAGTTGCTACTGTGCTGTAGTTTTAGTTAGGGAAATTTTAGGGATTTTTGGTTTTTTCTTAATTAAAATTGCATGAAACAATCGGTTTGTGCATTCGGTTTGGTTTTGGAGCTGTCCTGAACACAAACCATTCGGTTCATAAAATGTACAAACCGTTGATCAGTTTTTGCCTGTAAAATCGAATTAAGTAATATTGGTTTGGCTCGGTTTAGTTAGGCCAAAGTCCACGCAAATGCCCAGCCCTCACTGCAGGAGAATGCAGGTGTAAGAGAGCATGATAGCACCAGAGCAAAACCATGGGAGATAAGTTCAATTAAAGAAGCTCGGCTGTTGAATCCAATAACAAGAGTGTGGTAGTTGGAAGCGTCTTCTAAGCCCAATACAAGAATCTAGAATCTCTCGAAGCATAAAACTAATTTAAGAAGGAAGTAAATGCTGGAGATAAATGTTGATATAAGATAAAAGTTTAATTAAAAAATGAGATAAATAGTAACATCAGATAAAATTCTAATTAAATTAATCAATAAAGATAATAAGCACAGAGAATTATTAAGAACTTACGATACTTAAATTGTATTATAAATAGAGAATTCTTGATGCATAGTAGGGCTCGAGCAAATAGCTAAAAAAAAAATCCTCCATTAATCTTAATTCAATAGTGAAAATTTCTCTTTCTTTACTTGTGCACATAAGTCAGGTGCTGAACCACATAAATTTCTTGTGTCTCATTTATTATATCCTCCTATTATTTGATTTTCTAGTCGGCCAAAAATTAGTATCAACATTAGGCATCCTTTTTAAGATTTTTTTTAAAAAAAAATTAAGTGTTTTATTCAGAAGATACTCGAAAGAGATTGATAAGAGAAATATTTGAGATATCACATTATTCATACAATAATTTAATAATATTTTCTCAAGAGAGCGTTTGTTTTAAAAAATAGCCAAATAAGTAGATAGTTAATTATATTGAACAAAATATACTCATCACATTTTCACTTATTAAATCTATTACCTCTCATGTGTAAACGTTTTTTTTTTTTTTTTAACAATTGAAATGGCTGGCAAAAAAAATAAGTAGAAGGGCGGATTGGGATTTAAAACAGAGAGAAAGAGAGGCATATTTGTAATACGATGAGAAAATGGTAATTCTTTAATGATTTTACAACATAATTTTGAAAGTTTTAAGTGGGATGTCTTGTAATACAACAGGAATATTGGTAGCTTTCTGATATTTTACCATAAGAAATTTCCGATGCAGATCCCATCCACCATGCAAGCGAAGTATGAGCTACAAATAAAATTGCTCACTCACGCTCTTTTTCTTCTTTTTTTTAATCATTAGTAGTATGTAAGCTCCTCGCAAAAATGTCTCAAGGGCGGGGACATTATTCGCCGGATAGCAAATTACCACCCTAAGATTTGGGGAGGAACGTTTCATCAACTACAAATTTGATGATGAGGTCCAATGCAGAACTGGAATTTTTTGTTTCTCAAAATAATAATAATAATACTAATCAATATCTTATGTTAATGTCTGCATTTTAATTAAAAAAATACATACTTTAATGTACTAAAAGATGAACACTGTATTAAAGTTTATATGCTTAGCCTGCCTGTATTTTAAAATGATGTAGACGTTCGTAAAGGGCAATTAATTATATATATTATAAGCTTACGATTATATGTAGTGAATGCAGAAAATGCAGATATATCACGGGGCTCAATCGCAAGAAATTGAAGAACTGAAGGAAGAAGAGAGAAGCGAACTATTGGGCAGTAGTGTTGATTCTTTACCACGTCGAAGAGCATTACAGAATCTCTATGATGCATATTCCAATAACTTTTGTAATATCGAAGATGATGATCTTTACCACGTTGCAATTCGTTTTCGACTTTTAATTAAGACAGCATGGATATAAATCTTTAATATATATCCATTCTACAACATGTTACGTACGGCACATGCATGTGCATATATGATGAATTTGTATAATTTGTAGAACACATGAAGTTGTGGTATCATTTCACATAATAATCAACTAATAATCACTTCCATTTATTTTATATATGAATCAGGTATGTTCAACAAGTTTAAAGATGGCAAAGGCCATTTCAAGGAGTCCTTGAAAACCGACGTGTCAGGGATGTTGAGCTTGTACGAAGCAACACATCTTGGCGTGCACGGAGAAGATATTTTAGACGAGGCCAGGTTTTTAAAACCTCTCTCTACTCGTGAACCTCTGCATATATAACAAAGCTGTACTAAAGCTTGCGAAGTTGGATTTCAACTATGTGCAGTCATTGTACAAGATTGAACTTAGCGAAATCTCAAGGTCACCTCCCGATCATATCCTTCATGTTATTAATTAATAAGAATCTAACGGATCAAAAAGTGTGTATATATACATTAAGAATACACAATACAATACAAGATGTATATGATCATTATACTGTGCTAATTATTCATGTTTTCACCAAATTTTTGCTTGGATCCGATTCGACCCAATTGGGTAATTTTCATTATATGTAGTCAAATCTACTTCAAACAAATGAATTTATATTTGAGGGGAGCTTATGCTAAGTTTGAGTTTAGGTGTGTTTTTATGATATTTGAGACAAGTGGTTTAGTTGAGGTATATTAGGTGGTGAAATAAAGTACAGTGCTGCGATATGCCTCGAACTTAACCCCAAATTTGCGCCCCGAATTTTGCCAAAACGCTGTGTTTTAAAAAGGTCGTTTTTCCTTTTTAACTGCAGCTGTGCAGCAAGTGTGTGTGAGCATTGCTGATTAAACCGAACGACGTCGGTTATTCAATTCATTACAGCTGTGCAGCACGTGTTTGTCCTTCTATTTGCTTTCGTTTCAACCCAACACTCAACACTCTGTGCAGCTTGCTTCAATTCATTGCAAACTGCAAAATCGAACGACGTCGCTTCTTCAATTCATTGCGGCTGTGCAGCACGTGTTTGTCCTTCTATTTGCTTTCGTTTCAACCCAACACTCAACACTCTGTGCAGCTCGCTTCAATTCATTGCAAACTGCAGCTCGCTTCAATAACACATCTTCTTCAGCCGAATTGCAAATTCGAGTTTCCCAAATGTCAAGTTCACAAATTGTTAAATGAAATTATAATTTGTTAAATTATGCAAGATATATACCATGAATCAAACATCATATTCAGCCGCGTCAACCAGTAACACACAAACACATTATCAAATCACCAGGAATTTCGAATCAGCCAAAATCCCAATCAACTCTAAAAGAATTATTCCATTACCTCAGATGCAGAAATATTGGTAATGGCAACGGAGACCTGGCCAAGGGGAGCTGGCTGTGGGGAGGGAGTGTTGCCGGCTATCGCGTGTTAGCTTTGTAAGTGCCGGCTGTTGCGTGACTGTTGTGATGGCAACAGAGACATCGACCGAGTGATGGCGGTGGTTCGTCGTCTGGGGCTCGTCAGTCGTTTGTGTCGGTTGTCTCGTCGGTGATTGTAGATTTTTGCGGGTGTGAGAGATTGAGAGTAAAGAGAGACTCAAGAGAGATTTTGCTCGCGTTTCTCGTCAAAAGGAAACGTTAAACGGTGCGTTTTCTATTTAATTAAAACGGTGCATTTTAATTCGGGGTGCAATTCAGGGTTAAAATCAAGGCAAATAGCTTTTTCCAATTAAGTAATATGCGTAGTGAGGTGATTATATAAAAAAATATAGGGAGAGCTCTGTGAAGCCCCGTATAAGTAGATACGGAGGGCATATGCGTGCTTAATAATATCTCAGGTGCACTTGAGAAAGAACTAAGGTGGTCTCATAGAATACTTAGCATAATTTGGGTAGCTCAGGTGAACTCATACGTGAAAAAAAATTTCAACCTCAATTTAAAAATATAGTAAAACAAATATAAATATAAAGAACACATAATATTTACGTGGTTCGGCATTTGGCCTATCCATAAGAGCAAGTCATCACTAATCCACTAAATAAATGAGAGATCATATAAGATTTTATATTATCCAAATGAATAATATAAGCTAGATAGTTATATAAAGATATTTAGTGTTGATAAAGATGAAGATGGTGAATAAAGATATGGAGAGTGCATAAAAATTAGGGTTATATGTCATCATTATGTTAAAATGAAAGAATGTTTTTATGGTTATATCTCGTATTTAGGGAAAAATGACCAGAATTTTACTTTCATACTACGTTTATTCTTGCCCATAAATATCTTGAAGTGTTCAATCTTGACCATTGATTTCCAAACCCATCCAATAGAGTAAATTCTTCCAAAATGATATCTTTATACTGCTCCATAATTTTCCCTTGTAATTGCCCATGTCTCATTCATTTATTGGTCAAAAAATATCATTATAAATTTCTCCCCAAACAAGATCCCCCTCATTTTCTTGCATTGAAAGGATTGAATTACAAGAAACTCGAAGAAAAAATTTGGTCTTGATGAGATGTGGTTGCTTCCTGTTGCTAGTTCGCTTGTCTTGTAACCCTTTGGGAGCAAATGAGGTAACCGAGGGAGCTTAGTCCCCCCAACGAAACAAAATTGGCGATAGATACTATTCATAGTAACTTATTTTGCAGTTTCCTTAGATCAATAATCATGGTGATTCCCTCAGGGGCTTTCACAGTTCTCTAATAATGGCGATCTATTCAGAATCTTTCTTAACTCTTTGATCATGATGATTTATTTAAGAGTTTTCTTAGCTCTCCCATTATAACGATTTACTAGGAGCTTTCATAGCCCTTTGATCATGGTTATTTTCTCAGAAGCTTTTGTAGCCTTTTGATCATGGCGATTCACTTAGGAGCTATCTAATTAACTCCTCATCTTGGCATTTTTCTCAAGAGTTTTTTTAACTCTCTGATCATGATAATTTATTCCGGAGCTATCTTAGCTCTTCATCATGGTGTTTTCCTTAGAAGCTTTCTTAGCTCATTTATCATGGCAATATATTCAAGAGCTTTCTTAGCTCTCAATACAAATATGGCTATAAAGCACGGCAATAACTCCAAGCAATATACACAGATTTCAAGAGAGAGGAGTTCCCAGATGTAAGTAACTTTACTAAAGTACCCTCTTGTTGGCGATTTGTTCATGTTCACAGTTCTTTAGTAATAATCAATATAAGTCAGCTAAAATAAGAATAGCTCAAGGTATCTAGAGCTACATTTTAAAAGTAAAACATAAGTAAAGATAAATTATAATCAACAAATCATAATAAAAAAGGTGTAAATTATTCATTCAAAACTATATGGTGATAAAGATAAATCATCCACATAAATTATCCATGTAAGACATATTAGAGAAAACAAGTTATTGCATCATACTTGAATTATAGTGAGGATCGTAGCAAGGTGAACTATACCTGTGGTGATTAAAAAAAAAAAAAAATCACCCATATGAGACATTCACGAGTGATTATCAAATGAAGAGAAGCTAATACACCATGTATTATAAAATATGGCTAGACGCAAATCATCTAATGAGATAGGTAAGCCATATGATTTTAGTTTTTAAGGAGATAATAAAATCTCTAACTGTGGAGTAACCTTGAGGCCCCCATAATGTCACGCACAATATTTACAAGCACACATTCACAAGTGAAGCTGAACATTGCGGGGTACCCCTGAGGTCCCCAAAAGGTCTTCACACAAGATTTACAAATATATGTAATAAGATGAGAAATAAACAGAGTATGGCATAATTCCTAACTGCATGATAACCATCATTACTCTGATTGTTCCATGTCTTATTTGAGGGGTGGCAATTTGGGTCAAGATTCGTTTATTTAATTCGATTCAATGCAAATTAAATGAGTTTGAGTTTGAAAGAATTAGTTCGTTTAATAAATTCGTAAATGCGATTCGATTAGCTAATTAAATAAATCAAATCCAAGTTTGAGGGCATTGATCCGTTCATAATTCATTTAATAATGGGTCATAAACAAATCATATAGGATCCATTTGTTTATTATTTGTTTAATTAAATTACATATTTCTTAAATATGTATGAAAAGTTTTTAAAGTTTGAAGGCTAATGTAATAATTATAAATGATAATAAGTTTGTATTTTGTGGGATGATAAATTTGTAGTCTTTTTATATTTTATTTTACTTAATTTTTGTTTCTTTACTATATTTTTATAAATAAATTCATATTTAATTCAATTTGTTATGGATTCATCATATGATAAACGAATAGTAAACGAATCTAGATTCAATTCAATTCATTTGTTAATTCTATTAAAAGAAGAAGTAGAATTAATAAAAGAATCAAATCCAAATCCTAAGATGTCAATTCGTTTAATAAACGAATCAAATCTAAATCAATAGAATTTTGACTCAATTCATTTATGATTCACTTTGAATTCGATTTATTTATTCGTTTTGCTGCCCTGTAGGAGATTACTTTTTATAGACAACTTATTAAACAAACTACCAAACATTTTTTGAGTTCGTATTATAATATTAGTATTTTAACGAAAAGACAATTATGTCATTTTTTTTCATAAATCCTAATATATAAACCATTAGATATTATATTACTGTCACGATTCAAATTACGTAGTAACAATTTTATCATTACAACATTGCACAATTATATAGGGAGGCATGAACAATGTGATCTTTATTTTGACAACATTAAAAATGATTCTAGTCCAATCTTTGATGAAGGAATAAAAAGAGATAATTACACTCATGAAGGGTTTCATAATATTAATGGCTTTTTTTTTTTTTTTGAAGAAAGCATGGATTGCATTAAAGAGATAAAGCATCAATTAACCAGGGAGGGGGAACAAGACTCCACTCACCCAAACCTGACATAGAACGCCCCACCCAAGCAACAGTATGGGCAGCGGAGTTCGCAGATCGACGAACAAAAGAGAAAGCCACTTCTCCTAAAGATTGAGCCAAAGCTCTACAATCAGCAATAATAGACCCAAAACCATTAGGATAAACAACCTTATCGTTTAAAGCATTAAAGACTTGAAGGCTGTCCATCTCTAAGATAACAAAATGGAAAGCAAATTCCTTGAGCCAGCTGAGAGCTTCCTTTACACCAAAAGCTTCAGCCTCACGAGCTTCAAAACTTCCAGGGAGGATGTCACTCTTTGCCGCAATAAAGTCACCTCCAGCTGAACGGAGAACAGCCCCAAAACTAATCAAGCCTCTTGAGTTATCAATGGCTGCATCAACATTGCATTTGACCCACCCTATACTAGGTTTAAGCCAGCGAACAGAACCATGAGCAGCTGAGTCCAAAGATGGGGGGACAAAGACACTCTTGCGAGCTTGCTGCCACAGGAATGGATTCTGCCCAGCTGAATTCACCACATTTTGGACCCTCCCGTTAACATCATTCCACACTTTGTTATTCCTATTCAACCATAAACCCCAGCAGACCATGGCAGATAGGCTACTATCATCAATATTACGGCAAGAAAATAAGTCCTCCAGCCAATGAACAAAGCTCACACAACTCCCATTGAAGCCCAAAACAGAGGATATCCAGCATGCTTTAGCAAAAGGGCAAGTGACCAAGACATGGAAAACAGTTTCAGAAGAAGTGTGACAGATGGGGCAGGAAGCTTGTACCTCTACACGGCGCTGCAAGAGATTGTCGGCTGTTGGAAGGACATTTGTCAAAGCTCGCCAAAGGAAGTTCTTGACTTTTGCAGGAACAGGAAGAAGCCAGAGTTTTCGCCAAGCACTGCTGCTAGGGGGAGGATGCAATGTATCAAGCATTCTGTAGCAACTACGAACAGAGTAAAGCCCTTTGGAATCAGGCAGCCAGAACCAATTATCCGTGTCAACCCTTGAGCTAAGAGGGATCCGACGAATTAGGTCTCGATCTCTAGTATTGAAGATATCATCGACAGCATCAAAGTCCCAACGACGATGGTTAGGGACCATGAGACTGTCAACCGTTGCAGAACTGATGCTTGCAATATTAATGGCTTTGGATCACAAGAAATGGAAACATTTGAGGAATATTATTGCAACAAGTTTAATTTGAACATAATATATATTACTTTTTATTTTATTTAGATTGTGTATTAGTATGAATTTTTATCATATTTTATGTAATAGGTTATGAAGTTCACTACATTTTATTTAATTGAGTTTTTTCCACTTTATATAGTTTTACCTGTTTTATAAAGAAAAAGAGACATTTCTAAACAATTTATTAAACGTACTCTAAAAAATAAAAAGTAATTTAAACTTATATATATTTCGGTCATTATATAGGATCAGGCTACGGTGCAACTGTGGCACCGTGCCACAGTTGCATTTAGCCGTTGGATGCAGTTGGATTAGTGGGGTCCACTGGCATCCAGCGGCTAGATGCAATTGGGGCACGGTGCCACAGTTGCACCTAAGGTTTCCCCCATTATATAATAAAACAATACTTTCATAATAAAATTTACTAAAATGTATGTACTCTACTTTTCAAACTCATAATAATCGCAAAAGCACAATTTATCAAACACTAATCTACCTTTTTAATTAGCAGCTTATTTAATCAGACCCTGAAATCCCAAATTGACCCCTAGTTTAGTTTATTGTTTGAGGAGAATAAAGAGTTAATTATTTATAAGCCCTGTTTTGGATTGAGGGTTAATAATTGTACCACTAAAATGTTTGGTAAATATTAATTATTGTAGCTTAGAATTAGAGATAGCAATGGTACACGCAAACCCGCCTAAACCCGCTCGCTGCAGGTAATTTTGTAGGTTGTGAGCGGGTTTGGTATTATAAATTGAAACTCGCATTAGGTTGCGGGTGGATTTGGTATTAGCCAAATATTCGACGGATACCCGCATAGGAATCTGCCAACCCGGAGCTTTTTTTTATTATTTTTTAATTTAATTTTAATTAAAAAATATTTAAATCTCTAAATATACTTATATAATTATTATAATTTTGATTGAATTTTCTTTAATGTAATACATAGATTATTTCATTATCATAATTTTGTTCTTCGGATTAGTATTCAAAAAGTATTATTCTTTAGAAAATATTAATTTTAATCATTATTGTAGGAATCGTGTTGAATGGACGCTAACGGTGGTGAATGAAATGAAGATATTCTATTGGAGCTTGTATTGAATGAAAATATAAAAAGATAATTTTTATTTTTAGATACTAGTTTGTGGCTTTTTTTAATAGATTTGTTTATTTTATATTTAAAATTGAGAATTTGTGTTGAATTGATATTGAAATTTTAATTTTCCATTTACATTAGTTAAATTTAACATTGGTTAAATTTAGAATTAAGTATGTTATATAGAATTTTGGGTCATTTTAAAAATTTATATATTGAACATTTGGGATTTCAAATGTGAAAACCCGTAAAAAGTCTGCCGGGTACTATTGTGGGTTTGGTAATTGTCAAAAGTTGTAGCGGATTAGTTTTCTTTAAAAAATTAAAACTCACAACAGGTTGCGAGTGAGTTTAGTAATTTAAATTTTATGTGTAAGTGTAGTTTTGGTAATAACAAACCCACTGCGGGTAGTGCATATTGCCATTCCTACTTAAAGCCTAAGTTGAGTTGATTATATACTTGTACGATGAAAAATCTATTATACATTTACTAATTTCGTCAAAATTATTATTTAAAAATTATATTTACTATGCACTATTAATTTTTATTTCATAATTTTTTTTTTTCCAACAGCTATAGCTTTTGCAAATGAATAAAGAAATAACGACTGAGGAATGTTTAATGACGTATGGTTGGTTCACTTGATTGTAGCAATAAAAAAATAATTAAATCAATAAATAAAGAGAGAGGAAGAATGAAATTAAAAAAAAAAAAAAGATTCCAGAACGGTACGTAACGAAACGATACGAGTTAAGAAAATAATACGTTTTATTTGTTTATGCTAATCCTATTTAACACCGAATCTCCGGCTGTTTTAAAGCCCGAAACGATATAATGCAAAGCCCTTAGATCCTTCAAATATCGCTCAACTTTCCCAAAAACAAAAAACGAACCGGAATTTTTTGCGTCAAGAATCGGATCTCCTCGGCCTCCTAAATCTGTACTCTTTACTGATTCAGATCCAATATTTCGGAGTCCAGATTCCGATATTTCGGCGTCTGAATTTCGCCTCCGGGGAATTCTCTTCTTCGTAAGTCCTCTCTTCCGTTCGCTTATAACTTGGCGATGCGAAGGATTTAATCTTTGTTTTTTCGGTTTCAATTTCGTTAATATTTTGTTGCTTAATTGAGAAATTTGGCTTCCAAAAGTGCTTTTTCCAGAAAAGCGCTTTTGTCTGTGCACCCTTCAAAATCACTTGAAAGCACTCCCAGAAGCAAATGTAGTCAGCTTGGTTTCAAGTGTAGGTGTGAAATAGCTAATGTTCATCTAAGCTTCATTTTGCTGTTGTATTGCTTTGCTTTGCGTTACTTGTGCTTCTTTTGAAGTTGAAATTTCACTATTACGACCAAATCAGTACAGTTAATTAGTCCACTCTTATATGATACTGCACTAAATATGCTGGAATAATACTCAGCAGAGTATGATACAATGCAGCTGCAAATACGATGCAATCAAGATTATTTTTGTACTTGGCAGACAGCATATAACACCTGTAATCCATTTGTACTTGCAGCTACCAATTCCATTCCACGACAACTGAGAATTGAGGCAAGTGTGCCCTTTTGTAGCTCTATGTGAAGAGGGTAAAAGTAGTGTGCTAAGAGTATCAAGTATAGTTTTCATTAGATAATGTTGTTCTCTAATTTATCAATGATATGCTACTCAGCAGGTTAGAAGCTTAATATTGACAAGCAAAGAAAGAATTTGGCATTCTAAAAAGTTTTCCTTACCAAAAAGAAAAAAAAAAGTTATCCTATATATCAATGTTCAATAAGTGGGATTCATTTTCATACTAGTAAGTAGTAATTACCTTGAGAAATGTTTATATCTTTATGAAATATATAAAAAAAAGTTATTGACTGCATTAAGCTATATCTTTGTGGTCGTTAAATGTTGGTGTGCTATGATGCTATGATTGTGGTTCGTTATATGTAGGGAATTTGGTTATTCAATTACTTCATTCTATTTTCTAAGTTGATGAGCTTTTTATTTTAAATTTCCTTAAGGAATATGGTATGATTGGCATTGTTATACGATTTGAATCTCATTCTCCTTATATTTCAGGAATTTATTGGGTTTTCTTAAGTTTTTGTTTTTTATTTATTTATTTTGACATTCTTCTGTTGTGATATTCATTATTTTGTTATGCTCTCAGGCTTCGCGTATATTTCTAATAGCTTATGGTATAGAGTTGAGAGCATTTTGATACATTTCCAACTATGCAACAAAAGGATAACCAAGTGAGCAATTTATATTATCACATTTGGTTTCCTGTTTTCATTTGGTTTCCTGATACTTTTCTTTAGACATGCTTGAAGTTTGAAAAAGAATTATTCATGCCGATGAAAGTCATTGTATATCTTTCCTTTGTCTTTTGACCTCTAGCCATGTGCTTTACTAGGGTTTAGCACCTCCTCGGGCAACAGATCCTGGCTGGGCACATGGAACCATGGTGAATGGGGGTCGGCAGAAGATTAAGTGCAAATATTGTCATAAAATTTTTCTTGGGGGTGGAATTTCTAGACTAAAGCAACATTTGGCTGGTGAAAGGGGAAATGTAGCTCCATGTGAGGAAGTGCCTGAAGATGTTAAAGTTCAAATTCAACAACATTTAGGTTTTAAAGTTTTGGAAAAGCTGAAAAAGCAGAAAGGACTCAGAAGTAAGAAGAACTCCTTTGTGCCTTGCTTTGAGGGCATGGAAGGAGAGAATGGTGATGATGCAGAAAGAATTCAGAAGCCTACTTCAGTCCAATGCACTATCAGGAGAAGGGGCAAAGAGATTATTGAAGGAACTTCCAATCGAATGAAGAGACGTAGGAAGCAAAATTTTCCAGCGGCAACTGTTGTTGCTCGGCCTTTGCGCCAGAGTTTTGCTTCACAAGAGAGTATCTATGAAGCTGATGTGGCTGTTGCAAGATTTATGTATGATGCTGGCTTGCAATTCACTGCTGCAAATTCTTATTTTTTTCAACAGATGGCTGATGCTATTGCTGCAGTGGGCCCTGGTTATAGAATGCCTTCTTATCACGCCTTGAGGAATAAGTTATTAAACAGAGTTGTTCAGGATGCAGGGGCATACTGTGATGAACTGAAAAAAACTTGGGAGGTGACTGGATGCTCAGTCCTAGTTGATAGGTGGACAGAAAGAGCTGCACGTACAGTCATAAACTTTTTTGTTTATTGCCCTAAAGGAATCATGTTCCTAAAATCTGTTGATGCATCAGGCATCACAAAATCTGCTGAAGCGCTTTTGAATTTGTTTGATAGTGTAGTTCAAGAAGTTGGGGCCAAGAATATTGTAAACTTTGTGACAGATACATCACCTAATTACAGAGCTGCGGGAAAGCTCTTAATGGACAAATACAAAACCTTTTTCTGCAGCACCTGTGGAGTGCAGTGTATAGATGCGATGTTAGAGGATATTAGTAGAATAGATGAAGTGAGTGAGGTTCTAGCAAAGGCTAAGAGAATTACTCAGTTTGTTTATAACAATGGTAAGGTTCTTAATTTAATGAGAAAGAAAACTGGTGGAAGAGACATTCTCCAGCTTGCAGTTACAAGGCTTGCTTCCATCTTCCTTACACTGGAAAATATTGTATCTTTGAAGGACCATCTTCATCAGATGTTCACTGGTGCAGCTTGGATGCAGTCTAGTTTCTGTAAGCAAAGGGCAGGGCTTCAGGTGGCAGAAATCGTAGTAGACCCTTTCTTCTGGTCGTTTTGTGAGCAAACTTTAAGGGTCTCTAAGCCTCTAGTTTCCATTTTACAGCTTATGGACTGTGAACAGAGACCATATGTTGGATACATATATGATGCTATGGAAAAAGCAAAGAAAAGCATCATTGCAGCATTTGACAATAAGGAACCTGACTTCATGCCATATTTGAATGTTATTGATCAGTGGCAGGAGGATTTTCACAGCCCTCTTCATGCAGCTGCTTATTTCCTCAACCCATCTGTATTTTATAGTCCTAGTTTCTCCTCTAACAAAGTCATCCAAAAGGGTTTACTTGATTGCATTGAAATTTTAGAGCCTAATGTGTCTGCCCAAGTAACAATTACAAGCCAAATAAACTTTTATGAGGAAGCTGTGGGAGATTTTGGTCGACCTGTAGCTTTACGTGGTCGTGAATCATTGGCCCCAGGTTAGCATCCCCATTTCATTGCAGTTACCAATTAATAGGTGTTGTTGTGCCTAATGAAATTTTGATGATTAATTGATTTTTTTTTTCTTTGCAGCTACTTGGTGGTCACTTTATGCAGCTGATTACCCAGAATTGCAACGATTAGCTGTCAGGATATTAAGTCAAACCTGTAGCATCACTAGGTGTGGAAGGAACTGGACTATGTTTGAACGTATCCATTCAAAGAAAAGGAATCGGTTGGAGCACCAGAGATTGAATGATCTCATATTTTTGCACAATAACCTGCACCTTCAGCAGAGGTAATTTTGTGTACTAGCACTTACGAGTATATTCAACTAAAATATCGACTTCATATTTAACCTTTTTCACATAGAAAATGATGCAAGTAATGTTTAGTAACTTGTCAGTAATATGGATTTGCATTTACTTGCTAGAATTTTTCATTTATGTCAGCAACTTTCTTAACAAAATTTTTGATGATATGTTATATTTCCCCATCTTACCCATTACACAAGGAAGTGAAAAAGTGGTATTTAATTAACATATTAAGAATATACACACAGTTCATTCTATATCCGAATTGATTAACATTTTAACAACGTAGACTTGGTTCAATGTCTCTCTGAAGTGCATAAACATTTGACAGTTCTAAAAAATGAGGTCTTTTGTTTCACTTAATCTTTCACGTTTATTTATTAAACTTGTTGTCTGGTTCTGTCTCTTATAGTTGAAAATTTTCTACATTCATCAGATCCTCTGACTTTGATTTATCCAATTCCTATCTTTGGATATTTTCGCTTGGAGAAATCTATGGCTCATCACTTGCTTTTACCTCTCTGCAAGCAGGAAAACAGAAGCAGTTAAAGCCAGGAGTACAAGAGGAACACTTGATCCTATCTGCTTGGAAGCTGTGGATGCAAACATCGGTGATTGGGTGGAGGACGTGGGATCCATGGAGAGTGAGGATCTGAGCTGGATGGATGTCACCATACCCAGTGAGCGGACATTTGTTAGTCATGAAGTGCAAAATATGGATGATTCTGTTGACAGTTCAGACGACAGAAATAGTGATGTCACAAAAGGTACTGGTAGAAGTGATGGTTTGTAGTGCTTTTACTATGTTCTAAGAAAGGGGCTTTGTGTATTATTCAATAGTTAGTCTGTTGGTGTTTATAGTTCATTCTAGTATATAGTAGGAGGCACAGTGTATGTAGTGAGCAGCATAGTGCTTTCTTCAATGGTGACATAGAAAAGCTTAGCATTGGAAGCTTTCAATTTTATCATCAGACAACTGGCAGGTAAATGCGGAGACAAGTGCTTTGGTATATATAATCACTGACTAATACTTTTCCATTGTTAAATTTAATGTTCATTTGTAGACATGACAATTGTATTCTCATTTATTACCAACAAAGCTTATAAAACTAGAAGACTGAAAGAAAACAATATAAAAGTTTGAACTTTGCTTTTGTCATGGTAGTTTATTTATTAAATCCTTCCATATCACTCTCAGTTCAAACTTCATTGATTCTAATAAGCAACAAAGCTTATTTATTAAATCCTTCCTTATCACTCTCAGGTCAAACTTCATTGATTCTAATAAGCAACAAAGCTTATTTATTAAATCCTTCCATCACTCTCAGTTCAAACTTCATTGATTCTGATACGCAATTAGGAAAACGTAGAAAATATCAAGGATGTTGAAATATTGCTAAATACTTGATTAGTCTAAATATATGCATTCACATATTTCTTTTAAAATGCTTACATAATCATGCCACTCTTCATATTTTATATGAGAGTTTTTACAGTTTCTGATATGCTAGGTATTATACAATTCCGGCATAGATTTACTATTTTTGCTATTTTTTCACTGTGTCTTTTATCATAGGAAACGCTAGAGATGTGACTGGTTTGATCTAGGCTGGTGCCTGAGAGACTCAGGGGATGCTGTGAGAGAGAGAGAGAAGAAGGGTTGTTTAGCTCACTATAGCATACAGTTATATCATAACCGAGAACAGTACTCTTGATGGTCGAAAATTGTATCCATACTCAAATAAACTTAATAAAAGTGTCATTTGACCTCGTCTGGGACCAATTTTTGTTGCTATGGCTTGCAGCTTCAAACAAAGTTCAAAAATAAATTAATGTTTCATTGACAAGATGGTGAAGAATGAAAAAGAAAATTTGGAAAATTATTGCTGACGAAGAGAGGAAAGGACAACGTCTTGGAGGGAGCTGTCTCTCTGCATGGCAGCTCTGAATTCATCGAAGGTGACTTTTCCATCATTATTGGCATCCATCAGATCAAATATCTCATCTAGTTTCCCAGGTTCTGTTATATCAACTGGGAGACAATCATCAGGCAAAGCCTGCTCGACATAATGTATGCATACGTTAATAACAACCAAAAAGGTAAGTTACCAATTGACATGACTTTATGAAAGGTAAGGGAAGTAGATTTTTACCCTAAGCATGGATGCTACTTCTTCCTTTGTGATGCATCCAGATCGATCTATGTCATACATCTGTGGTCAAACAGAAAAGAAAAGAATGCAAAATTGGTTCAGAACAGGGATACTTTTCTTCTAGGTTGTTTATACTGGGTTTGTTAGAGCAGTAGTTAAACGCTTCTACAGTTGCTTCTCAATACATGTTGTGAAGAATTTGACACGAGTATAATATGGAGAAGGATTGTACCTGGAAACACAGACGAAGAGCATCATCTCCTTGGGACTTACGGAGGCTGGAAAATCCACAGAGTATCTCTCTCATGTCAACCGTTCCATCACGGTTGTTGTCAAACAGGTCAAAGATCCTAGGTGCCAGGGGTACTAGAGATGACATATTCATTGCTTTCAGTACCTCCTCGAATTCAGATAGAGTGGCGTTGTCACCATTTGCACATCTGCGCTTTGCCAACATATATTTCCTATCAGAATCTGAGAAAGAGGAGGGGAAAAAAAAGAGGTTTCGGTGTGACGGACGAGCTCATGTGTGCTTGATTAGGAAAGGTGAAGAAACTGCTTTGTTTCTTATAATATAAGTTCAGGCTTCTCCGATCGTTGAGTTTTCTCCATTATTATCACAGTAAAGGTTTTTGTTATTGCCTAGCATGGGTGTTAATGCAGATTGCAAGTTTAACTTGGTAGTTAACAAATCTGAAAGTTCCAAATTCGGAGTGTTATGGTTGATGTTGCATGTTTAATGTACAGCATTCCATAGGGAAATTTAAGAGGCAGGTTAGTTTTGTGCACTTACATTGTCCTGAAATGTATTCTGAGATTCTGAATTTCCTCCTCATTAAGATCATGGGAGCCTAATAAATTTTTCAGCTTCTTTGTTCTTCTCAAGAAAATTGTGCTGCTCAACACACTAGCTATTGCTGCAGCCCGAAGCTTGCGACGAGCATTGAAACTCTGCAGTCGCGAAACAATCTCTGCGTCCATTTCTTCCTCCTTGGCCGAATCCCCAATCACCCATGGATGGTTCAAGAGCTGTCTCAGGAAATACATACAAGGTCTTAGGTTTAGATTCTGCTTAAGAGAAGTGCTTTTCGTGTTACCGAAAGGAGCGTTAGGAACTTAGAATCGTTTTGTGAGCATAGCATACCTCTTGAGCACTAGGTCTTCTGTTAGGATCAACTGTTAGAAGACTTGAAATCAATTGCTTTGCTGATGATGAAATGTTTTTCCAAGTCTGCTCATAAAAACTGAATTCTCCCTGCACACAAAAGCACTTTTATTTTCTAGATACAACAATCAAGTCAAGCACAGAACAAAGAGTACAGGGAAAGCAACAACATACAGCCATTATCATTTGCTGCTTTTGCCGATTTGACTGAGCAATGAAAGGTGGATACCCAGAGAGTAAGATATACAAAATTACTCCCAAAGACCACATATCACTCTTAGAAGTGATTCTGTCTTGAAGAAGTGCTTCTGGTGAGACATAATCTATTGAACCAAACAAACCAACTACAGGATCAGTGTAGCCTTCTACAGAACTCAGTCCAAAATCCATTATCTTCAATGGAGAATCCTCCCTGTCATTCAAGAATAAGCAATTCTCTGGCTTCAAATCCCTATGAACAATATTAGCCTGATGTAAAGCCGCTAACCCTTCTGCTATCTGCCTGATCACAGCCGCTGCTCCTACCTCCATATACCTTTCTTGCGCCACAATCCGATCAAATAATTCTCCCCCGGAACAAAGTTCCAGGATGAGATGAACTCCGTTTTGGTCCTCGTAGACATCATAAAGATCAATAACATTTGGATGCGGAGAAACATTTTCAACAATTTTTCTCATGACCAAGATTTCATTTGTCAGTAAGGCATCTGACACCGAAACCTGCTTTCTTGTTGGAAAGAATCCGATCTGGCTGCTGCTGCTGCTGCCGCCGCGACTACCTGTTAAACCATATGGAGTTGTTGAGCCAATTCGTCGGAGGGTTTTGATTGCTACTTGGTTCGTTTCGCCGCATGTTTTTTTGATACCTCTTCTCACAACTGAGAATCCCCCTCTTCCTAAAATGTCTGTGACTTCATATTCATCTGTAAGTTTCCTTGTTTCCTGTCCCATTGAAAGAAATTTTCCTGGAAAATGAGATGTGACTTCAAGAAATGGAATCTTGGAGAAAAGTTGAAAGTGAAAAAAACAATGAGAAATTTGGCACTTGTACTCAATATTAAGGTAGCCTAGATTGCCATGAAAAGGACTGCTAACAGCTTCTCAATTGTTTATACTTATATGATTAAAGTAAGAAAGAAATTTTCAGAATGGAAACAAAAGGAATATAATTTGATAAATAAAAGCTGAGGAAGAATAGACAAGGACTGAGTCAACCACCGATCTTAATCTTAATTAGTTTATAGAATGAAGCTTCCACTGTTCCACATCTATTATATTTTGAAAACCTTTCTCTATAAATTCTCTGTATTTTGTTGATTTTTTATAACAACAACAACAATAATTTTTTTCTTCTTCTGAATTTTATTCCAAGAACTGAACTCTTGTCCCATAGATGAGCTTCAATCCTGTTTTGACAATCTATTGCCCTGGTTCCAAGACTTTCAAGTCTTTGTAGTGTTAGACACATAGAAGTACAGAATCATTGCAAAGACCATAACAAATAGACTTCAAAAATGTTTTAAATCATATTAAGCCACCAAATCAAAGTGTTTTTGTCCCTCGAAAATTAATCACTGGTAACATAACCATAGGTTATGAGTGTCTGCAATAAGATTTTGACGCTAAAGCGGGGAATGCAGAGCTCTGCGGCGTCAAAGCTTCGTATAAGTAAGGCCTGTGATAAGACTAGAATGGTTGCTTCCTCAAGATAACGATGATGATGATGATGATAAATGCATCAACAAATGGGTGAACTTGACAATGAGGTGTGCCTCTTCCCCTAAATTCGTATTCTCAATCATGACAAATGGAGAAGCAAAATGTTGTATTTTCCAAATAAAGTGTTTTAAGGCAAAGTTGTCCCATTGTATATTGTTTGCCAAGGCTTCATCTTCCTATTTACTTATTATTTATTTTTACTTGATGATATGTACAGTATATTCTGATAACAGTAATCAGATGTAATTTACTCTGCCTAGCTTGGTTGGGAAAAATAATAATAGTAATTTTTCATCTTTCGGTATGTGATAGGGCGTTCATTGATTTTAAATCCATTGAACCGTGTTAAATTCAAGCCCAATTTATCATATATGTGTTTTAGATCCAATCTATACTAATAAAATACCAAATCCAATTCCATCATATTAAAATAAAAATTATCAATTACTCTCTAAAATTTTAATTACTAACAATTGAAAAAAAAATATTTTAACTTCTTTAATATTTCATGATTCATTTATTTTATTATCATAAGAATGGAGGGAAAAAAAAAAAACAATTGAAGTTTGAATGTATAAAAGAAAAAGCTAGTTGTGACTTGTGTATTAGTATTATTATTGTATATTTATAGTTATCCAAAATTAAGTTATATTTTTTTTAGGAAAATTAGTTTTTTAAGCAAGGTTAAATATAATAGCGACATATAGCTTTTTAAAAAAGTAAATAGAGAAAATAAAAATTAATTTGTTAGATTGATTTATATTGGATGTACACAAAGATCCGTAAATTACATTTTGGAATCCAATCCAATCTTATAAAATTAAAAGGTTAATCCAACACCCTTAAAATCTTATAACATGTGTAAGGATTGGATTGGATCCTCAACATCCCCCATATCTGATGACATGTGTGAGCAGATAATATGGCTGCCATGAGGCAATACTTAAAAAATAAAAAAAATAAAAAATTGAAGTTATTTGCATTCTAAAATTATTTAGAACACTCAGTTTTTCATAAAATTTTGTATCTCAAATATAACCCATAATATCATTTACCATTAAGGACATTCTAGTATTTAAAAAAAAAAAAAAAGCCTCTTGACACCCATATAATTTAAATCCCAATTTTAATTCTTAATATCAAACACATTATAATACACATAATTTGCAAGTAGAGTGCAAAATTGTCTTGGGTGTCATGCTGTCATGAATGTATTAGGAAACAAAGAGAAAGCATTAAATGTATGCTTGGAATTTTAATAAGTGTGCAAATCACAATTTAGGTGCGATCAACATTATTTTCTAATTCATATTTCATAAAATTAAAATGAGAATAAAAATTATATGTTTGAGTTGGTGTATTTTAAATGTGATTATACATTTGGTATTATCTTTTATATCATAAATTTTTAAAACAAAAACTGTAATGCATGTTCGGTAGACATAATTGAAAATAATATATATATATATATATTCGGCAGTACCATTTTAAAAAATTATTTTTCAAAAAAAAAATATTTGTGTATAAAAGTTTTATTTAAAGTTACACTATCTGTGCCAAACCCAGACTTTGCTTACTTCCATAAGTGCAACAAAAGATTAAAAAAGGATATAGTTGAAGAAAAATAACTTTATCCAATTGTAAAATATATATTCAACAAATTTAACATTCTATCAGTAGTTCGGTTAACTTTATACAGATCTGCAAAGATTACCATAAATCCACTCAGATCTTTGGTGATTTCACAATAACTAATAATAGTATCAAACAACGGGTGTAAAGAACCCCAAAAATAAGGAGTAATACCATGGAAGAATAATAGGCAGAGCAGAG
Source organism: Citrus x clementina (assembly GCF_000493195.1). Lineage (NCBI taxonomy): Eukaryota > Viridiplantae > Streptophyta > Magnoliopsida > Sapindales > Rutaceae > Citrus > Citrus x clementina. The sequence continues at coordinate 24,318,720 of NW_006262201.1, read as the reverse complement.
GATGACAAAAAGAATAGGAAGGGAAGGAGTACTGGAGGTCGGTTCTCAAATGGCATGGAGGGAGATAAGTGATGGTAGATGAGTTGTTCAAGGTAAATGAAGAACATTGTGTACATTATTTTATGGTGTGTTTTCCAAAACAAGTAAAACATATAAAAGATGTTTTGGATTTTATAAAATTTAAAAGTATTGTTCCAAATTTTAGAGTGCAGATAACTTCATCTTTGAAAAATAATAAGAGAGAAGAATATAATAATTGTACCATCAGCTTTTTCATTTGCTAATAATAATTTTAAGACACATTTTAGTAGTTAAATTTGCAGCTTACATATACAAATAAATTAATAAAATAACAGATATGAGAGGAAGAACAATAAAGACATTATGCACATAAAACAACACTAATCCAAACAGTAACAATAAAACAACAGAGAAACATGGAACCTATGAGGCATATCCAAATGATTAACAAACAAAAATACATTTTTTCTTTTCTTTAAAAAGAAAAAACGAAAAAGTACTATTCTTGCCTAATTTAACTGTCTGTTTTTCCCTAAAAATTAAGAAATTTGTTCTATAAACTAATACAACCGCTCTTGTTACATAATCCACAACAAACTATTCTTTCCCAGGACACTTGGACTACAAACAACAATGGAATTACAGTAATTAATATACAACAACAAACATTTAAGGCCCAAGTTCACATGTAACATGTGAAAATGCAACCACCACAGAGATTTACATTATAGAAGCAAAATGAGAAGATGAAAAGGCAATACCTCCACCACATAGTAGCAAACTACCAAACTCTATTCTGTTCTTAAAGAAGACTCGATCAAATAACAAGTTTTGTTGTGAGGCCCCTAAATTATACTCATCCAGATCGTAATGGTTTCTTGTTACGGTTTGTGCGTCGAGATTTACTTTCTCCATACCCTTCTCAAAATTTCTCACATACTTCATTATATCTTCTTGGAACTCTACAGATTCACTCGGCCTGCAACTGAAAGAAAATTTCCGACCCAGAATTTTGTCGCTGCTCATTAGACTTTCCTGACCTTGAGGCTGCTCCTTACTACTGCTACTTGCCGTTAGATCAACAGCATCTTGGCCACGTGTAAACCAATCTTCCTGTAAGTACAACATCACTCAATTTAAGAAAACCAAGATCCTTCTTTTCAAGTTATCTAGATTAATTTTATGCAAAAGACTTTATGGTTCCTCAAATTTGTTGGCGTAATTCAATTTCATAATCTAAACAAACGAGAACTTTTTAACTGAACTTGCTACCCAGTTTCCCAGCACACACAATGAAACAGATTAAAGTTCCAGCATTCACTTTTCCAATTTCTTTTTCTTCGTGTATTTCTATACCAACGGTACAGTGGTTGTGACCTAGGTGGCACTTCAGAATTTAGGAAACAGGATAAACGTTGACCTCTGTCTTACAACTCACCTGGAATTCAATTCTTCCAGCATTAATCCAACAAAGATAGGAGTTGTAAAAAAGCGATGTTATAATCACAAGAAAAGTTTGCTTTTAGACAAATATGCGTGCAGGATAAAATATCTCTGAGATGGTTTAAGAGGTCTTGGAATCAGATCTTGCTCAAATTCAGGACTCAGCAGGGTTTGGTTTACATATGAAGGGCAAGGTTCAGGGCACAAAATAAAAAATTAAACAAAATTGATGGAAAAGAAAAATGAAGATCGGAGTCCAGCTAGAAAAACTGCCGGGGTAAAGGGAAAAAAGGTCATTACACTACTCATAAGAGTTGCAAAAGGGATACACCAACCCTCGTAAATAAAGTTGCCTAAGTACACTCTATATTACATATAGTATGCTGGTAAATATTTGAAAACACTTAGCTAATATGTTGAATCAAAGTGCTTTGGGGAAACAAATGAATTAGAATAATTTATATTAAAAAAACAAAAACCATCAATAACAAGATCAACCTGATCATCATCAAGGCAACTGTTGGGGCTATAGGTAGCTGACATGACAGAACTTGCACGGGGTAAAGCTGCACTACCAATAGCAGGGGTTGAAGCAACCGTATCTAGTGGCGGATCCTCTGGTGAGGAGAAGTCAGAGCTATCAAATGTTGATAAGGACACACACTCATCAAAATAAGCCATGGCTTCTTCATTTAGACGTTTTGACATCTTTCTTCTTTCAATGCTAGACTGCCATCACATTCAGTAAAACTCATTGTGAGAAGAAAAAAATAGATAGGAGATCAAAAGCACAAATAAAGATTCTACTCCATAACATTTCCCAATTTCCATGTTAAGCTTATTGCACATCCCACTTCATTTGTTCATATCATTTTACTGTCCCAAATCCAAAGAGTAGATTGATTTCCACGAGCTTTGAAGTCAAAATACAACAATAGCAGGGGAGTGGAGGGAAAACGAGCGATGGAAAGAGGGGTGAAGGGAAGATTATCACCAAATTGGATGAAAATTGATGATAAAACAAGGAAAATATAATGCATTCTATGATTTTAAGTACATGGATCACTGATCCAGAACATGAACATCGTAAATAGTTTCCTCCATATGTTACGAAGTTATTAACTATAACTTGGGTTTGAATAACGACAAACGTGCTTATCATATATTTATACATAGGTTGAGTAGAATGCTTCGAATAATTTGTGTAGGATTCCCAAAAAACATACTTTTCTTCCTGGACGCGACTTGGGCACATTGGAGGTTTTTGGAACTGGAAGTACTTCCTTCAAGATCCTACTCAGCTCTAGCTGACGGTGTTCCTCAATCTCCAGATCTTCTCGAAGTTTTCTAGCCCGTTCCTGGGACTGCACATAAAAAAAGTATCCTTAAAAAAAAAAAATTAAATGAAAGATAACGTGAAGGAAAAAACAAAACGGAAACACATCATATGTTCTGCAATAATCAATAGCTAAATTAGAGTTGATGAAAGCATTTTAATGAACTCAGTTGTTTGAGGTGGGATGGCAATGACAAAATTCAAGTGATTGTTAGAGGTTGGCGATAGCCATGGAGGTCAGCCAATGTCAGGTGAGTGGGCTAGAACATGCTTACCAACAGGTTAAAGTTTTAGCCACAAAGCCCACAATTACATTGTCAATGTACAATTGTCTTAAACATTAGCATGTCAGCACAAACTAGTTTCAAAGAAATCCACAGATGAGCTTACAGCAAGCTTACCTGCTCAAGCTTTTTAGCATATTCTCTTCTGATGTCCGATACTAATTCAACTGCACCTGGACTCACCAAGTCCGGGGGGATATCAGTTACACTAGCACTGGCAATAGCAGTGGTATTGGTCCTTCGCATTGCCTGAACTCATAATGAAACGAACAAGAAGTTATGGACAAACACTAAGCACTTATGCACTATAAACGGCAAACTGAACCAAGAGATTCCAGTGGAAAGAGCAAGAAATTGTAAGCACAACCAGCCACCTCTTCTCAATAATCAACCAAAACATAAGAGGGTGGGAAAAAGCTTAAAGACAATTTATATAGACAAAAGGATCCAGAATAACAAATTATCCAAAACTAAACATGGGGTTATGAGTTAACCTATAGCTTAAATAAAACAAGTAACAGAAAAGGAAGTCAATCAAAGTTAGACAGCCAGGAATTCATATGAACTTACATTTTCTAGGTCATTCTGGATATCAGAAATGGCACGCCTCACTTCAGACCGTACAGTTTCATATATACCACTTGCAGAAGCATCACCTCCCAATCTATCCCCTTGACGTGACTGCAAAAGGAAATGAAATAAGGCTATTTTCCAAGGATAGTTCATCCGACGAGCTAACAATTAGTACCCTTGCAAATTAGCATTCAACTAGACTAACACCATCTTGAAAAGTGGTATTTTGGAATGAAACAATAGAAATAAAAGGTCCTTAAACTTCTTCACACCTCACCTTCATCTGTTCACAAACCGCTTTAATAGTTTTCTCCTCAGCTTCTGAGAAAGAATTTGTTGAGACTCCATCTTCCCTATCCGGAGTTCGCAAGTAAGACTAAAACACAAAAAAAAATATAATTAAACTAACTAAAATTTGTTCCTTTTCAACCAATACCACAAAAAGAGTCTTTCATTGTAATACCAAATTGGTAGTTGAACCTTCTGGAAACTGAAAAGCAAAGCTTTGATCTGATGGGGTCCTCCAACATTTCATTTGATCCAACATATCAGAACTACTTCTGACCAATCCACTCTTTTTCCCATTATTTGCAGTAGTATTCAAATTATTCCCACCCTTGTAATTTACCAATAAGCAATCTTCTTGTTCAACTTCACTCTACTCAAAGCAACCAAAAAAAGAAAAAAGAAAAAGAAAACCACATTAGAAACTCAATTCCATAATAAAATCTAGAATAGCAGGACATCATCCCAATAACAATACTGGGGATAATACTTCTCCTACAGCATCTCAATGTACAATATACAAGATAAAATATTTGTAAAGATAAAAGATACGAGAGGTCGTTTTCCAACATTTGACAGCAAGTGTACGGTACGTTATGGACTATCATCGGCAGAAAGGCCTCACCCATAAAGACCAGTGTCAGACATTGTGGCAATTTCCTATTGGAACCGTCACGTGTATATTTTTCTCATTACTCAGAATAATTATACATTCACTCGCTATTAATGACTATGATAGTGAATGTGAAAGCTTAATACACACGGCATGTTTATTGAAGGGTTCAGCTATGTTAGATATGCTCTAGATTAGAGCATCCGTTGCAATAATTGGATTTAAAGTTGAAAGAACCAATAATCATTTCAACTTCAAATCTCATGGCTATAGAAGATGTCCTAAGTTAGAGCATCTCCAACATAGTAATTCCATTTATTGAATAGTTTGTTTGAAACTTCTCAAGCTAATTTTCCTCTTACAAGATTGAAACATAGACAAATCATATGCCACGTCACCTGCCATACAAATTATATGGCATATGCCACATTACTAGTATGCATCGCACCTAATATAAATAAATAAATATATAATTTTACTGATATAACAAAGGGGTATACCTCGGAATTCCCATATTGCCCTCGTGCAACAGGATGCCGGGACACCGACCGGTGACGGCGGCCGGCGTCCACTCTGGATAAGCTCCGGCCGATTCCCGAAGTTGGTTCTCCGGCATCAGCGTTTCTGGAAACCGTGCGGCCTCTCCTAGTGTCCTCTGCACTTGTAGCTTTGAGTTTTGTCGCTGGAATTTGATCGGATTTAGAGTCAACAACCTCAGCTGGGGGCGAATTACTGCTAGAAAAGAGAGGATTGTCTCTCTTGATCAAGAAATCGTCATTAGAGGAAATATCCACCAAGTGGGTCCTCGAGAAAGCGCTTACACTTCTTGATCTTCGGGGTGGGGCTTTCGTACTAGTACTAGTAGACGTTTTTGATAAATCTTTATCAGATGAAATCGTTTTTGCTGTTGAAGATGTTGAAGAATTTAGCAAAGTTCCTCTTTTGGATGAGGACTTGAATGCTGAAACCGCCATTGTTTTGGAAACTGATGAAAGAGAAACAAAATGGATTTGATTTGTAGTGGGAAATTTGTGTTTTATGTTATATGAACTGGATTTGGAAAACGGTGAGTGTGTGACAAAAGAGAAGAAACAGATTCTTTTTAATTATTTTTTCTCCCTAATCATTGTTTTTTTTTTAGATTTTGTCACTTGTACATTAAAATATTTGCAATAAAGTCTTAGTTTGTTGAACATCTGCTCCATTATTTGTGTGTATATATTTTCACTATCTTTGGTGTATTCATTTTTTGCATGCGTACAAGTTACTAAGGTATATAATTTAATAAAATTAGTGTAAATATATTATTAAATTATATGATTTTATAGTGATAAATTAAATTTTGTACAACAATAATATCAATTGTTTATCCTTTTGATTCTTATTCATTTCGATTCAAAGTTGGTAAACACACCATATACACCGGATATAACCAATCTAACATGGGCTACTTACATAAAAGTTTAAGAAACAATATTCTTGTAATATTAGAATATCTTCATGCATGAATTTTGTTCGGGGTAGTGAACAAACATATGTATAAAGAGGATTTTCTTTTCATAGAGTTCTTCATACAAAACAGAGTGATAGAAAAAATATCTTATATCGACTGTGAATAAATAATTAAGTTAACTATATAAAATTCGAGATAACTTTAACTCATGAGTTAGATTTTAAAAATAATTAATCAGACTCATGAACTTCTATATATTATACATATTTGATACAACTTTAACTCATAAATTAGTTTTTTAAAATAATTAATTAGACCCATAAACTTTTATATTTATATGTATAGAAAAATAGATTTCATGAACAAGCATAACTCTTCCTCCACATATTTACTTTAATTTCGTAGTTCTTTATTTTCAATAGTAATCTTTGCTATGCAAGATTCGTTCATATTAAAAAAGGAAAAAAAAAACTTTAAAATGGAAGGTTAAGGGGATGCTTGGCCCTCTCATTACATGGGATGGCATTGCTAATGTTTAGTCCTGCTGCTGCAAGTGGCTGCATTAGCTAATTTAGCAAGCAGTTGCCGCATTAGTTTTTTTTTTTTTTTAATAATAAAAAATAAATATAACTTTTTAATTTAATATAATATTAAATTTTATTTTTGACTTTTACATTATAATCGTTAATATAAATTACTAAGTTAATTTATTATTCAATAATATAAGATTATATTTTAATTTTTATAATATTCAAATGTAACTAAATAATGTATTATAATTACATTATATAATTAATAGATGAAATTGATTAATATTTACTAAGTTGATATAACTAATAATAGATACTTAAATAATATTTAAAAATATAATATAAATTAAATTATTTAATTATGGGCAATTATCCACCAACCACCTATTTTTTCGGGCTTTTTAAAAAAATACACATTTTTTTTAGCACTCCACCTGATGATAGAGGTGGCCAATGGGCCGGACGGCACGAGGCACGGCACGTGTCCGTACAGCACGGCACGTCACGTCACGAGCACCTTTCGGTAGAGCACGGGGCACGGCACGACACACATGTGGGTTGTGCCGGGTTTAGATTTTAGGCATGTGGACCTTAAAAGTATAGCACAATTAGAGATGGACCAAAGCACGGAACGCAAAGAAGCACGCAATAAGCACATTTCATTTTTTAATAAAAGTAAACTTAAAATTTTATGATTTTATAAGTAACTTGAAATTGAATCTTTTAATATATTTTATTGGCTCAAGTTTTTTAAATTTATTTAATTCTTAGTTTCAAAAAAAATATAATTGATTTATGTTTATAATTTATTAAATAAATAATTGATATCATGATTTTAATAAATAAAATTATAAATATCATGATTTTATAAATATGTATTAATATTATTATAAACTATGATGTATGACTCTACGTAATTCCAAGTTAACAATTAAGTTAAGCCTTAAAAAAAATTATTATTATTGTTGTTGTTAAGTACTAAAAAAGAATTATAATACCATAGAGTCAAACTTAGCAACTAATATTATATTCTCTTATTATTAATAATTTATTATTATTGAATATGAACTTGAGTTTTAAATTTTTTATTCTATTGAATTTAAATAAAGGCACATGGATCCAAAAAAAGTACATAAGCTTAAAAAAAATAAGACAACAGCTTGGCATGCGTTTTTAAAAAAAAAGGAAAAAAAGAAAAAAAATTTAGTGGACTATTTTTTCTAGGCATAGCACGCCCCACGGCATGACACGTGTGGGCACGGCACGAGCATGAGCACGCATGAGCTTCCTTTGATAGGCCTGGGCTAGCACGGCACGGCCTGTTGGCCATCTCTACCCAATGATAACTTCTATTCACTTGTCCACTTTCGTCATAACGCAGTTAATAGATTTAACAGAATATTAATCAAATGACCTTTCTACCCCTAATACAAAATTATTGTTTTGTCTCAAATAAATGTAAAAATATAAGAATATCATTTAAAATTTTCCAAGTTCAATACGACATCGTAGAAACCCTGCAAATCTTTCATTCCTATCCTTGAGCCTTGAACAATACGAGCAAAATAATTTTTTTTAAAAGAAATCAGGATATTAATTAATAAAAGGATTTAAATCTAACAAAAAATCCTAATATCCAAAAGTAAAATTTTAACAAATGTCCAAAAGCAAAAGAAAAGAAAAGAAAAGAAAAGAAAAGAAGAAACATAATCTCATCAAGAAAAATGAGATGGACAGACACAACAATTAATCTTGGGCTTTTTTTCAATTAACTCCTTTCTTAACCTCTACACTTTCCCAGAATCATCAACCTTGTAAAATTGCAACACAACCAACTTCACCTTCTTTTTTTTCGAGGTAATTGCGGCAGATACACCTTGATACTTAGAAAATCATCTGAATACCCTAAAAGCTAATTTCCCAAAATTTTGATGAATGCCTTCTTAAAGTCACATGAAATTACTGAAGTATCCTCAAGTAAAATTGCTTACATGGTTCAGACAGGAGTAAACCGAGTTTGGGAAATTCAGTTTTACATGACTAAACTGAGTTTGGAGAAGGGGAAGAGCTAGAGTTTGGAGAAGGAGAAGACTGGTTCGCTGTTGCACAGTCACCAGCGGGAGCTGATCCGTTGCTGCACAATCGCTGAAATCTAACATTTTTAGGTAGCTCCTTCTTCCAATTAGTTGATAGGGTTTTGATGTTTAGGAAAAAAAAAACTTAGGATTTTATGTTGAAAAAATAGATTAAATTAATTGTGAATCACTCATAACATATTCAAAAACAAACATTACAACTGTTTTGGTTCATGAAAATAGTGAAAAGTTGATGGATTGTGCATATTATTATTCAGTTGTGCAACAACAAATGATTCAAGGTCGTGTAATACACGAACCTCAATTACATAACCTTGTCATGTAGTACACGACTTTAACGTATTACATGACCTTCTCGACTGTCGTGTATTTCACGACCTTCACAACTTTAATGTAATGTTATATATTTATGAACATCCCTTCATATAATGTTATGTATTTATGAACAGCCATATGTGATGTTATGTATTTACTTGGCGAGTCAGTATTTGCATCATTTACATGGCCTGCATGCTGAGCCATGAAGTTGGTGTCATTTGTTGTCAATTTATATTTGCATTAATAAATTATTTTCTTGGTTTGTAGGGGTATTTTGTGTTCAACTGTAAAAAAAATGTTTGATTGTGGTTACAAATTGTATTATATGGATGGCCAACAAGAGACGTTTGTCACGTACCATCTAGATTTGGCCTTAGCCCTTAGATGTTCGTGTAGGACAAGAAAATTAAAATTTATTCAGTTATTTGAATTTTAATATTATTGATTTGATTTGTAAATAACTTTGATGTTATTAGATATTGAATGTTACTCACTATTTTAATTTCATGGATAATGCAAATAAGCTGCCTTTCTAGACTAGACATTGTGTATCATGCTACTATAAACTTGCTTTGATGACTTTTTGTCATCTTTATTTTTTTTATCCTAATATGAATTTTGGAATTTGATTTTTTACAATAATCTAATTGTATTTTGTTAGTTTTGTCTATGACTTTTCTAGGGGAGATGACTTGGACTCCAGATTATTGTCATCTTCTGACTTGAATTAACCACCTGTTGCTGTCAGTTTTGGTGGAGCTTCAAGCGGTTTGCTTGTGGTCTTTTGTTTATCAACAATAACATACAAATGGACGAATTGTATAGACTGAGCAGCACTGTCAGCAGTTTTTGATTTTTATTTTTTAATGTAATAGTTGAAAACAATTGGGCAATCAAAGAAATTTTACTCTTTTATCTGACTGGCATGGTGAGTGAATCATTTAATTTCGAAACTCACCCATCATCTACTATTTTAATAACAAAGCAAAACAAATTATGCAAAGAAATTAAACTAGCAATTCAATATTATTGTTATATAGACTAGCATAAGCGCAAGTAAATTACAAGCATGAAACACTAAACCGAATATAAATATGCATGTAAAGAATAGAAACCTGAGACCAAAGACAACAAACTAAAAACTACAAAGGAAAGCAAGCATCAAACTATGACAATACCAAAAATAACCAAGTTTGTATAACTATAATTATTAAAATAGACTCCATCTGCGGATAAAGCACAGTATGTCTCAGCATCCCAAGTTACATATACTAATTTTAAAATACAAAACGATAATATAAGAATAAATACAAAATATTCCATTATTTATTTTAAGGTCTGTTGGCTCTAGTGGCAAGCTTTTGCTCTGAATGTGAAATTATTGCAGTGCACGATTATGCCCTCGCAGTCAACACCTACCACATTTACGGTGCACAATCTCTTCCCTTTAGTCTCAGAACCTTTGAACCTATACTCATCATTTTGTTCAATCCATAGACCATTGAGAAGAATATGCACACATACCAAAACCATATCTATTGGCACAATAAAAATAATAATATCAAATTTGATTTATAAATAACTACATGACTTGCGTGACCTAATGACTTACACAATTACATTTCTGACATGATCTACACGACTTACATGATTATATTTCTTACATGACCTGCACGACTATATTGCTTACATGACCTATGTAACACCCCAAAAATTACCCATGAAAACACAAGGGTAAAATTGGAATGAAACCTCACATAATTTATTCTTATTAATAAATCTCAAGATAAACAATCATTATTGATACTCCAACTGGATCCTTACATAAAACATATTAAATAAGGTCTCCAAAGAAAAGTCTCTAATGCAAAATAGGAAGTCTAGCCAAGTTTAATTTTTAAAGCAACTCCAAAGATCCAATAAGAAAAATTCTCTGTCTAAGAACCCAAGCCATATCTCTAATCAATTTGCAAAATATTGGAGACGAGGGGTGAGTCGTCAACTCGGTAAGCAAATCCATGCACAATATTTGAAAACCTTTGTCATATACCTTTAAACATTTTATAATAACATCTTCATTTAGCATAAGGGGTGGATTCATATAAAAACATTAAAACATTTATAAAAACATTAAAGCGTAAACATTGGTAGCTCATGCCTCGTAGTCATCATCATTCATCATTCATCATTTAGGGTGTTATACCCCGCATTGTTCCTCATTCAGGGTACTATACCCCACATTGTTCATAACATCTTTGTGCACAAGATCATCATCATACCAGCAAGCTGGCCATAACATTTCATAACATCATAACATTAACATCATATACATTACTACGGACTATGAGCCAAAACATTTTTGAATCCACCATACATCCTTTCATAAATAACATTTAAAGTCTTCTAAAACATTTAAGAACTTTTCTTTGATCATTTAATTCTTTTAGAAAATTCTTTAAGAAAACATTTTGTTTAAGAAAACTAATTTCTTAAGAAAAATTCATTTTAAAATACATTTATATAAATTCATTTAAAAGTGTTTTTATTTTACAAAATTCATTTAAATATTTTAGAAATCAGTTTTGTAAAAATTTCCATTTAAACATAATTTTTGTAACATAAATTGCATTTATTATAAAGCACATCATGCATGAATCTACTTACCTCGATCCGTAGCAATCAATTCAATACCTCAAGAACAACCAACGAGCTCACCCACGTCCTATAATCATCATAAAAATATTCTTATCAATATCATCTCTAACCTTAAACATAATCCCAATCATCCTTAAATCATAGACACTAATACTAGCTTAATACTTATACATATTGTAAACATATCCTATACTTATGAGTATCTTGCACATGCTGATTTTTAATAACCTATACACATGTTGGAAAACCATGAAAATTTATAGAGGCACTGTGAACATGCATAACATTGCATACAATATTTCACAAAAATCAGCACAAGTCAAAATCGAGTCAGAATATTTGTAACACCCCAGTCCGAAATCCAAGGGCAAATATGTCCACAAATCACATATGATTTAAATAACTCTTTACAAACAATAAAATTCGAGTCTTAAATACAAAAGCCAGCGGAATAACTTAAAATTTTAGCCAAACCATCTACCATCTTCAACTTGTCACTCATCACGAATCAATCCTGACTTCTGAAAACTGAATCACAATAAACTATAATGAGTATAAAACTCAGTAAGCAAACTAGTTTTTCTTATACAAACGTACATACATACTTATACATAATGCAGATGGATGATATGCCATGATCTTTGAGAAATACTGCAAAATAAATTCATAAAAATCTATTTCTATCGCTTTCAAACTTTTTCATTTTCTTTCGATGAAATACATATTCTGCAATTGTGGCACTTTGTGTTGTGCGTGGCACTTTGCACCATGCGTGGCACTTTGCGGCGCTCTGGCCCTCAAGAGGTGGCCCCCGCATAGTCTCAAGAGGTGGCCCCCACACAACTTCAAGAGGTGGCCCCCAATGCAAAATCTCATAAAACAGAAATTCCGTTTGCTAAAATCCATTTTCTCATTCATAGAAAACTCAATGCATTTTCGTGCTCATGCCAATGAACCATCACACATACATATGCCCATGTACATAATCACGCTCAACACATGCCAACACATCACATAAACACATGGGCAGAGATATCTAAATCCACATCCGTATATATATATCAAAATAGGCTTTTCACGCAAGTCAAACATATATATTGTTTAGTGTGATTCGTTTTAAAGTCTAGTTCACTTACCTCTTGGCATCCTCATGTAACAAATGCGTACTGATACCATCAACCTAAAATCATCAATAACGCCTCATAAGGTATAATCAAATCTCAATCATAAACTCTAATGTCCTCAAATATCTCAATTTAACTCAACCTCAAATGTCCTCAATAATCGGCCCTCAAAACATAACAGTCCATACTTTTCCGATTTTTAATAAATTATTCTCTTATTGGAAGAATCTAAAATTTTACAGACCATATGCTGACACATTGAAAGTTCATTGATAAAAATTTCATAACATAGTTCCTTCAAAAACTATTGAAAATAATTCACGTTTCAGACATCATCAATACTGTCAAACAATTTTCTGTTTTGAACACACTTGCTTTAAAAATACAAAACAATTTATTTATTTATTATAAAATCATGAAACTTTCCAGAATCATACTAGACATATATAAAAATCATTGGTCCAAATTTCATAATTTTTGAAGAAGTCTAACTATGGTAAAAATAATTTCGTAATTCACATTATTAACTGAAATCATAAATTTCCAGGTTTTCAGACTTGAATTTGAAAAATCATAATTAATTGAAATCTTATCCGATTAACTTGAAACAAGTTTCAAAACGTTCTAGACGATGTCTAGTTTAACATACCCAAAAATCGGAATCAAAATCAATTTATACAAAGTACTATGATTTTCGTAATAATTCACTGTCAGCATATTTCTGTAAAATCGTAAGTTTCTACTTCTATTGCAATCATGCTTCTCCACAACAATTTAATGAAAACCAAGATTAAAACTTACCTCCAAAACTTCTCCCAGCAATAACAACTTGATCCCATGTGTTGCCTATGGCAGAACTAAGAAGAAGAAGCAGACTTTCTTCTTCTCTTTTTCTTTTCTTTTCTCTCGTCCCTCCATCTCTCTTTTTCAACCGATCTCGCTTTTCCTCTCTCTCTTATAATGAAAAAGATATATTGTTCTATTTATACTAGGGTAAAAAGGATCACTAAAAATTAAAAAGACTTAAATACCCTTAGGAGATTTGGGGTATTACAATATTGATCTTTCACCTGAGTAACAAAACTATCCAGCACTGACCAAAACAGACCTTTTCCACTTAGAAAATTCATAAAATATTCTTTGGTACTCGAAATAATATGCTTCTTTTTTTCTAATTACAGAAGACACATTCAAAAAGCATATAATTAAAATTAAAAAATTTTGGACTCTTGAAACTATTTTAAAACGTTTTATTTCCGAGAACATCTAACCCGTCCAGAAAATTCCAGATTTGAAAACAGAATTTCAAAAATTTGTATATTTTATTTTACATGCCCAAAAATCGCGATTCCAGTTTTTAAAGGCAGAGGAAAGATTGAAATTTCATTATAAAATCCTAACATGGCATGTAATATTCATAAACTAGCCCAACTGTTACACGTTTCAGCTTCTGAAATTCTGGAAAACAGTTTCCAGATTTGCAGCAGCCATATGTTACGATTTTTAATAATTCAACCATAAAGAATAAAACTACGAAATTAAACATGTAATTATAGGAGACATAGATCTGTTGGTACAAAAATCGGCATAATTTTTAAGGATGTGTAACCTTATAGAAAAATTTCCAGAGTTGAGAACCGCTGCTGAAAATCGGAATTTTCCAGCACCCGTAACCCAACTTCGAAAACCCATAACAATTTGCATACTCAGAAGATTTCAACACAAAACCTATCAATGGAAAGCCTAGGATGTCTAGTTCCATGATCTGTAAGATATTCACGTGATTCTAAATAAAGAAAACGATTTCAAGCAAAGAATAGAGACTGTTCATATCATCACAACATTACAAACACACATATATTACCCAAATCATACTACAAGTAATTAAAGGCAAACAATTTCATAAAAATAAATTATATAAGTCGAAGAAATACTTAATACCTTAAGGCAAACACTAAGAAAAGAAGTGATAAAACTTTCTTTTCCTTCTCCAAAAACTTATATTTCTTTCTTTTCTTTCTAGGGTTTGTAACGGTGTAAAAAAAAAAAAGACGGCTTCTTAAAAAAGAAAGCTTTCTCTTAAATACTTGGTAAAATATATATTTTTTTAAAAAAACTAATAACTTACGTAACTTATTTAAAACAATCCGATAAATTTTACTTACACACAAACACTCAATAATAACTATCCTACTCAATTTAATAAGGTCAAAAGAGGAAAAAAATAAATAAATAAAAGTGGGCGTTACAACCTACATTACTACATGACCTACACGACTGACTACATGACGTATACGACTTAAAAAAAAAAACACGACTCAAAACATTCTCACCATAAACACACGTTCTCCAACAAGATATCTTGCTAAAAAAATAAAAAAAATAAAACAACCTACATTGCTTACATTTTCACACATAAGAAATTTTTTTGAAATTTGTTGAAAATAAAACATTATAATGTGAGGAAAATATCTAAATTTTTCTAGAAAATGTAAAACTTAAAACCCAACAACATTAACATACCTTATGGGTTGTTTAATAAGTAATGCACCTTCTTTCAATTAAAAAAAGTATAGGTCTTAAAGATGTGAATACATTGTTGTATTTGTGTAAGAGGTTATAAGAGATTTGGTGAGATTTTGAGAGATTATGCTGTTGTTTTTGTTAGGGTGTAAGAAGAGAGTAAGGAGGAGTGGATTTGATGCATTCATTAAGGGTATATTAGCCTTTATAGACATTTCTTAGGGTATGTATGAAATCAAGAAGGGGAGAGGTATTTAAATAAATTTTGAACTATTTTGGGGTATTTAATTAAAAACCCCTTCTTTTTATGCTTGATCTTCTTGGGCTTGGTGTATGTCTTCTTCTTTCTCTTCTTGGCCCACCATGAAGCCGAATCACTAGGTGTACTTCTGGTTGTTGTAGTCGGACAAGGTTCATAAGGTATTTAAAGTTTAATTTTTCTATTTCGTTTAGGAGATGTGATTAGGGTTTTTGTATTTGGGATTTTTTTTTTTGAGAAGGGTATTTGGGATTTATTATCTTTGTATGGAGTGATTAATAGATCTTATTCTTCTTTTCAGTTCACCTTTTTTCCGCAATCGTGACGTCATTTTTTCATTTTTCTAATTTTTAATTACATTAAACGACGTCATTTTTCTATTCATGTGAAATGACAATTTTACCTCTATAATGTCAGTAAAATTCTAACTGCGTTATGACGAAGTGGAAGAGTGAAGAGAATGTTAACTTTAGGTGGAGTGCTGAAAAAACGATTTATTTATTTTTGAAAAAATCCAAAAAAAAAGATGGTTGGTGGATAATTGCCCTTCAATAATATTACAATAATTAATATTTAAAAATTAATTATTTTTAAATAATTTAATATAACTAATAAATAATTAAATATGAATAAATTTGAATAATATCAATTTAAAATTAATAAGAATATAAATAATGACGAAAAATATTATTACATATACTACAAAATCCTTACTTAGATTATTTAACACAATCTATTTTGTTAATGAACATATTACAACAATTATATCACTTTATTATTTTGTAATTTTTTCGTGGTATATATAAACTTTTATTCCATCATCCTAAGATGACTTTTCAACTAATCTTATAGGTTTTAACTATTTATTTATGTTGTTATATTATTTAGAGATTATATGTTTAAATTATTTGTTTTGATCATTATTTTACAGGTTATATATTTAGAAAATACTGTTATGATATTTTTTAACATTTATCCTAAAAAAATGTTAAATTTCTAAAATTTAAGACTTCTATATTTAGTATTCTTCTAAGTACTAATAAATGTTATTTTCTAAATATATAAGTTAAATCAATCCCAAAAAAAATTAGTATAGTATGATATATCATCAAACATTGTACAATATTGTTATAATATAGTATTAATGTAATACAACATAATACAATACACTCACATTAAAATAACGCAATATAATATAATACAATATAGTGTGTCAAATGCACCCCAAGTGTATTGTAGAATTTATTGTAATTCATTAGGCATTAATAATCAATGACCTAAATTTTGTAAAAACACCAATTCTCCCGAATATCAAATAGGAACCCCTTACATAAAGTGATTTCAATTAAACAAGAACTACTTATATAAAATTGAGGAATGAATATTCTTGTGAATATTTGAGTATCTTCAATCTTGATTTTTGACAAGGGTACTGAACGAACAGAGCGTAAGGATTTTGTTTACAGGACCAGGAATATGGTGTATATTAACAGATAATATGTTAGCTGAAACTATTTAGTTGAAGCAATTAATATGTTAAGAACAGTAAACTTTACAGTACTTGCAATTGTGTTGTTGCACATGGCAAAAATTATAGTACAGTGTAGCCGTAAATTACAAATAATAGAATTACTAATACTTTAAGCTTAATCAAATAAAAATTTAATTAAGCATGAAAGAATAGGAACTACATTGTTGGAATTTACGGTAGGTAAAATCCGTTGATGCTTTGGCTTGAATACATATCTTTGAATTTGGATGCTTGATTATCGTCTTAACGGACATATACCAAGCATCTTTAGATTTGCTTCCTTGATTAACTAATAACCTAATTTGGATTGAAATCAATACATGCACAAGTATAAGTGATCAATTTCACAGTTCAATTCAATCGTCTTTGAATTAAAAAGTTACCATAAATCAAATAAATGGTGGAGCAAATCTAATTGACGAATTAAAAAATGGCAGGTTTAATCTGTGAAAATACTACAAGCATATATGTAATATTTAAAAGATGCTGCAACTGCAGTTCTTACTTCTTAATAATCGGTATCAGAAGACTAAGCTGCAACGTCATTACATAACAAGAGACATAAAATAAGCTCCACGGACAATAATTGTCATGCTTCCACAACATTCTACAAAGTCCCAAAAAGCTACGAATGCTTAACAAAGCACACTACAAGTAATTAATCTACGGAGAACAAGTTGTGTCTAAATTCCCTGTTGGTGGAGTTTCTTTGATGCCCTTGTTTGCAATCCAACAGAGAGATATCTTGGGCCTCTAATTATGGCAGAAAAGATCACACACACACAAACAATTTGGAGGAGACAACACATGCTAGCCTTCAGGTAGACTTGTCACCATAAAGTCACCTTTACCGGGCTGCAGTTTGAGTAAACGAGAAGAATAGATGAACAATGAATTATGAATAGCACTGCAACAAACTTACTGAATCGTCATCGCTGCTGCTTGATGGTAGCCCCAAGTGGTCATATGTAGCTGTTTGAAAGAAAAGTAGGAAAGGCAGTAATGCGCCACGCGTCGACAAATGGAATGATTCCAGCATAATTTAAAGTACTCGGTATAATCCAAGGTACCCCGCACAAATAGAGGTACCCCGCATAATTGAAGGTATCTCGCACAATCTGAGGTACCCGGCATGATTCAAAGTACCCTGCGCAAATAGATGTACCCCGCACAATTAGAGGTACCCCGCACAAATAAAGGTACCCTACACAAATAGAGGTACCCCGCACAATTAGAGGTACCCCGCATAATTGAAGGTATCCCACATAATCCGAAGTACCCGGCATGATTCAAGTTATCCCACATAATCTGAGGAACCCGGCATGATTCAAGATACCCTGCGCAAATAGAGATACCCCGCACAATTAGAGGTACCCCACATAAATTGAGGTACCTCGCGTAACTGGAGGTACTCAGCATATCAGATGCAAGAGAATCCTCCGAAAATATCCGCCATGAGAACCGTCTCCACCTCTTAAAAGATATTATTTGATTTTGTCAGAATTAGGAATAAAAAATGTTGAGCTAAAAGGGGGGACAGCCGCCTGTCATCTCTGCCAAAAGTGAAGGACACTGTCCCAAGGACAGTGGTCCTCAGCCGCCTACCCGACAGCTACTGCAGAGGTACCTTGGATCACTCTCCAGCGCACGCTACGTTTCCAAAGGATGAGATACGCCGCGGACATGCACATAACGGCCCAAAAATTATAAAAAGGTAAAAGGACGTTAGCCAAAAAGGGTACGCGAGGTGGCAGCTGCGGTACTCTATATATAAAGGTTCCTAGGTTTTATTCTGGAGGAGGCTCTCATTGACTCACCATTAAGGGTGGGCAAAATATCCGACCCGACCCGATCCGACCCAATCCGATCCGAAAAATTTCGGGTTCGGATCGGATCGGGTGGTGAGCAAAACCCGATCGGGTGAAATTGTCTCAACCCGATCGGATCATGATCGGTTTCACCCGATCCGATCCGAAAACCCGATCGGGTTGAGAAAAAAAAATTTGGCAAATACAAATCAGTAACAGAATACAAAATACAAATACACACTCACACGAGTACACGACACAATCACTGAATCAGACAATCAGTAACTCACTTACTCACAGAATACAGAATCTACAGATCACACATCACAGACTTCACAGTGTTACACAGACTCACGGATTTGCATTTTACAGTAATTCACAATTCAGTATTAAGTAATTCACAAAGTATTCACCTCACCGCAACAAAACAATTCAATAATTCACAAGAAAAGAACACAAGCAAAGCAAAGTCTCATTTTGGCTCACAAACCCTCACTCACTCAAACACTCACCAGTCACTGCCTATTGGTATCACAAACCCTCACTGTCACGCACAAATTACTGAAACCAGCACTCAAGCCGTCAAGCACAAGCAGTCAACCCACACCCATTCACGCCTCACGGCCTCCGTCGCTTACCACATGCAGCAAACACACACGCACAGTTCACGGAGCTACCTTCAACTGGCCACCACACGCAGCAACCGCTGCCAAGAACGACCCCAACCGAAGCCGAAGCTGATTCGCGAAGATCGTGACCCGATCTACAGATCTGCTGCAACCAAGCGCCGGATCCAAGCCTTGAATCCTCCACTCCACCATCACTCAGTCCGATTGAAGATCCACCCGGCAAGCTGCCTCCGATCCACTCGAGTCTCCACCATTGGCATTCACGAGTCACGGCTGTTGAGTGTTGACATCCGGCCACCACACCCTCACGGTCACGGCTCCAGTCTCAAAACTCAAAAGGTCTCTTCACTCTCTGTTTTGGAAGTTGAAAGTTTGGATTTGGAACTTGAACTCTTGAAGCCCGAACCGAATCAGCAAATCCGGCTTTTGAACTTGTTTAAGTGATGGTATATCCGTATATAATATATAGTTATATATGCATTAATGATTAATTATAATTGTTATTTTTTATATGTTATTTGAGAAATGTTAATTGTAAATGTTAATTATATATTGTTAAATCTTATCAATAAAGTGAAAATAATCCGGCATTAATTTTCTGTTACTTATTAATTATTGATTTTTGTTATGAATAGTAATGTTAGATTAAAAATTAAAATTAAATATTATGTTACAATATAAATTATAATTATATATGTCATATGATATGTGTATTTGTAGAATAGTTTCAACTTCAACAAAAAATTAACCAATTTAATTGCAGTAGTTTCAAGTTTCAACTTCAACAAATAATTAATCAATTTAATTAATTGCATGATAACCATTAACCAATAAGTAAATATTAAGTGGTTAAGTACATATAATGTGGGCATAATAAGAATTAAGAATTTAAGATACGGATATGTAATTAATATTATATTATTTTGGCCAATGGATAATTATATTTATAAATTAAATAATTACTTTAATTTCTTGGTTTTCTTTTATGGAATATGCATCTTGAATTCTTGATCATATATAAACATTATGGTGGAAAATTGGAAATATCGATTTAAAAAAGTTTCATAAAATTAAATTAACAATTATTTGAATCAATTTGTAATACTAACTATTAAGTAGATTTTTTTAATAGTCTTTTTGTGTTTTAATTTATGAATTAATGATTAATAATTATTTATTTGTATGTTTAGATGTCTGGACACTCAAGATCGAATTCAATGAGTGATGATAACAATCAAAGTGTTCAAATGGAAGGAACTCAAAAGGCAAAGCGGAAAAGACCAGCGATGAAGAAAAGATCTGCGACGTGGAATCATTTTACTTTGCTCGAGGATAATCCAAACAAATGCAAGTTCAACTATTGTGGTAGACAATATCAATGTCATTCAAGGCGTGATGGGATTACAAATATGAGAAATCATATACTGGCTTGCCTTGCATACAAGACATTCCGGGAACAACAAGAGGGAAGTCAACAAAACTTGACAACTGAGGGTGGGGAAGGAAATGCAAGTAATATGGTTTTGGCTAAAGGGTGGAGTCAAGACGCTTGTAGAAGGGCAGTCACCAAAATGATCATTATGGGTGAGTTGCCACTTAGTTTTGTGGATAACAAAGGGTTCATGCATTTCTGTAGTGTAGCCATTCCACAGTTTGTTATGCCATCTCGAAGAACTGTTGGTAGGGATGTTATGGATTTATTTTTGGAAGAAAAGACAATGTTGAAGAGTTTGATTTGCAACAACAAACAGCGAGTGTCTCTTACCACTGATTTATGGACTTTTGTTCAAAACACGAGCTACATGGTGATCACATCTCATTTTATTGATAGTGACTAGTGTTTGAACAGAAGGATTATTAGTTTCAGTGTGATTGAAGATCATAGAGGGAAAACGATCGGTAAAAAGATTGTAGCTTATTTATAAGATTGGGGGATAGAGAGGTTGTTTGCAATAACTGTTGATAATGCCAGTGCAAATGATGTTGCTGTTAATTATGTGACTATGCAATTACTTGGTTGGAGGAATGATGATGCAATTGTATTGGCGGGTCAGTATATGCATGTGCGTTGTTGTGCACATATTTTGAACTTGATTGTTGTTTCAGGGTTGAATGAATTGCATGCTAGTGTTGCTGCCATCTGGAATGCTGTGAAGTATGTGAGATCCTCCACAACGAGGCTACAAGCATTTAAACAGTGTGTTCAACAAGTGAAATGTCCAAATGGAACGGTTGTTTTGGATTGTCCTACTAGGTGGAATTCCACCTATTTAATGTTGATGACTGCGTTGAAGTTTCAAGCAGCATTTGATAGAATGGCAGAGGTGGATAAACTGTATGAGGCATATTTTCTCGAGAAAGAAAATAACGTTAAGAGGGTGGGCCCGCCTGGACTTGAGGATTGGGAGAGTGCAGGGCGAATTGTGAAGTTTTTGAAGGTATTTTATGATGCCACATTGTTATTTTCTGCTTCTTTGAGTGTGACTTCTAATCTTTGTTATGATACCATTGGCTTAATTGAGAGCTCATTGACTGCATTAGAAGGAAGTAGAGATCCTTGGGTGGTGGCTATGACTTATCAAATGAGGGAAAAATTTGATAAATATTGGGAGTCTTCAGGGAAGATAAATAAAATGTTGATTGTTGCCTCTATTCTTGATCCACGAGCTAAAATGGACTTTGCCAAACATATTTTTGAGATCATTTTTGCCAATGATGGTTGGAAAGTTGAAGAACTGACCAAAGCAGTGAAAGATTTGTTGAATGAGCTTTATGATGCATATAGTGCAATGTGCTCTAGTTCCACACCATCGATGTGTAGTGAGAGTGTTCCTAGCGGCAGCTATGGTGGTACAAGTTATTCTCCTTATTTTACAACTGAGGTTGGTTTGCCGGAGGGTCCTAGTGGTGATGGTGATGACATTTTCCGAGTTTCTCGCCCTTTCTTTGGGTATGCTCAGAAAGTGTTTGTTCAGAATGAGGGCAAGAGAGTAGTATCTGAGGTGGAACGATATTTGAGTGACCCAGTTGAAGATCCAAGCAATCTTAAGCTCAATGTTTTGCTTTGGAGGAAGGTTAATGGATCGAAGTATCCAATATTAGAGAAAATTGCAAGGGATGTCCTCGCTGTTCCTGTTTCCACAGTGGCATCTGAATCTGCCTTTAGCACAGGGCGTCGCGTCATTGACGAATATCGGAGTTCTTTGACCCCTTGTATGGTTGAGGCATTGATATGTACCGAAAATTGGTTACAAGCTAAACTTTTTGCTAATCCTGTCTACAACCTTCAAGAAGATATTAAAGAGCAGATATTCCATATGGAGCTACAAGAAGGTAATATTTTTCTCATACTTTATAAAGTTAAGATGTATTATAACTTTATAAATAGCATCTACATGTACTTAAGTTACTTACTAATTTCATTTTTTTTTGACATTTTAAAGAGTTTGTAAGATCACAAGCTTCAACGGTGGAAACAGTGAGCGCTGATATGGGTGTTATGGATATTTGAAAGGTAATTCTTAATATATATTATTATTTATAATTTCATATTATATGTTTAGGTTGTAATTTACACTATAATAATAGACAATAGTTGTTATAGTTTTAATTTATAATTGTTTCATTTATTTTAGACACATTGAAATTGTTGGAATGGTATTACCT
Organism: Citrus x clementina; assembly: GCF_000493195.1. Taxonomy (NCBI): domain Eukaryota; kingdom Viridiplantae; phylum Streptophyta; class Magnoliopsida; order Sapindales; family Rutaceae; genus Citrus; species Citrus x clementina. The sequence continues at coordinate 24,295,573 of NW_006262201.1, read as the reverse complement.
ATGAATTAGGATTATTATTAAATTTACTTGATGATGAATGCCATGAAATAAGCCACAATTGACTTAATTTTTTTTCTTATATTTAATCAAGTACACACATGAATTGGGCATATGTGTTTGTGTCTAATGTCCCTTTATTTGTAATGTGGCTTAAAGAAAGTAGTTAAACGATTATCTATTATTTTTTCAATTTTTTCCTAGGGGATATATGCTTCAATTCTTCAACTTGGAGTAGAAGAAATTGAAGTTAAAAGTTGTCAAAGTGCTTGCGAGGAACGGTGGAGTCGTGGAGGAAGTTGATCTAGATTTACATTTAAACTTTGTTGTGTTTTGGATTTTGGAACTTTGTCATTTGTGTTTTGGAAAATGGAAACTATTTAATTATGTTTGATTTTGTGTTCTAAAGATTAATGTTTAGATTTTAGAATTGGACATTGCGCTTTGGATGGAGACTATTAAATTTAAACTTTGAGTTAATTTTAATTTTATGCTTTGTGTTAATTTTTAATTTTGAATCATTTGAATTTAATTCTATAGTAGTTTTCTTTTTTTGTTGGTTGAAATGAATGAATGGATGAATGAATGAGGGAGGACAAGGAAGGTGGGAAAGCAATATCTTAGTTAGCAAGGTGACAAGAGTGAAAGAGAAATGTCCTTGTTTTATAAAGGACATGCACGTTCATGTTGTTATTGCCAAAATGAAAATGAATCAATCCCTTACGTTTGCTGTGTTTGTCTTTTGGATTAGATAAAGTGTATGCAAATTGCAAAGTGTATGTAAATTTTCTTTTAAACGGCTGTATAGGGCTGGGCAAACGGTTCGGTTCAAAACCGAACCGAACCGAAGAACCGAACGGTTCAGTCCAATTATTTACAAATTAATTTAATAAAAATTCAAAATCAAAAATATAAAATGCTAAATCAAAAATATTAGTATACAAGACTTTTTATTTTTCTTGTTGTGAACTTATATTCTGTAAAATGCAAGTGAAAATTGTAAAATGCAGTGAGATTAGGTGAAAATTATAAAATACAGTAAGACATTTGGTTAAAATTGTAAAATACAGGTATATGTACGAACCGAACCGAACCAAACCAAACCGAACCGAACCGAAATATTTCGGTTCGGTTCGGTTCTAAAATTCGGTTCGTGTTTGGTTTGAGTTTTTAAGAACCAATTGGTTCCGGTTTGGTTCGGTTCGGGCTCCGAACCGAACCGAACCGAACCGGAAAATGCCCACCCCTACGGCTGTATCTCCACTTCTCCAGAGGTCCCCATGGCAAAAAGCCAAAAAGAATAAAAAAAATAGAAAAAAAAATGTTTCCTTATCAAGTATCAACGTGTGGCCCCAGGACAAAATTAAAGTGGATTCCAGTCCACTGATTGAGTTCTGCCATTTGGTAGAGGGTTTTTTTTTTTGTGATTTATTATATTTTAATATTAGATTTAATGGGTTTTATCTTTTACTATAAGACATTAAGAGTTTAAGACTTATTATTGTGCCACATAGCAAGTTGTTAAGGTTTTCTTTGAATTTTGAACAAACATGACCATAGGATAAGATTAAAATTTGTAAAAAATAATTCATTTTTTAATTGTGAAAAACTTTTGGACAGGAGAAATTCTAGCGTGATATTTTAGGTCTTCATAATCTAATATGAAACCACTAACAAATAATATTTTAACATATGTACATAATTTCTAAATTTATAAGTTATTTTATTAAAAGTCATACAATTTCTTTTTCCTCCCTTTCACTCTCTTCCCTCTAATTAAAGATAATTAATGGAGTAACTCAATTAAAGTTACGTTTAAACCCAATTGCCAAATTGCCAAATTAATTAATTTTAACCCGAATTGACCCGAATTGATTCGAATAACCCGAATTTAATCCGAACCCGAATTAACCCGAATCCGATCCGATTACACCCGACCCGAATTAACCCGATTTCATCCGAATAACCTGAATTTAATCCGAACCCGACTTAACTCGCATCCGATCCGATCCGAACCGAATTTAATTCGGATTGGATCGGATCGGGTTTTAAGTTCGGGTGGAGTTCAGATCGATTTTTACCCAACCCGACCAACCCGAAACCCGATCGGGTTGATCCAAACCCGATCCAAATCCGATTTTGCCCACCCCTACTCACCATTAACACTCACACTCTAAAAAATAGGTTTTCTTCAATCTTAAACCCTAATTTACAGAGGGCTAGCCAGCTCTCTTTGCCATAAAAGCTTGAGTTTGCTAACTTGAGCATCGGAGTGTGAACGCCGGGGTACCCCCGTTCACCTATAACCTCTATTTCACTGTTTTGCAGGCGTGAAGCTTATTTTGAAAGACACCTCTCTTGGCCCAAACCTTTCATCATTGTTAACACTCATTCTTCCCTTCTCACCTCCCCAGAATTTCAGATACACCGTACACAACAAACTAGTGAGATACCCCATCTCCCTTAAAAATACAAATTCATTGTTTAAGATAGATTTGTCTTTTTCTACCCCTAAAATCTGTTGAAAACAATTGGCGCCGTCTATGGGGAGAAGACTAAAGTATAAAGCCACGTGGTATTGCCTGATCTAGGATACCATATACAGAAGAGGGTTCACTCTTCTTTGAAATACAAGTAACGCAACCCAAGAGGGGGTGAATTGAGTTTTTAAAAATTATACAATACAATTCGCACAACAAATCAATCTAATGCCTTAATGAAATAGAAAATAATAAATTCAAACAAGTGTAAAAATAAAAGAGTAAGGGAAGTGAAAAATAAACACACGGATTTTTACGTGGTTTGGCAATCCCCGCCTACATCCACGCCTCCAAGCCAACCAAGCTCGAGATTTCACTATCCAAGCCTCCCAAGGCTTTAAGTTCTTACAATTAACTTACAAGGTGTCAATGAACCTTTACAATCAAGAGATTATCTCCCCAATCTCTTTACCCCAAGTGTTTCTCGCACTTATACACTCACAATTTGATAAGAAATGGAAATTACAACAAAAACTCTCTTTAAGAGTGGATATGCAAATCATAGCTCAACAATGATTCAATTTATGATGATTTGCATTTTGGAAGCTCAATATATGTTGTATGATCTTATATTTGCTTGCATTAGTTCTTAAAATGAAGTTTGAGTTGAGTTTTTATAGTTAAAACTCAAAAACTAGCCGTTATAGGTAAATTCCCGCGCCCAAGCGGTTAGCCGCTATATTTATCCGGTTAGCCGCTCATGAACAATGATATTACCGTTATTTTTTAATTTTGCTACAGTAATACTGTTCATTAAAATTACACTTTGGCCCAAAACTTTCTATAATTATACTACAGCCCAAAACGTTATAAAACTTTATAAATGGGTCCAATTTTAGAATTTCCTAAGAATAGTTTTCCCAAACTTGCTGAAATTATGATATGTTCCCAAAGATATTATTATTTCGCAAAAAGATCATTTTCAACATAATACCCATGTTTTTCAAAGTTCTTAAAATCTTTCACTTTAGTCCAAAATATTCATAAATTATAGTATGGCCCAAAACATTTCAAATGTTCGTAAAAACATCCAACCCCGAAATTTACTAATAATACTTATTAAAATCTAAGATTTCAAAACTTAGCATTTAAGTCCAAATTACTCAAATCCACAAAATACTTTACTTTATAAAAATAAAACCTTTTAGTTTATAAAAAGTATTTAATTAAATTAATCACTTGAGCTTCTCAAATGCTAAATCATGCATCAATTAAATCATACCGGCTTTACAAGAATTTATCGCACTAATTTATTCGTTGAGGTCTAAACTTTATCCTTGATTTCGCGGTTGTCCGTTGAGTGTCTTCAATCTTGATTCCACTTGATTCACTTGCATAAATATGACCCTTCAAAAACTAGTGAAAATGTGAAATACAATATCTATTAAATCACTTAATACATATGTTTGTTATCATCAAAATTACATTATGTATAGCCCTTTAGGCTAACATTCCTTACCTTAAATGCTGGGGAAGTGACAAGGCCGAGTATGTCATGAGGGAGATACATGAAGGAATTTGTGGCAATCACTATGGAGCAAAATCACTGGCGCAAAAAGCTCTTCGTCAGGGGTACTGCTGGCCTACCATGCGGGACGATGCCAAGAATATGGTACGAAGCTGTGACAAATGTCAAAGGTTTGTCAGGGTACCCCACCTACCCCCAGAGAAGCTAATAGTTATATCTTCCCCTTGGCCCTTCGCTATATGGGGAGTGGACCTTACTGGCCTGTTACCTACGGGAAGGGGCAAGCAAAACATGCAATCGTTGCGGTAGATTATTTTATAAAGTGAGCCGAAGCGGAGCCACTAACAAGCATCACAGAAAGAAAAACCACGGAATTCATTTGGAAGAACCTCATTTGCAGATTTGGGATCCCCTATGCAATTGTTAGTGATAATGGCAAGCAATTCGATAATGAAAATTTTTGAAGTTTTTGTTCGGAGCTTGGGATAGTCAACTGATTTGCTACACCTGCCCATCCCCAATCTAATGGGCAAGTCGAAGCCGTTAATAAGATTATCAAAGGTGTCCTGAAGAAGAAGCTAGAAGAAAGAAATGGAGCATGGGTAGACAAGCTATCTGGGGTTCTGTGGGCCTACCGAACTACTCAAAACACCTCCACCTCGGAGACCCCGTTTTCCCTCGCATTCGGTGTTGACGCAATAATTCCAGCGGAAATCGGGGTACCCTCTCACAGGGTTGAATACTTTGATGAGGTCAAGAACACCTCCTTGATTGCTTCAAACCTTGATTTGGTGGCTAAGAAAAGGACTAGAGCAGAATTGAGGACAACTATATATTAGCATCGCATTTCGTGTTTATATGTAAAAAGGTACACCCTCGTTCCTTCAAAAAAGGAGACTTGGTCTTGAGAAGGGTAAATCAGAACACTAAGGTACCCTGCGAAGGCACTTTTGTGGTAAATTGGGAAGGACCTTACCGCATCGACAAACCCGTTGGGTCAGGTGCATACAGGCTACTCCACATGGATGAGACAATCGTGAGGCACCCCCAGAACGCTGTAATGCTACAGAAATATTACTAAAGGACAATATTTTAACCTTTAGTCTTTTGCTGTTATTTGCTTTCTTTAATGTTTTTGTGTGGTAGGCCAAATAGGGTACCCCAAATGCCCTATGTTGGTCAGTGGCAACTTTAGAATTTCTTTAATTTTCAAATGAAAAAGATAGGAGGTCTTGCGGTCTCCGGTTCTCCTAAGGGTAACAAAGCTAAGTCATGTATTGATCAATGTTTTCATTATCTATAAATGTATTTTTCTTTCTCGGTAAATATGATGTGCGTTCTTCATTTTTATTTTTCTTCGCCACTTCGATAATGGAATGCGAATTATATTCATATATCACCATTAATATACCCTCGCATCTTGTTATATGCAATTCTCGTCATACACTTGTCAATTATGTCTAACCTATCACAGGACCAGCCAGGTTACCTGATATGCCTATATCGTGACGATTTATGTAAAGCCAAGATGGGCAATGGAGTGAACATCCCAGGGGTAGCCTTTCTACGGAAGCATGATAAAGCTACCTAAACAAAGAGAGGGAGGGTCAAAGAGGACCTGAGGGTGGAGTAAAACTGGTATACCCTAGCGCCACGAGGTTCAGCATAGGTATGAGTACACCCACACCTCCGTCCTCTTACTTGAGCAAAGTAGGGGGTAAGTTATTCCAAAATTCGGAGAGAACTTCGAAAGAATAAGAAATTGATTGGTTGGACCAATCGCGCACTTTCAATTTTTGATCGAGATGTCGTGATGATGTTTTGATTACCTATTTGTGGGAAATCCGCCATAGTTGCCGAGAAGGGCATGCACTAAATTCGTCGATCTGTATAAACCAGCAGGCGCATGATGTCGAATATTTGTTAAGGTACCGGGGGTACCCCATTTCAACAAAAAAAAAAGAAAAAATGAGAGATACCCTAGAAATTTACAAGATAACAATTTAGCCCAGCATTCATTTGCAGAATAACAAGGATGCAAAATGCAAGAGGGCTCGGTGGCATGGTATCATAACAAAAGAGAAGTCCTAATAATACAAAATATCCCAAGAAACCGAAAAGAAAGAAACAAGTTTCAAATAGCAAAATGTGGATAGATCCAAAAAACAAGAGCACTATGAAACGGCTACACCGAGAGTGGAACACCATCCCCACCATCTGTCTCCAGAGGGCGATCAGCAGAGGACTATGAGGCACCCGGAATATGAGCAGTTGGAGTAGGGGCATCTGAGACAGGCAACGGTTGAAGCACGCATGGTACCCTAGGCGATCCGGAAGGGGTACCTGATCGTGCATGAGAAGACTTCTTCCTCTCCGCAATCGTTTTCAGAATCATGGGCTTGTTGACAAATTTCTGCACACGGGGTACCACCAGTTCCGGATCCACGCTCCACACCTCTGTCATAATAAGTGAGAATGCATCCTCCACCATCGTCTTTTGTCGGGATAACAAATCCTCGTTTATGGCCCTCAACTCATTGCAGTCCTTCTGTACTTGAGCTTTCTCTCCAGATAGGCCAGTAATGCATTCCTGTAAAGTTTTGACTTCTCGAGCAAGCTTGTCCTCGCGAGACTGACGACTTTGGAGCTCACCCCTTAACTTGTCAACCTCCGATTGAGCTGCAACAAGGGATTCAAGATCAGGAAGACAGTGGCTGAAGAGAAAGGATGCCAGCAGGTCGTAAAAAACATGTTAAATATATGTGTATAACAATAGGAGTAAATAAGTAAAAAAAAAATGAGAGGGTACACTCGGGGTACCCTAGTAAAGCCTACCTCTTGAGTAGCCTAGAGGTAACATTTTCAGTAGAATAGTAAAAACAACGAGCCAAGTGTGAAACCTCCTTGTTGGAGGCTGGGTCTAGGTCACCTTCACGCAATTCATCGAGGAAAGCAGAAAGCAGCCCGAATTTTCTCCTTTTCGATCGAGGGGTACCCTTGGACCCACTGGGGAGGTACCCTGCGATTTCCCCTTTAGTCCGGGAGCTCGAGGTGGCCGGAAACTTTTCTAGGGTACCGCCGAATCCTGATATCCAAAAGCACCACCTATAACTGGTTGAAAAAAAAGGCATAAAAAACGTCACCCGTCGACTCTATAACTGCACCCAATACACAAAAGTTATGTTAGCTGGACATGTACTAAGTACTACAGAAGCAAAAATGAGAAACAAAAACCGGGGAAGCCAAATAAAGAATGCGGTGATAACGGGGTACCCCAGTCTCGTGGATAATAATAGGGTACCCCCGACACCCAAATCATACATGAGTCACCACCGGAAGCAGGTGGAAGACTTTGGTCAATCAGTCCTGCTCTCCATTATCTGCTCTCCTCTAACACATCACTACCCCTATGTTCACCTCGAAGCCTCTACACAAACTTCTTCACCCCTTTCCCCACCTCCTGAACTGGGCATGATCTTTTAGCCCACATCACACCTGCAAAAGCATGGAGAACCCAAGGTTAGCGAGACATCCATGCGAAAGATTACAATAAAGAACCGTGAGCAATGGAGATACTCACAGTCTACATTGAAGGAATTTGGAACCTACACGGGGTTGCCCTTTTCACCTAGAGTCTCTGTCCCCCACCTACCCTCAGCAACAAACCATCCCTTTCTGTAACCCTTCTTCAAGGTGGGGTACCCCTCAACAATATGGTCATGATCACCCTAAGCGGGGAAGTAAGTAATAGTGGAACCCTTAGGCTTTTTTAATCGGTAAAGCCCCCTTAATTCCCGAATAGAAATGTCGCGCCTTAATACTTTCAACCATAACACATGTAAGCCTGTAAGTATCCTCCACCTTGGAAGGGACATCTACTCAGGAGCTACCCCCAAATAACTAAACATCCTCATATAAAAAGGTTGAAGGGGCAGGCGGAGTCCCAGATCAAAGATGTCAATGTGGAGAGCAATCCCATCAGACTTCGGACACTCAGGCCGCTCATCCACATGGGGTACCCTAAGCTAGACAGAGGGAGGAATATTACATTTGGCTCTAATTTGTTCTAAGTCCCCCAAAGTAGCCCTCCTAGTGCCTAGGGGATAAGGGTTACTAGATTTTAAAGGTGCGGCAGAGGGAGACTTGGGAGGCCGGTCTGAGGAACGAGCTGGAACCTTGGACTTGTATGACCTACCATTTTTTCGAGGATGGGGGGTTGGGCATTTACTGAAAAAGCATGGGCTGACACGAGGAGTACTCCTAGGGAGAGGGAGCTCAGAATGAGAGTTACAACTCCTAGAGGTACTAGGGGGGACCTATCATCCTCGCTAATGGAGACGTGGGAAGGCGAACCCGCATGAGGGCTGTCAACGCTACTAGCCTCAACTGTACGACGCTTCCTTATTGGTCCTATTTGTTTCTTGCCCATTTACTTTCCCCCAATAACATATCCACTGGGCCATAAGTCCCCAACAACACATCCACTAGGCCACAAGCCCCCAACAACATATCCACCAGGCCACAAGTCCCCAAAACAACAACATATTCATACCATGCACCACCCACCACACATCAACCATCAAATGCAAACACCAACCACAAAAAAAACACAACAACAAATTTTTTCTCAGAATATGCAAAATAGTGCCACTATAAATGTGCCAAAGGAGGAAAAACGAGGAAGGATACCTCTGATTCACCAACTTGACAGATCGGGACTAATAATCGTGGGGAGACAGAGCTGGAAACAACAAAAAAAAAGTAGGTAAGAATATGCAAGTATAAAAACAAAAAATCAGCTTAAATACATGTAGTTATTTATTAAAAAAAGGGTGAAGAACGAAGAAGACAACATGGGGGAGGGAAGCATTATGCGCCAGGATGACCTGAATCCCGCTGGCCAACGAACCGACGCCGGCTGCAGCCACCGAACCAGAGTCGAAAATCGTCAAGGAGAACGCCAGCCGAAACGAAAAAGAAAAAGAAAAGAAAAAGAAAAAGAAAAAAAGAAAGAAAGAAAATGAAGAAAGTGAAGAACAAAGAAGACAACAGGGGGGAGGAAAGCATCACGCGCCAAGATGACCGGAATCCCGTTGGCCAACGAATTGACGCCGGCCACCGCGACTGCAGCCACCGAACCGACGCCAGAAATTGCCAAGGAGAACGCTGGCCGAAGCGAAAAAGAAAAATAAAAGAAAAAAAGAGAAAAGAAAATGAGAAAGGGAAAGAGAAAGAAGAGAGAGAAAGCAAGGAGAAAATTGAAGAAACAATGAAGGGGGGTTACCGCGTCTACCGCCAGGTTGGATCTCGCCGTGAGCCGCCGAAAAACCGCCTTGAACCGACCAGATCGGGAGCCAAAACCGCCACTGCAGCAGCCAAGACCCACGCCGGAAAACGCACCGAAGAACACCGACCGAGAGAGAAAGAGAAAGAAGAAAGAAAGAAAATGAAGAAAGAAAAGGGAGAAAGAAAAGAAAATGGGAAAGAAAGAAAACACAGGAGGAAGAAAAAAAAAGAGAAAGAGAAAGAGAAATAAAGAGATGGAATAAGCCCAGGGAGATGATCGGGCGTAAAAAAAAAGTAAAGAAATTTGTACCTGTGAGCAATTTGATGCAGCCAAGAGAGAAAACGAAAGTTTGAAGAAAGAAGCCACTAGGGACAATCGGTTTTATGGGAGATTGTTTTGAGATTTTCAAAATAAATGATAAGAGATTGACATTTACGTCAGGGGTTTTTAATTAAATCTGACAGAACACACTGCACAAAAAGGAAGTCAGGGATGTTTGTGTGAGATAGAAATTTTTAAAATTCAAACTGCATGTCAGACGACTGCCACTTCCCACGAAAAATGGGAGAGAGTCATGAAGACAACTGTTTGTTCCCAACGTCAGTTAAAAAAAAAAGCGGAAAAAGGAAGACAAAAAGAAGACTTTTTTAGCTCGGCAGTACACAAAGTTTAATCAAGGGAAGAAACTAAGCAAAGTACCCTCAGTCCAGCCGTGTCGCCACGTGTCATTCACACAATGAGTTTCTTTTGCCTCAAATACTTCTCGCCAAAAGAAACTAGGGGGATGTTGTTTGAAGGAAAAATAGGAAAGGCAGTAAAGTGCCACGTGTCGACAAATGGAATGACTCCAGCATAATTTAAAGTACTCGGCATAATCCAAGGTACCCCGCACAAATAAAGGTACCCCACACAAATAGAGGTACCCCGCATAATTAGAGGTACCCGGCATGATTTAAGGTTATTTTGAAGGACACCTCTCTTGGCCCAAACCTTTCATCATTGTCAACACTCCTTCTTCCCTTCTCACCTCCCCAGAATTTCAGATATACCGCACACAACAAACCAGTGAGGTATCCCGTCTCCCCTAAAAATACAAATTCATTGTTTAAGATAGATTTGTCTTTTTCTACCCCCAAAATCTGTTGAAAACAATAGCAAAGTAGCAGCAAGAGTTTTGGCAGACTATGGATTGTACTCAAACTGTTATAACGTAGGAAATTATTAATTGATGGGTTGATTTTCATAACAATGTTTAGTATATGAACAGTGTGGATAATATGTATGATTAAGAGAAGGGTAACTTTACCTCTCTTCTAGGGTGAATATGGTCAGGCGTGTCAGGTACTGTGGAACTTGAATCATTTGCTTTCCATCCTTACAAAACAACAGAAACATACCACCTCGGTGCAAACTTTTTTGGAATTGTATTCACCACTGTAATATTATCCTATGACTACAGGATTAATTATATTTCTCCATAATTATTAATGAACTCAACAAATTATTAAATTTATTTATAAATTCTTTAACAAAGCTTAGAAATATCTTATGAACTCATTACGGCGTTGCCTTTTCCTTCTTCCTTCTATGCTTTGATCATCGCCAACCTCTTCAGTATGACATATGCTGATTACTTCCCACTAGCTTCATTTCTAAAATTCAGTATCACATTTATTCATTATAATGAAATAAAGTTCATGGCAACATATAAGGGAGATTGCCAATTTCCCCCCTATTGTAATTACCGTATATCATTTGCTCCCCTACTATTTTTATAATGGCAAATAACTCACTGATATCATAACTTTATAATATTACTCTTATTTTCCAATACACTTTTATTCATATTTATTATAAATTAAATAAATCACATGAATAGAAATTAAAATAAAAATTAAGTATTAAAAATAAAAAATATACGTGTTGATGGAATATATTAACAATAAAATATTTTTCTTCTACTTTTTTATTTTATAAATATTTTCTTATAATAAAAAAATAAGAAAATTATCATAAAATGATAAAAAAAATTATTATAAGGAAACTTGAATGATAAATAAAAAATTATTATAAAATAAATAATAAAATATTTTTCTTGTATTTCTTAAATTTAATTTTAAAATATTATAAAATATTTATTAGACGAAAATGTTTGCAAAATAAAAAGGTACAAGAAAAAATTATTGTTAATTTTTTTTGTTCACATCATTACTTATATTTCTTGTTTTTAATGTTTTTTTTATTCAGTTTCTATTCATATGATTTATTTAATAAATAAAATTATATTTGAAAATAAAGGTAATTATAAACTAATGTTGTCCGAGAGGTTATTGGCTATTATTAAAGCATTAAGGGGGTAAATAATTTATATTAATTACAATAGAGGGAGAATTGGCAATCTCCCCAACATATAATTACATTTCTGGTATAGCACAAAACAAATACATGTCATTTGCAAACAAAAGTATTGGAAAATAATTAAGAACGGAGATCTAGAATGAAGGGTAAGCATGTATTATATTAATGCTAACCATGGACTATATTATATTAGTTGCTTGAATATTACTTTTCTTTTTCCTAGTTTTGAACATGTTCATTGTAAAACTTAATAACACACAAGCTAGTGTGGAACTTCTTCTTATGCATTCCAATATCATTTCAATACATAGGCTTACTAAGATTAACAAAATAATAATTAAAAAATCTCTTTTGCATTATTGAACTGTTGAGAAAAAAAAAGTGACTAAATTCTTTAGAAAGTTAATGCCCTGTACTCCCCAATTTTGCCATTCTCTGTACAAAATTTAATTTCTCACCGACTATCTTATGCTATCCCTCCCTCCCACTACTACATAAATTCAAAATAATAACTCATAAGTTATGACGGTTATATAAGAAAACCGTCATTAAATATAAAATTAAAATATAATGTTACTTTTAATGACAATTTGTTATAAAAACCGTCATTAAAAATAAATTATTACAATGATGGTTTTATTCTAAAACGGTCATTAAATATATAGTTAAAATATAATATTAAGTTTAATGATGGTATGTTATAAAAATAGTCATAAAAATACAGGCTTACAATGACGGTTTTCAAACTTAACCGTCATTGTATATCCACTAAAAATATAACCCTAACATAATGACGGTTATTTAGGAACCGTCTTTCATGACCGTTTATAAAATAAACGGTCATGGAATATACAAAAAAAGTGAAGCCGATTTCAAGACTTGGCCATTTTATTTCTTTACTTTACAATATCTCTCTCAAATACCCAAATTCCTTCCATCGCTCTCTCATCTCTCTCCAAAATCGACATTGAAGCAAAATATACTCTTGGCCAAGATTGATTGTTGCCACTTTATCACAACCCTGGGATTGATGTGCCATCTCAGCAGCCACCAAGGTGAGTCCTATCGCTGATGCACCAATGCATTCTCAGGTCGCTGCCTAGGTCAGCCCCATTTGTCGGTTTGATTTATTTGTAATCAAATTGACACATTATCAGCTCCTCCATTGAAAGCCCTCTACTTTCCACATACATTATTGGAGAGGAATTTGAGGAACTTTATTTATGAGTCATATCATTCTCTCTCTCTCTCTCTCTCTCTCTATGTGCATCATTCTTGTTTTATTACTATAAATCGAACTATTGGGGATCGTCTCATCTAATAATTTTGTTGAAGAGAAAGTGGAAAATTTAAAAAAATTTAAAATAGTAGTTGAGGCAATTATAGTAGGAGATGCAGCGTCGTTGAGGAGTGGGAAACCAATGTCGTTCTTGGATTCTCCTCCATCACCGTCATCGCTATTCTTCCCTAAAACCCTCCCTTTGATCTCTGCATTTCTCACCTTTGCTCTTGCTTAGTTCCTCAAGACCTTCACGACCTGGTCCGTCCGTTTAATTATCTCTATTTTCATTCTAATTTTTTTTCTAGCATTTCTCTTTATTTGATTGGTTACATATTGCAAATTTTGTTGATTTGATATTTTATCTGCATAAAAAATTGATTTTTTAAATTAAAAAAATTAGATTCACCTTTTTGTTAGGGCTTGGAGCTCCAAAATGCTCCCTTTGATTTTAATTAACCTCCAATTCAACGAATTATGGATGTATGATATAATAAATGTTAATCACATAGAAAATTAGTATAGGCTAATGTAATTAAGATGTCGTTCTTTGAAATAATAATATCTTAATTATTCTGTATATTTTTTCTATCACTCAGGTATAAAGAAATTAAAAGAGACGGGATTCTAAAAGGATGCTTGATTCAGATGGAATGCCTTAGTCACCTTTTGCCACTATGTCGGTTCTGGCAGTAGCTATTGGTCAGCAAGAAGTGTTAGGAAGTTCATCTTTTACCATTGCAATGGTCTTGGCTTGCATTGTATGTTCTCCTTTAACTTTTTTTGTTATCTTTTATATCTATATTGATTCTCACATGGCGTGATTTCTGCATTGTGCATGATATGCTTGAATTTGCTTGGTGCTTACTGTTCTTGTTGACATTTCTTTTCAACAAAATATATACACATTATCTTAGATTCCTCTACCACTTTATGAATAATATGATCATCAATTTCAATAAAACATGCATGATATATGATTATTTCTCAGCTTATTGAATAATTACTTCTTAGTCTTTACTTCCTTTTTCTGTTTTTGTTCCTTTTTCTTCTCAGGAAAATATACACACTACTAAAAAAACGCATTTTTATGATAGAAAATTTATGATACATATCGAACTGTCACGAAAGTATCATCAAAGAATGATATTTTCGTGACTAATATCTTTTTGTCAAACTGTTATGACATATTCATGACTCATTTATTTATGTCATTTATTAGTGATAGAAACATGTCATGTTCTGTTTTTATTTTTTAAATCATTTATAGAACTTGACAGGCATCAATCACGGGTTCAAACGGCATCGTATTGAAATTGATTTATTTTACCAAAATGCCATTAACAAAGTTTTTTTATTTTGTAATTATTAAAAAAAGGTTAAACGATGTCGTTTAAGCGTTATAGTTTAAAAGATCCAAACTTTCAATACTCAGAAAAATGGGTTTTTATTTATTTATTATCCTCAATTTGCCCTTAAATATCAAATTTATACCCTATTACATACATATACCTCATGAAGATAGGAAAAGTAAAAAATAACCTTCAAAAACTAAGAATCCACCTTTTCTTCCTCTCTGTGCAGGAAGAAGTCTAGTACGAAGTTGGGTAAGTTGAGAATTTAGTTAAGTACGAATTAAAGATCAGTAAGTCGAGTATATGGTCTGGTAGGAAGTCAAGTAAGCATATTAAATGAGTCAAGTATTAAGTGGTCGAATATTAAGTAAAAGTCAAGTAAAGTTTTTTAACAAGTCAAGTAAAATTTATGTAATTTTTAAAGAGGTCGAGTAAGTACATTGAGTCGAGTATTAATATTTTTAAATAAGTGAAGTCTGGTAAGTTGAGCATTCAATCAAGTAAGAAGTGAGAGCAATTGTATAAGTCGAGTATCTAGTTGAGTACGAAGTCGGGTATGAAGTCTGGTAAGTTGAGCATTCAGTCGAGTAAGAAGTGAAAACAATTGAATAAGTCGAGTACGAAGTCGGGTATGGAGTCTAGTAAGTTAAGCATTCAGTCGAGTAAGAAGTGAAGGCAATTGAATAAGTTGAGTACGAAGTATGGTACGAAGTATAATAAGTTAAGCATTCAGTCGAGTAAGAAGTGAAGACAATTGAATAAGTCGAGCATCTAGTCGAGTATGAAGTCGGGTATGAAGTCTGGTAAGTTAAACATTCAGTCGAGTAAGAAGTAAAGGCAATTGAATAAGTCGAGTATCTAGTCGAGTACGAAGTCGAGTATGAAGTCTGGTAAGTTGAGCATTCAGTCGAGTAAGAAGTTAAGACAATTGAATAAGTCGAGTACGAAGTCGGATATGAAGTCCAGTAAGTTGAACATTCAGTCGAGTAAGAAGTGAAGGCAATTGAATAAGTCGAGTATCTAATCGAGTACGAAGTCGGGTATGAAGTCTGGTAAGTTGAACATTCAGTCGAGTAAGAAGTGAAGGCAATTAAATAAGTCGAGTATCTAGTCGAATATGAAGTCGGGTATGAAGTCTGGTAAGTTGAGCATTTAGTCGAATAAGAAGTGAATACAATTGAGTAAGTTGAGTATCTAGTCGAGTAAATAAATTGAATGAGTTGAGTTAATTTTTTGTTGGTATTTTATTGAGGTTATTTTTATACTTTCCTTAGTTTTTTTAAGTATGTAAGTGTAAAGTTATATATTTTAATAGATGGGGGTATATTTTGGGTATTACGAGGGAGACGGGATATATCCCAAGCAATTCCCTCCAGAAAAATTAAGTGTTTCGTATGTTTTCTTTTCACATAGCGAATAAGCAGCCCTAACTAACAACACAGCCCTAACCCAGTCTCAGCCAAAGAAAACGAAACATTCACAGCCGCCATCACCTCAGCCTCTCACTCAACTCATAGCACTCAACCTCCCACTTAAATCAGCTGTCATTATTCGATTGGAAAAACCTCAGGCCATGCGAAGACCCATGGAAGCGGTGGTAGAGCCAACGCGTGGCGGGATGCCGCGAATTGAGATCCATGACCCGCACAAACTGGATGGCTGGTCGCGGCAACTCCAGCGACTTCTGGGCAGTGGTGGCGGTCGGATTTTGAAGGGGTTGTTGTGAGGAGTAAACTGAGGTGGTGGTGGAGAGAGGTCTGGTGCAACCGTGGGAAGGGTGACTGGGGAGCTTGAAGTGGGTGGTCAATTTACTCCATTTCCTTCTTCACCTCCAAGTTACATTGGTGTTAATGGGTTGTGCCCTCTTGCATACTCTTTATTGGCCCCGGTAACAAATCTTTATTTTGCATTTGTGTTCTTTTATTGTTGATTCTATCTTGCTTTTTGCATAGAAAAAGGGAAAAGTTCTCTAATTAATCACAATGACAAGAAACTCCCGAATTATTTGGAAGTTTTCTAGAAGGTAATGTTGAAACTTGGCTATTCAATTTCCCAAAATCATTTTAGTTTTGAAGAAATCCACCGCTCATCGTTGCTCTGGTGAAGAAGGTAAAGACGAAAATAACTTCTTCTTCTTTTTTGAAACTGAAAATACACTACTTTATATATGAATGTCCAGGATTAACAAGGGAAATTTTAGCAAGAAACTAACAGAAGTAGATCAGCCATGGCTTAACACACTACATGCACAATCTTACAGTGACACAGAAAGTCACTAGAAAAACATTTACTCTTTAACACTTATTGCAGGTCAACTTAAGCTAACATAAAATTTCAACAGATGCTAATACTTATAACTTAGGGGCACTTGGGTTTATTGCCCCCAGTGTAGCACTTGCCACACTTCTCTCTGTTGCCATAAGTTCCCGGTGGAACACATTTGCACCTAACACAGCATGTAGTGCAAGCTCTTCCAAAAATGTTTGGCCTTGAATGTGCCTTGCATCTTGCTGCACATAGTGGGATGCAATCTTTGTTTGACCTCACAATAGGCATTGGTGAAGATGCTGGTGAGGGAACTTGGGGGGCAGGAGCTGTTTTGGGTGGGCTCACTGGTGGGGGAGTGGTTGTGGGTGGCTTCACTGGTGGTGGATAAGTGGGGGGTGGCTTGAGTGGTGGGGTTGGCATAACTGTTGGTGGCTTCACTGGTGGTGCTGGTGCAACTGTTGGCAGCTTCACTACTGGGGGAGTGGTTGTGGGTGGCTTCACTGGTGGTGGATACGTGGTGGGTGGCTTCACTACTGGTGGTGGAGTGATTGGCTTAACTGGAGCCTTAGGAGGAGCTGGTGCAGGTACTGGGGTTTTGGGGTAAGTAGCATCCTTTTCCAGCAGATATTCCTCCTCATTGTTAGATAAAACACTTAGTAGAGACTAAAAGCAAATTGGCCAACAGAAGCAGAGCAGCTCTGAAAGCCATTGGAAGACAGAACCCAGCCGAAAGAAACTAAGAAGAAAGTTTGAGGAGCTAGCTACTCCCTGCTTGGTGCCCAAGACGAAAATAACTTGTTTGATTTTGAAAATTAAATTCGTTGCTCCTTATTATTCCTTGATTTATTGGCTTTTCCATTTATTATGCATAGTTAAAAATGGAAATTGATCTCTCAATGCCTTGGGCTTTGACCTAACTAAAATTTGGGTTCTTTAAAATCGAAGTTGGAGGTTAATTTGGCTGATTTTGAATGATGAATTTATCACTGACAAATCAAATTGATTGACTTCTCTTTGGTAAATAATAAATTGGTTAATTTGGCTGATTTTGGATGATGAATTTTCTTTGCAATGTTAGTCCTTGCAATAACATTGTTTTGAGTTCATGTGTATTCTCTAGTATGCATTTTTGTTCCCAAAATTTCCAATAGTGTAGTGCTTGTACTCAAAGATTGCCTCGCAGGGATCAAAATTGCTTCAGTTCATCTTGCAGCAACTGGAACTTAAACATAAGCATGCCCATACGATCGGCAGTTTGTTGGAGTTTGCTTGGTCGATGTTGAAGACATTAAGATTCATTTAAAAGTGGGAATATTTTCTGAAACTGGGTTTGGTGTTTATTTTTTATGGGAAAGATTGTATACCAAATTGTACAAATGTTTGTTTACTTGAATTGTTTGGCTGTAATGATTAAATTATAGATGTTGATTTGGATGTCAATTATAGAATTATTTTTGGATTTTTTATTTTTTATTTATTTTTTAGAATTAACTGATATATTATTGAAATGAGCCAAAATGATTTTAAAACAATTTTTAATAATTCCCGCCAAAATATTTTGAAAAATTAAAAATAATTGCGCCAAATTAAATATTTATCACTTTAAATATTTTAATATTTATTTAAAATTTCAGTTATTCCTTCTAGATTTAATAAAAATAATTTTATTATTCCAATTAAATATGTCATGTTTATGTGATAGACAAAAGTCACGAATGATAGATATTAGTCATGGGTGAATTTCTCATCAAGATACCAATGATAAAATCGTGTAGATAATATGTCATGCTAAACATGACACATAAAAACAGTCAAGGATTTTTCTTGATAGATAATATGTCATGCTAAACATGACACATAAAAACAGTCAAGGATTTTTCTTGACATCGGAATCAATGACGGTCGCTCAACTGTCATGCCATAGGATGGATGATGGGTAATAAACGTCATAAAGGACTTTTTTTCTAGTAGTGACACTTCATCTTAGATTTCTCTACCATGTGCAAACCAACACAACCCAACACAAGGTTAAAGCATTAACTTGTGATTTTTATTTATGAATATAGTGATATTTTTGGTAAAATGGTATTAAGATTAATGATATAAGGCCTTTGTTTGTAAAGACAAGGTTTGTGAATTCAAAGATGTGTGGAATTATATGAATTAAAGATTGCCTTAAAAATATTGAGAATATGCAGAGCTTTAAGAGGTAGCATCTCTTAATTACCTTGAACTCTATATTTATTATGTACTATTTATTTCTTCTAGCTACTAATCACTTTAGTTTAGGCGCTACACCTTCCAATAATACTTGTGATTGGGAAATACTTGGTAGAAGTTTCAAATGTGAATATCCTGGATTAGCAGCCCTTGCAACTGATCTGTGTTTGATCCATCAATACCATGGATATCACTCTTTCTTGTAAATGCCTCATTTTTTTTAGTAGAGTAACTTGGAATGGGTTAACACTAATTGTGCTATGCATAAAGTGTGTAATTGTCAAGAGTCAAATGCTTTACTCTTACACTTAGACTTGGTGGCCAAAAGACATAATTGCAAGCCTTTTTTGAAACAATGTACTATGTTGTATTAGATGTTAAATTTTATTGTGAATTTTCTGTTTTTTTAGTTGGAAAATCACTAGCTTGTGAGGTTTTTTATATAATGAGAAATATACACACTATCTTGAAACTAGATGTTATATTGAAAACTTGAATGCTATAATTTGCTCTCACACTCTCTCTCATTCATATATATAAGAGAATGAATTCATTACCACCCTTTCTTTATTTATTTCTATAGTTAAATGTACTCTACCTTAGTTATAATGAAATAAGCTACAACTTTATTGTTCTCTAATTTTCCAATAATAATTGAGTTTATTTGTTCATAACTTATGAATATTTTTACTTTGAAGCAAAATATATTTATTTCTGTTAAATATTGTCTCTCTATTGCTTGTTAATTAATTTTACAACTATTGGAATTTGGCAACCACTTTCTTTTCCTTCTTCTTTTATTTGTTTGCCGATTTGATTAATTATGTTTAAAATGCTTCTTCCTCAACTTCTCTTATATCCCTAACCCATCAAATTCATTGATTAATTTATAGATACTAGACTTGGCATAGTAACTAAAGGATCTATCGTTATAATTGATTTGACCTTTTATTTTTTTTCCCTCCTCACCTGGACCATCCTAATTTTGATAGGACGCAGATATGCAAAGGTGCCATCAAAGAGCTTCAGTGATAATCTCATGCACAAGTCACTGGATTCTTTTTCTTCAAGTGGTAAGCTATTAAACTCTAATAATCATGGTGGAATTTCGGATTTCTTAATTGAATTTTGCCATTAGGAGATTATTTTCTTAATTAATTCGTAGATAACTAGATATGCAACATGCGCTTACACTTTTAGTTGCTATCACTTGACACCTTACGTATAAATTGTGTATGCATAAAGCATAGTTTTATCTTCTTTTAATGTTCTTATATCAGTTTAAATAATCTCTAGGCCATTTTTATTTTTTGTACATAGATACTTAAATGTCATCTTCAACATACATAACAAGTAGGTCTATAATTATTTCCCACATCCATAGTAAGTTTTTACTACATCTTGTGGATGCAATCTTTTGTTACACTCATATTTCTTCCTAAACTTGCCTAATTAAAAAAATTCTATCCCCATCAAAATTAAAAGAGAAGTTTTCGCTTTTCTGCAGCTTTGTTTCTGTTGTAGATGTTGTAGTTGGCATCGTGTACTATCTCATTTCTTGGACTATTGGCCTTAGCTGTAAGTTTCAGTTTCAGTCTCTCGCTGCTTTTGCTCCATAGGCCACATTCTAGTCTGCTTTAAGTCACTAAAATGATTTAATTTTTATGACTTATAGTATATGAATTTATCATAATTTCTCTTTATTCTTTGTAAGAGTGATGTGGATTGCTGATGGTGGTGAGATTCGTTTGCAATTGTAGACTTGATGAGAAATTAGTTGTGTGCCAATCTTGTTGCTTGCTAGTAGATTCATTAGTAGATATTAAAGAGTTATGAGAATTTTGATGTAACTAACTGGTATATATTGTTAAAGTTTAATTATTGTTAAATCTTTTCATGGAGCTATCTTTTTGTATACGAAACTTTTGGTAAAAAATAATTGTAAAGAATTTAATAGGAAATAAGAATTAAAATAAGGGCTTGAAATGGTTTAAAAATTGCCATATTTATTTTTGTTAATGATCAACAACAAAGATGACTTTTTTTTTAAAAGAATTGTCATTAAATATAGTGTTTTGCAACAAAGATGACGGTTTTTTTTCAAAATCATCATTAAATGTTGTTTCAATATTTAATGACAGTTTTTATAATAAACTGTCATTAAAGTGACACTTTTAATGGCCATTATTTAAATAACTGTCATTAAATTTGAACTTTTAATGATGGGTTTGTTATAACAACCGTCAATAAAAGTTATGTACATGAGGTAAATAATGACGGTTTTGATAACAAACCGTCATTATAAATGTACATTTAATGACCATTTTTCTAAATAACCGTCATTAAATGTCACTTTCTAATGATGGTTTTATACCAAAACCGTCATTGAAAACAATGGAGATTGGCAAATAATGACAGTTAAAAATTATAAACATACTTTTTATTATAAGCATACTTTTTATGACGGTTTATGAACCGTCATAAAAGTATACCCCTTTTAATGTCGTAACCTAAGATGATAGTTTTAAAACAGTCATCTTATGTGGTTTAAAACCGTCATTATAGACCTATTTTGTAGTAGTGTCCATTCACTTGAAGAGTATATTATAGTGTCAGCTCCCATGCCGTAACAAACTTCAAGGGTATGGATTTGATTCTCAATATTTTTCTTTGACTATAGTTTGACTTTCTTTTGAAATATAAATTGAAAAACATAAACTAGTAATTCCAAGATCCCTTATTTTCTCATGCTTAAAATCATATAAGACCAATAGAAATTCAATTGATTCTTAAAAAGAAAGGGTTTACTATTTCTCCAAAATTCAAGTGATTTATGGCTTTTTATAAAAGGACTAAAAGTCAAGAGATTTGGATTTAGTGCTAAACTGACCTATACTTAACACTTCATAATCTTCTGACATGCGACGTGCGTGTATAGCTGTCTACTACGGATAAGATTTAATTAATTTATATTCTTATTTGATAACTGCCAATTGTATATTTCTAAAGTTAACAAAAAGATCAGTCCAGCATTGAATTTAAATTCAAAGTCAAGTATTTGGTCCAAAACCCCCTTTCATTATCCATAATTTAAAAGAATGTCCCAACTTTACTGCACGTAGTAGAGAGGCGATCATCGTATATTCTTATTGTTCAATATGGCATCTCTAAATTTTTTGTTTTAGAAACATGTAGTCCTTTTATTTCTTGAAACACATCATCTCTCGTGCTAAATGATAGAATAATTCCATTACAAGAAATTCCTCACGATGCCACCCGATAACAAAATCCATTTAGGTAGAGATTATTGGTGCTCCTGCCCTTGAAATAATATCCCTTTGGAAATAAGATTTCCACATTTCTCCAAGAGTTGGTGCTAAAGTTTCAAATTGCAGTAATATGGGTGCTGAAATTATATGGATATATTAAAATATAATGCTCTACATTGGTGGGAACTGAGAGCAATTATTTTTGTGTTGATTTGAAATTAATCATGTGTTTGATTTACTTACAAATAAGAATTGAATATGTCAAATATGTGATTTGAATTATTTAAGTTAGATTAATTTATGAGACTCATAAATAATTAATTCAAATTAAATAAGAAAAATAAGTGACTAATTCAAACTGAATTAAGAAAAATGATTGTAAAGAGTTTCTCTATATAAGAGAGACATACAAAGCCTTTATTTTAATGATACTACTACAACAATTGTAACACTCTAGGCAAATCACAGATCGGCAAAGCATGGGAGAGATGCTGGGTTTATAAGGGATGATGCACACCTTAATTGGTAAGACGCGTTTTGTGGTGTATAGGTACCATAGAAAAAAAAAACCGTGCGGACTTTGTTAAAGCCCAAAGCGGATAATATCTTGCCAGATCTGGGTTAGGTCATGACAGATAGTATCAGAGTGGCTCCGTTTGTCCTCTTAAGCGATGGTGGGGCAAACCTTAGCGAGGATGCTAAGTCCCCAAGGGGGGTATATGTAACACCTTAGGCAAATCCCACATCAGCAAAGCACGAGAGAGATGCTTGGTTTATAAAAGGTGATCCACACCTTAATTGGCAAGATGCATTTTGGGGTGCATGGGCGCCCCATAAATCCCAAAATGCGTCTTGCCAATTAAGGTGTGGATCACATAAAAAAAATCGTGTTGGTCTTGTTAAGGCCCAAAGCAGACAATATCTTGCCAGGTCTGGGTTGGGTCATGATATTATAGTATCAGAGCGGTTTCGCGTGTCATCTTGAGTGATAGTGGGGCAAACCTTAGCGAGGACGCTGAGTCATAAAGGGGGGTGTATGTAACACTACGCAAATCCTACATCGGCAAAGCACGAGAGAGATGCTGAGTTTATAAGGGGTAATCCACACCTTAATTGGCAAGACGTGTTTTGTAGTGTATGGGCTCCTAAAAACAAAATCGTGCGGGCCTTATTAAGGCCCAAAGCGGACAATATCTTACCAGGTCTGAGTTGGGTCATGACAACAACAATGGTAAAAAAAGAGAACAATAACAACAATGATAAAAGAAGAGAACAATCCTATTGTTTTAATTAACGCTCTCTATTTCTTTCTCATATTTCTTCACTAATTTCTTTTGTTGTTCTAAATTGCTGTATTTAGAGTGCAACTTCGAAACAATTTCATTGTATCTTGGAGATCAAACGCCTTATTTGTCCTTCTTGCATTGGAAAATCTTCCTTTGAGATACATAATAAATCACGTCAATTGTATGGCAATTTGTGTGAGGAACCCTAGCTTCGTGTGGCCGTTTTTGGCTGCTTTTTGGCAGCGGTTAAGCTAGCGTCATGCTTACCGACTCGTGGGGCTTAGGTTGATGACCTCTAATTCCTGTGGCAATGTGGCCACTTGAGTGATGTATTGGATATGTGGATTTATACCCAACTCATTTCCGTTGTTTTGCCTCGATCAATAAGTTGTTTTGTTTTCATGGTTTTGTTGTTCTTCCGACTATAGTTGTTGAGTTTTGTTGGCTTTCTGGTTGTTCCCCATAGACGGCGCCAAATGGTGATACCAAAATATGAAGCAACGATGAGAGTTAAAAAAGAGTTATGTTACTTAGAGAACTGGCTATGAGAGAGCCTGACGTCTTGGTATTGCCATTGTTAAGAGTGAAGAGATCGATGATCTGAGTCTTGTAAAACAATAGCCCATTAGGAGTCACCAAGGGTGTTATCGGCATAGACCCTCTGATGCTTAAGTCAATGATCGAGAGTAGCACAATAATAAATGAATAATAACAAAGAGAAAATAGTGTAAGAGAAAATGCTTAGAGAATATTGTACTCCTTCCTCCAATATACAAATTTCTCACTATATACCTTTTTATCGCACCATTGAGTGGTAACATCTTTACATATGAGAAATAATCATAAGTGTAATTGAGTTAGGAAATCTTATTTCTTATCTTGTAGGATTCGAGTTTGACAAAGACTTGTATTATGTTATCCTATTTAGATTAAAAAATGATACTGGATTTGGGTCTTTGGGCTCGAGAGCCCATTCGTTTATGTCATTGGGTTCAATTTGATAAAATTATAGGTATGACATAATATATAAAATAAATATATAAATCAATAAATATATAAATCAATAAATATATAAATTCAAATCGCTAACAATGACAATGTCATAAATTAGAAATTGGATAACATAAAATATATTATGATATTTGACTTTGGATTACGAGAATCACGTGAAATGATATCGAATGTGATTGTATTTCCTTATTAATTAATATAAAAAGATATCGATTCTGAATGAACCAATTAAGTAGCTCCTTAATTCTATTTGTAACCTTAATTTCGATGCTGGCCTCGAACGATTTGTGTTAGCTGTCCCTGATCTTAGCAAGCTCCCTCGTGTTTTCTATTAATCTAAGCATCAGCCGTTGATCTGTCATCTCCTTGCATTTATATATTTACATATTATTAATTATTGCTGATAAACTATATATATTGCCAGCAAATTACAGGAATATATGCGTGGAGTCGAGCACAGACTATATATCTTCAATTATCTGCCATGAGATGCTTGTGAGCCATTAAAAAATGCTTCAGAAAACAACATAATATTTTGAAAGGAAAGATGTATTATCTATTGCTATTAGTTTGTCTATGATTAATTAAATACGCACCAATTGCTATTAGTTTGTCTATAATTAATTAAATACGCACAAGCCCCCCACCCCCCCCCCCCCCCCCGCCCACACTGTCGGCTACTTCATTCTATGTATATGTATAGACCATACATGTGCATTTCACCAAGCCCGAAACTAGCTAAAACTCGCAGAAGCAACTTCATTACTTCTTGATTTTCGATTCCGGAAGCAGAGACCTTTGTGATTTGAAGAATATGGAAACTAATTGCGCAGGTTTTTAGGCCATTTTCAGTTGAATATCATTTAACCTATAATTCCTATTTTAAAATGTATATTTACGATCAAGTTTTTTATCATAGATTTTCAGGAGATAACAGCGGGTCGGAGGGGTCCTTGCACTATTTTAAAATGAAAACAGCATAAGGGGTCTAACTTTGATCAACCTTGCTAAACATTAAAGACTTCATGATTGTCAATAAATTAAAATTTTTGAGCCAAAAAATTACTGAATATATTACTGATGAGTTTACAATAAAATTATGGATTTCTTTTTCGTCGACCGGCCTTCATGAAAGTGTTTATAATTTTGTATCATAATTGCAAGGCGTAAAAAATTCTTTGCTTTTTCATTCATCTCCATAAATGCTATAGAGTTCAAATCAGCTTAAATAATTGTTAGTTACACGTAGCAAGGAAACTACTTTTCTTAAAGCATTAAAGAAAGCATTAAAGATTGTCATTTTTCATTTCTATTGTTTGATTTTGGTATTTGATTGTGTATCCTCACAAGACGCAGAAAATTGTTATTAGTTTATGCAGAATTTTCATTCACTACCTAGCAACTACAGGCTTCTTTTTTTTTTTTTTTTGGTCCTTAATGGTAATTGTCATAGTGGATAATTTGATAATTAAAATTATTGTGAAATTATCATTGTTAAGACTTTTTTGTGAGTTCAAACAGCACCACCCTTCACAAAATAATTTATTACAAAGATTTTCAGAATTACTATTAAAGACAATTTATGATGAGCTAATATAGCATAATTACTATGAACACCTATTATCACAGACCCATTATTTAACATGTAATTCTCGGCCTTAAACCATTAAAAAATAATTTCTAGTAACTTAAACAATACTTGGATTGCATTTATTTTTTTGTCTGAAATTTAAATAGATATGAATTTAGTTAAAGTCTGTGTAAATCTGAATGAAAATATCTAAATGACATGTTTTATTTTTATTTTCAAAAAATCAAACAGTTCCTTAATTGAACGAGAAGAAAATCAATATTTTGAAAGATTTTCACTAGAACCGTGTAACCCTTTTAATTTTTCAAAAAATAAAATAAAAGTACAGTAAAAATAGCATTCTTTTCCTGATTTTAAAAATTAACTAAAAAAAGTTGACGTCACGTCTTAAACCTATTCCACTTCTTCGTTATTCTTCTTTTCTTGCCATCACGTTCTCAGGTCGATCGCAAGTTGTTTTTGGGTGCACGTTCCCAATATTGAACATTTGTGTTAAATTAAATAAAAACTAATCATAAATAAAATTGTGTTAAAGAGTCTATTTACATCTTGACTTGACCATGATTGTAAGTATATATGCCCTGATTTTGTTTTTGTTTCTTCAAAAATTTGGGCGTATTAAGTAGTTTTATTGATGTTTTGATTAAAAAAAGATAAAAATATGGGCACATGAGATCGAGATATGTATTACTAAGAATAAGCCCTATGAGCATGAGGCTGTGGTCTGTATTATAAAATTGAGACCTACGGGCATGAGGCTGAAATACATATTGCAAGATCGAGAACCAGGAGTTTGAGGCTCGCCGGCCACTACCGTGAGGAGCAAAATCCTGGTGGTACCAGGTTAGAAATCCAGCAGTTCGCGCCAATTGTGGTGACCTTTTGCGCTAGAAACCTCAGCTTCGTGTGGCCGTTTTTGGCTGCTTTCTAGCAGCGGTGAAGGTGGTTTCACCGCTGCCCATTCGTTTATGTCATTGAGTCCAATTTAGTAAAATATATGTACAACACAATATATATAATAAATATATAAATTCAAGACGCCAACAGTGACAATGTCATTAATTAGAAATTTGATAACATCAAATATATTATGATATTTGACTTCGGATTACGAGAATCACGTGAAGTGATATCGAAAGAGATTGTATTTCCGTATTAATTAATATTAAAAGGTATCAATTCTGAATGAACCTTAATTCTAACTGTAACCTTAATTTTGATGCTAACCTTGAACGATTTGTGTTAGCTGTCCATGATCTTAGCTAGCTCCTTCGTGTTTTCTACTAATCTAAGCATCAGCCGTTGATCTGGTCTCTGCTTGAATTTATATATTTACATATTATGAATTATTGCTGATAGACTATACATATTGCCAGCAAATTAAAGGAATATGTTTGTTGAGTCCAGCAACGATTACATATCTTCAATTATCTGCCATGAGATGCTTCTGAGCCATTAAAAAATGTTTCAGAAAACAACACAGTATTTTCAAAGAAAAGATGGTATTATGTAATGCTGTTAGTTCGTCTTGTAAATAATTAAATACGCCCCAATCACCGACCTTGGCACTATTGTCTTGCTACTTCAGTCTATATATATAGAGACCATATATGTGTATTTCACCAAACCCGAAATTAGCGAAAACTCGCAGAAGCAACTTGATTACTTCTTGAGTTTTGATTCCCGAAGCAGAGATCTTTGTGATTTGAAGAATATGGAAACTACTTGCGCAGGTTTTTAGGGCATTTTCAGTTGAATTACGGTTCTTATTTTGAAATGTGTACTTACGACTAAGTTTTCTATTATAAATTTTCAGGAGATAACAGTTGGTCGGAAGGGGTCGTTGCACTATTTCCACTTCTCAGCATTTCAGATGATGGCATTGCAAATAAGGATCTTGATTTTCTTGTTGTTCCTCAATATGGGAGAAATGCCGACCGCACCGGTTAATTAAAATGTTATTCTTTTCTGCTGTGTTTAACTGAATAAAAATATGGGTACTGTTTTACCTATCGATCGTGCAAGTGTTAGTTCGTTTTCGTTCAATTGATATGATCTCTTGAGATACACAAGACATTTTCTTTGTCTATTTATGTGTACCATGTTTCCCAACAAGAGGAAATAAATAAATAAAAAATTATTGTGTGGCAACTGAATTTTGCTCACTCTTATTGGATAATTTTCTGAAAAAAATTTGGCATATTGATTTGCTCATTCTTGGAGTTAGCAAGTGATCTATGGGTCTTAATTTATTGAATATACAATATAAATTTACAGCTTCAGCCTTTTGAAATAGGCGATATTGTTAAATGATGGTTATTTATCCACCATTGAATTGTTTGAAATCAATTTTTTGAAATTTTAATAAAAAGAGCTATCTATTTGATCCCAAAATTTTACTCTCCATACCTATTTCTCAACAGACATGCAATGTAAATTGTTTTTAAAAAGATTACTCTATAAATCTTTAAAAAATCCAAAAATAACCCTTATATTAATTTCTCCTATAATTTTTCTTCTTCTTCTTCTTCTTCTTTTTCATTCACTTTTTTTTTTCCTTTTCTCACACCCTTTTATATAATACTAAATGGTGACAACATAAGGGGTCTAACTCTGATCAACCTTGCTAACATTAAATTACAAACTGCTGAATATATTACAGATGGGTTTACAATGAAATTATCAATTTCTTTTTCATCCACTGGCCTTCAGGAAAGTCTTTATAATTTTGTATCATAATTGCAAGGCGCAAAAATTCTTCTGGATTTTTTCATTTATCTTTATAAATGCCATGTTAGGAAATTGGTGGGTGAAGCAGGACCGCAGCTAAATAAAATTGGAAGAAATAAAGAACAAGCACAAAAGAGAATACTAGAAATTACGTGGTTCGGCTTTACATCCACGGGCGAAAACAAAAGGAAATATTTTACTAGTGAAATAAGGATTACAAGTATTGTAATATTTTGGCTCACTACCCAAAACCCCAATACACCCAATCTCTCACTCACTAATTACACAAGAGTATTAAAACTCTTAATCTCTCACACAACTCTTTCTCTTTTACGAAACAGAGAAGAGAAACTTAAGGAAAAAATAGAATGAATAAAATGAGGAGGGAGCCTCTCTATTTATATCTAAAGTTTTGGCTATTGTTCATTTAATATTTAATTTTTTTTTCTTTCCCTTCTTCGGCCCGGCATCCCTTTTTTTTCTTCTCTCTCTTTTTTTTTTCTTTGGTCGGCACCAAATCCTTTTTCTTGTTTTCTTTGATTCAAAGAATGCAGCAACAACCGCATTCTTCTTCAAAATGGTGGGCATCACCTTCTAGAAAAGGTGGTGCTATTTTCCGGGCATCACCTTCTAGAAAAGGTGGTGCTATTTTCCACATTCTCCCACTTAGAGATTTGATTGAGAATCAATCAATCTCCATACCATCCTTTCTGCTTCGCCATAATCATATTGCCTACGTTGCTGCTAGGCCACAAGAGGATCTACTCCAAACAAACTTATCAATATTGATTGGCTTGGTCAAAACATCTGCTAGGTTCTCATTCGTATGGATTTTCTGTAAATCCACATTTCCGTCTTCCACTACTTCTCGAACGAAGTGATACTGAACTCCTATGTGCTTTGTCTTGGAATGAAATGCTGGATTCCTTGCAATGTGCAAGGCACTTTGACTGTCATAAAACACAGGAATTTTCTGTTGTTTGT
Source organism: Citrus x clementina (assembly GCF_000493195.1). Lineage (NCBI taxonomy): Eukaryota > Viridiplantae > Streptophyta > Magnoliopsida > Sapindales > Rutaceae > Citrus > Citrus x clementina. The sequence goes on along the minus strand of NW_006262201.1, from coordinate 24,265,930 downwards.
GCTCAAGCTCCTCCAATAACCTTTGTATCCAAATAGCTTCCTTGCAAGCTTGTGTAGCTGCCATGTATTCTGCTTCTGTTGTAGATAAAGCCACAACGGTCTACAGTTTCGAAACCCAGCTTACAGCTGCTCCCGCAAGTGTAAACACATAACCAGTAGTGGATTTTTTTTATCAAGATTTCTTGCAAAATCTGAGTCCACATAGCCCCTGACAGTAAACTCTGATCCTCCATAACATAATGCAACATCTGAGGTTCCTCTAATGTATCTCAGAATCCTCTTCACAACTATCCAATACTCTCCATTAGGATTCGTCATGTATCGACTGATTGCTCCCACTACTTGTGCAATGTCCGGTCTTGTACATATCATAGCGAACATCAAACTTCCCACTGCTGATGTATACGATACTCCAGACATCTCCTTCCTCTCTGCTTCATTGTTAGGACACATTCTTGAGGATAATTTGAAATTAACAGAAAGTGGGGTAGAAATTGACTTACAATCTTGCATGTTGAAGCGTCGCAAGATTTTCTTCAAGTAGTTCTTCTGAGAAAGCCAAATCTTCATGTTATTTCTGTCTCGGTGAATTTGCATCCCTAGAATCTTGTTTGCTGGTCCCAAGTCCTTCATTTCAATCTTCCTAGCCAACTGTGCCTTCAATTCTTGGACTCGATCTTTGTTGGGCCTGCTACCAACATGTCATCCACATACAACAGCAAAATGATGAAATCATTATCTTCAAACCTCTTGTAATATGCACAATGGTCTGAACTGAGTCTGTTGTATCCAAGGCTCATAATAAAGGAAACAAATCTCTTATACCAATACCTCGGCACTTGTTTGAGACCGTATAGAGATTTGTTCAACTTGCAAACCAAGTTTTCATTTCCTGTTTCTGCAAAACCTTCTGGTTGGATTATATATATTTCTTCTTCAAGTTCTCCAAGAAAAATGTAGTTTTCACATCTAACTGCTCTAGATGTAAGTCAAATGTAGCACACATTGCCAAGACTACTCTGACTGTTGTGAGTCAAACTACCAGAGAAAATATCTTGTTAAAGTCAATATCTTCTTTCTAAGCATATCCTTTCACCACCAATCTCGCACGATACCGCTCCACTTGGTCATTGCCATCACGTTTGATCTTGTAGACCCATTTGTTTCCAATGGCTTTTCTTCCACGTGGTAGTGGTACAAGTTCTCATGTCTTATTCTTGTGTAGAGCTTCAATTTCTTCCTATATTGCTGTCATCCACAAAGTAACATCTGAGCTTTCTAAAGCTTCATGGAAAGTTGATGGCTCTCCATCCTCTGTTAGAAGACAGTACGCAACATTGATCTTTGTGACATACTCCGAGTGCCACGCCGGTGGTCGTCTCTCACGAGTTGACCGACGAAATTCTAGAGTCTCGGTCTCGATTGGTTCTTGTTCCTCGTGCTCTGGTGCTGCTTCAGAAGAATCTGAATCTTCTAGATTATTTTCCACATATACTGGCACAGTCTCTGACTTTTCTTTTGTAGTGCCATTATCCTCATCTCTCCTTTGCAGTTGATCTTCTATAAAGATAACATCTCTACTGATGACGATCTTGTGGGCAGTGGGGTCCCACAAACGATACCCTTTTACTCCATCAGTATACCCTAAAAAGATACATCTTCTAGATTTTGCATCCAGCTTTGTTATTTCTTGGGCATTGTATATCAAGTACATAGGACATCCAAATGCATGTAGGTATGAATAATCAGCTGGCTTTCTAGTCCACATCTCCATCGTTGTCTTCAGCCTAATAGCTGTAGATGGCGATCAATTTACTATATAATAGACAGTTTTGGCTGCTTCTGCCCAGATGAATTGGGTAGACCAGCAGTCCTCAACATAACTCTTATTCTTTCTGTAAGAGTTCTGTTCATTCGCTCTGCCACTCCATCTTGTTGAGGAGTGTATGCCACCGTGAACTGCCTCTGAATACCTTCTTACTTACAGAAAACAAGAAACTCCCCGTCTGTATACTCTCCACCATTATCCGTCCTTAAGCACTTGATCTTTTTACCAGATTCAAGTTCCACCCGCGCTTTGTATTCTTTAAACACTGAAAATACATCTGACTTTTTCTTAATTGGATACACCCAACATATTCTGGAATAATTATCAATGAAAGTCACTATTTACTTTGCACCTCCCATGGATATATTTGGTGACTCCTAAACATCAGAATGAATCAAGTCTAGAATGCATTTACTTCTAGCAATAGATCTACTGAATTTTAATCTATACTGCTTACTTGTAATACAATGCTCGTAAAATGGTAAACTTACCGATTTGAGCCCTAGAAGTAATTTTCACTCAGAGAGAATTTTCAAACCTTGTTCTGACATGTGGCCAAGTTTGAGATGCCACATCATCGTTGATTCTTCTCTATTTGACGTGACACACGCATCAGCCTCCTGTAGTGTTTCTCCTTTAAGCATGAATAGATTAGCACCGATCTTTTCTGCCTTCATCAATACAAGCGCTCCTTTAACAATCTTCATAATTCCATTCTCCACATGAGTTTTATACCTATGACTATCCATTTGTCCCGAAGACAATAGATTTTTTTTTCAGGCCGTTGATATGTCGTACCTCTCCAATTGTGCGAATTGTACCATCAAACATTTTTATTTTGATAGTACCAATACCAGCGATCTCCAAGGCATGATCATTACCCATATATACAGATCCTCCTGAGATAGGTTAATATGTGTGGAACCATTCTCTCCTAGAGGTCATGTGCCAGGTAGCTCTTGAGTCTATAAGCCAGACATCAGACAGTCGTTTTCTGCCTTCTGAAACAGTTGTTGCCTCGCTGTAGAGTATTTTGCCATCATCTGAGGTACTTGCTACACACCCCTGAGCATTTGATGACTCAGGTTCTTTGCCCTCTCTTCTCTTCTGATTACTCAAACACTCTTTCTTGACGTGCCATTTCTTGCCACAGTTGTAGCATTTAACATTCTTTTTACTTCTGGATTTTGATCTACCATGATTTTAACTTCCACTAGGGCCACGTTCCGTTGATCTCCCTCTCGTCACCGATAGCGCCTCCACTTCTTGCGAACTCACTTGTCTGTTTTTCTTATTTTTTCACCTGCTCTCCTCATTTAATACGGAGGCTGTAACATCGTTGAAAACTAGACTGTCCGCTGGATTATTATTCGTCAGGTTGATGATGAGTTGATCATACGAATCTGGTAGATTTTGAAATAGAAGCTCTGCACGTTCATTCTTCTCTACATTATGACCACACGTTGTGAGTTGTGAAAATAGAATCTTCAAGGTGTTGATGTGATTGGTCACTATTGTAAATTCCGCCATTCGAAGAGTATAGAGTTTCCTCTTCAAGAAGATTTTGTTGTGTAGTGACTTGGCCTCGTACAATTTTGTGAGAGTATCCTATATTTCTTTCACTGTATTTTTCTCTACCATACTGGATAATACTCCGTCTACAAGTGCCAAGTGTAGATCAGAAATGGCGTTGCCATCTACTTCGCTCCACTTGTCATCAGTTATCTCCATGGGACTTTCTCCAATTGCTGCCAAGCAATTATTTTTCCTCAATACAGCTTTCATCTTCATTTCCCACAACGAAAAATTATTTCTGTTAAACTTCTTAATTTCATACTTTGACGCCATTTTATTGATAAATACCGTACACAAGCTAGTGTACCACCTTGAATAGTTGTGAATATGTGTGAGAATGCACACCAGGAAAGTTCTTAGGAAAGACTGGAGGGGTCACAATTGTCCCATTTAAAACCCAGACTCCTTAAGCTCTTATCACCTTTGTGACAGAACTTTCCTAGACATGTACAAAAACCACACAGTTGTTTTACTCACACCACTATTCCCTGCTTTGCACCGTAAAATTCTTGGATCGCTCCTACCGTTTCACGTGAATAGTACCATATACGTTAATAGTACCATATACGTGAATAGTATTATATACGTGAATAGTATTGTATATGTGAACAATGCCGTATACGTGAATAGTACCCATTACGTGAACAGTATCTGACTCCAAAAAATACAACCAATAGCTCTGATATCACTATTAGGAAATTGGTGGCTGAAGTAGGACCACAACTAAAATAAAATTGGAAGAAATAAAGAACAAGCACAAAAGAGAATACCAAAAATTACGTGGCTCAGCTTTTAGCCTATGTCCACGGGCGAAAACAAAAGGAAATATTTTACTAGTGAAATAAGGATTACAAGTATTGTAATATTTTGGCTCACTACCCAAAACCCCAATACACCCAATCTCTCACTCACTAATTACACAATATTATTAAAACTCTTAATCTCTCACACAACTCTTTCTCTTTTACAAAACAGAGAAGAGAAATTTAAGGAAAAAATGGAATGAATAAAATGAGGAGGGAGCCTCTCTATTTATAACTAAAGTTTTGGCTACTGTTCATTTAATATTTAATTATATATTTTTTTCGTTTCCTTCTTCGGCCTGACATCCCTTTTTTTTCTTCTCTCTCTCTTTTTTTCTTTGGTCAGCACCAAATCTTTCTTCTTGTTTTCTTTGATTCAAATAATGCAGCAACAACCGCATTCTTCTTCAAAATGGTGGGCACCAACTTCTAGAAAAGGTGGTGCTATTTTCCACATGCCACAGAGTTCAAATCAGCTTAATTAATTACTAATTATACATGTCGACGATTCTATTTTTCTTAAAGCCTTAAAGATTGTCGTTTTTCATTTCTATTGTTTGCTTTGGTATTTGATTGTGTATCTTCAAAACACGCAGAAATGTTTTGTTAGTTTATGCAGAATTTTCATTCACTTCCTAGCAATTACGACGTTTTCTTTTCTTGGTCCTAAACGGTAATTGTCATAATGGATAATTTGATAATAAAAATTACTGGGAAGTTATGGCTGTAAAGACTTTTTTTGTGAGTTCAAATACCCTACCCTTAATAAAATAATTAATTATAAAAAAATATTCATTATGTGAATTCTATTAAAGACCATTTATTATAAGCTAATATAACATAATTACTATGAAGACCTATTGTAACACATCCAAATTATTAACATATAATTCTCGTGCCTCAAACCATAAAAAATGCAATTTCTAATATCTTAAACAATATTTATGTTGCATTTATGATGTAGGACGTTATTATAGGATTCTAGAATTCTTATTATTTTTTGGACTTTCTATTTTAATTAGTGTTAATTTGGTATGTGTCTTATTCTTCTATTTATATTATAATTATGATTTTGTATTCTTTTTTAAATTAACTTAGAAAAGTAGGTTTACTCTATTATAAATAAAGTGGTCTTATTATTGTAACTTCCCCCTTTTGATAATTCCCTCAGAGATTATCTATAAAAAATCTCTCTTGTAAAGTTGTTTGGAATACAGTGTCATCTAATATCACTTAATGCAATATTAAAAAAATCTCATTGAATCGTTTGGATTAGAACGAGATCTAATTACACTTCGATTAGAGCATAACCTAATCCATTAGCTTGGTCCAGGACTAGAACGATATCTAGTGTTTCCTATCCTATCAATTACACTTCTGCTATGCCAGCTCTATCAGTTAGTATAAGAGTGTTTCTGTGCCAATTGAATAGCTTTGCTAGGTACCCATATCTATCCCCACCAAAACCATCGCTTAAAAAAAAAAACACAAAATCACAAAACCCTAGTTGCCACCATCTCTGGCCACTACCACCGCTGTTCAAGCCACCACTAGAGTCATCATCAGCCGCCGACCATAACCTAATCGTTATTTGCCTTTAATCAGTCACGTAGCCGTCGCACAGGCAACCCAAACCTACGAGGTCTCCACCAGCTGTTACCATGAAACTTGCCACTTTTACTAATGACTGACACCACTGACACACTCCCTTCTTGTTGCATGTAAAATCCCATCCACCATTGGGTCCGATTAGCCACCATAATCTCCTTTACGAACCAAGCGCGATAATCGCCAATTTAAGTCGATTTTTTTGATAAAACTACTATGAGATTGTATTGTACATTAAGTTATGAGATTAGTTTTTTATTATGTTTATGAGCTTGTGGTAGTGTCGTTAAGGTGCACCAAATTTAAAACCTTACCACTAATATAAATAATTAGTATAAAGTGAGTAAGGATCGATCCCACAGAGACTAAGCTAGTGATATTTATTATTAACTCCAAAGCAAGATTTAAAATAAAATAATAGTAATAATAATGATAGTAATAATAATATAAATTAATCTAACTAAAGAAAATGCCAATTATAAATAAATGGGGGTTTATGAATTTTTAACTAAATAGTAAGAAATAAAGAAATTAAAACAACAAACAAGAATTTAATAAAAAATCTAATTAAATGAGAAAGAAATAATAATGATGAAAACTTTGGTTAAAGGATCATTCGCCACCACCAAACATGCACATAATATATCAATTCTATCATCAATTTATATTGAAACTATCAACCGTAAACAACAATAAGCTCTGTTAGTCTCAATCTTTCCTTAGTGTGTCGTTAGGCAAAACAAGCTCTTCACCTAATCTCTAACCATTAAATAATTTAAAACAAGCTCTTTAAATTTAAGATAATGGAAGCACTAAACAGAGAAAGATATTAGGTTGATCTAGGTAATAAACACACAAGCTCGGATTATTTAACCTAGGTTATGTTCTCCAATTGAAATAACTGATTCCAACCTGCTACTTATGATTAAAATATCAAGACAATTACGGATCAAGAATTTTAATCTAGCAATAGAATTTATTCAAGTCATATCTAATTGGCCACTCAAATAAAACAAGAATAAATCATGAACATTAATTATAGAAGAACATAAACAATCTCAATTAAATAAATTGAATGATAGAATTTAAATTTAATTGCATAGCATGTTTAGGGTTTTGAATTCACCCTCAACCAAATAAAAATCTAACCTAACATAATTGAATTGGGACTAAGAGAATTGACAAAACCAATCATGGAGATTAATTCAAGCGGCTGCCTTTTTCTTCAATTGAATTTCGGCTGCCGATTTTTTCTTCTTCTTGCGGTTGTTGATTTTCCTCTTGCTGCCGAATTGGATCTGCCTTGCTCTCTTGCTGCCCGAATTCTTCTCCTTTGTTTTTTTTCTTTCTTGCGGCTCTCCCTTCCTCAAATCCTCTTGGCCTTTATATAATGTTACTGACTTGCTTAATCCTTATTGGATTCTAATTGCATTAATTCTTCGCAACTTATCATAGGTCAAAGCCATCCACTGACTTACAAAGCCCACTCACCAAGCCCTTTTTAAATTATTTCCTTATTAAACTTTGAAAGCTAGCCACACGTTTGACCACAAAAGCAAAAGGCCAATTAATGATTTCTTATTTTAATGCCCAGCACATGCATTCCAAATTGCCAAATCATTGCTTTCCAAATGCATGCCCACCGTTGATGCTCTGAAGGGATTGACTTCTAATTTTGGTCTTCTTGATTTCCATTAATTCTTGGCGGCATTTTTTTCTTTCAATTTAATTTTTATTTCTTTCCAACTTAAACTTCCCATGCCCTTTTTATCCTTAATCTTCAATTAATTCCTTATTCAACAAAATAATTCAATTAATTAAAAATAACAAATAAAAAATCACTAGTAATTAAATAATTAAGGGTAAAATATGTATAATTTAAAAATGAACTAAAATAACTAGAATATTTAAGACCAAAACAACAAAAAGATGAAGAAATTAATAGTAAAATATATGGAAAATATGCACTTATCAAATTCCCCCACACTTACCCTTTGCTCGTCCTCGAGCAACCTAGAACAAAAATAAAAAGAAAACCTAAACTAGACCACTTTCGTAGGAAATCACGATTGCATTTAGCGTATGCAACAAGCCTTTAAACCCCTAGGCGGCCCTAGTGGACGAGTTATAGTCTCGTGAGGGCTTCAGTGATGATACTCACAAACATCATTGCAATTTTTTTTTTTTAGAACAAAGAACAAAAGAATTTAGAATAAAAATAGCCTCAAAGATTGTATAAGTCATATAACTCAAAGAAAATTTCAAATATTATCGAAGTTCTAACTTTAATTCAATAGTCAATCTCATCTCTCTTTTGATTCTCATAGTGTGTGTGTGAATCAATTCAATCAAATCCATTCCCAAAATCTTCAATGTCAACAGCCTTCGCCTCAAACAAAGAAAAGAGTGGGTCAAACTAATCTTATCATCTTGATCTCCAATTTTTTTTCTCACAGGCTTTTATGTGCATTTTCTTTTATTTTTTTTTTCAGCACATGCACTTGATTTGATTGAATTTTTTTTTTTTTTTAGTCAGGAGCTTTCACTCTACCCCTGAAGGTAGCCTTCTTCTCATGGTAGATTATCCTCTACATACTGGTGGTACATAGGCCCAAATTACTCAAGGATAGCTTCACTCTTAAGGGTTATAGGCAGCTATTTCTGACTATGGTGCATGTGTATACTACACTGTATTGTGGAGATAAGAATCAAGACAAACAGTCATTTACTCAATCTAAAATTGAGGCAGCGGAAGTTTAATGTTCAAAATATTCCGTTGATTCTAGAGAATACCGGAACAAAAGAACAACTAAATTCACGTTGATTCAAAAGAATACCGCGAATTTAGGGGTTAAGGCTCGTTGATTCCGCAAAATACCGAGAATTAACTGTTCAAATACTCACAAAGAGATTTGAAAATTAAAATATTATTGAACTCAAAATTCTACTTTCAAAGGCTACAAGAGGGAGCTATTTATAATAGTAGTAATTATCCTAATTCATGAAGTAAAACAAAATCCTAAATTGAAAGGGAAACAAAATTCTAAATTAGAAAGGAATTAAAAAGTCTTTAAACTTTAGTTAATAAGGAAACTAATCCTAGTATAATATGGATTCCTACTCTTCATCATTCCCCCCAGGGTGGAGAGAATTCGCCCTCGAATTTGGAGTGTCAGCAACAACATCTTCATCATGATCACCTCTGTAAGGAATAAGATGTTTAACATTAAATACATCTGCGGTGCGGATATGACTAGGAAGCTTTAATCTGTAGGCATTAGGATTTTCTCAATAATCTCCAAAGGGCCGATTTTCCTAGCAGAAAGCTTGTTGTACTCACCAACTGAGAATCTATCTTTAGTTAGGACAGCCCAAACAAGATCTCCCACTTGAAATTCCAAAGCTCGACGTTTTTTGTCTGCCACAAGTTTATAACCTTCGGTTGTCTGCTTCAAAGACTCTTGCGTAGTTTCATGAATTTTCTTAAGCTGCTCAATAAAGTCTTCTGCTTTACTACTTTTGCGAACTAAATCTGGAATCGGAGCCAAGTTGATGGGAGCTCGTGGATTATATCCGTAATTCACCTGAAAAGGGCTTAAACCAGTACTACGCTTAACTGCACGGTTATAAGCAAACTCGACTTGATATAACTTTTGATCCCACATCTTCAGGTTATCGCCAACTAGGCTACGTAGATGGTTTCCTAAAGAGCGATTGACAACTTCGGTTTGACCATCTGTTTGTGGGTGGTAAGCACTACTGAAATTCAGGCGAGTGTTAGTCAACTTCCATAATGTCTTCCAAAAATGGCTAAGAAATCGTGTATCCTGGTCAGATACTATAGAACTCGGTAAACCATGCAATCTATAGACTTCTTTGAAGAATATACGAGCAACAGTCAAAGCGTCTATAGTCTTTTTGCAAGCAATGAAGTGAGCCATTTTCAAGAATCGATCAACAACAACAAATATTGAATCCATACCCCTCTGAGTGCGGGGTAATCCCAAAACAAAATCCATGCTAATGTCAGCCCAAGGTTGTGTTGGAATCGACAGCGGCATATATAACCCATCATTAGTTGCTGCGCCCTTGGAAACTTGACAAATGCGACAAGTCTCGACATAGTGATAGACTTCACGCCTCATAGTAGGCCAAAAATAAGTGTTGGCGATTAGAGCTAGAGTTTTGTCACGACCCATGTGCCCTTCGTTATGTAACTCTGCAATGATTTTCAATCTCAAACTTGAGTCAGGAGCACACAACTGATTACTCTTGAAAAGGAATTCGTCATGTAAATGATAATCTAAGCGAAACCCTGCAACAACGTCTTCTAATATAGGAGCAAAGTAAGGATCAGAAGCATATAACTCTCGAAATGTGTCAAATCCGAGAACTTGATTATGCATCTGTGTCAATAAAGAAGTTCGTCGACTAAGTGCATCTGCTACCCGGTTGGATTCACCAGAGGTATGCTTCACCACAAAAGTAAATTATTGAAGGAATGCTGTCCACGTGGCATGTCTGTGAGAGAGCTTGTCTTGACTATTGAGGTACTTTAACGCGGCATGGTCAGTGTATAAAACAAAGTCTTTATGAATTAGATAATGTCGCCAATGTTTTAACGCTTGGATTCCTGCGTAAAATTCCACGTCATAAGTACTGTAGTGTGTCTTTGCTCCATTCAACTTCTCACTGAAATAAGCTATAGGCTTACCCTGTTGGCTAAGAACAGCTCCAATGCCGACTTTAGAAGCATCACAATGAACCTCAAAAGTGAGCGAAAAATCTGGTAGGGCAAGTACTGGGGCAGTAATAAACTTTTCTTTGATAATCTTGAATGCCTTAGTAGCTGCCTCTGTCCAAGAGAATTGTCCTCCTTTCATGCAATCCGTGATTGGTGCCATAATAGTACTGAAATGAGGAATTAATTGCCTGTAAAAAGAGGCCAATCTATGGAAACTTCTGGTGGCGAATAAAGTAGTTGGCTGAGACCAATCTCGAATAGCATCCACTTTTGATTGGTCAACAGATATACCATCCTTCGATACCACATATCCCAAAAATAATACTTTCTCTGTCAAGAAAATATATTTTTTTACTGCTGTGTATAAACTTGCTGCTCTTAAGGCTGAAAGCACTTCTCTCAAATGTTGTAGATGTAACTCGTGACTGGTGCTATATATAAGTATATCATCGAAGTAAACAACCACAAACTTTCCAATGAAAGGGCGAAGAACGTGATTCATGACTCGCATAAAAGTACTCGGAGCATTGGATAAGCCAAACGGCATTACCAACCACTCGTATAACCCTTCGCGAATTTTAAAAGCTGTTTTCCATTCATCTCCAGGCCGTATTCGAATTTGATGGTAGCCACTTTTCAAATCAAGTTTGGTAAAAATTGTTGCTCCACTAAGTTGATCTAACAAGTCATCTAATCGAGGGATTGGAAAACGATATCGAACTGTAATTTTATTGATAGCTTGACTATCCACGCACATCCTCCAAGAACCATCTTTCTTTGGAGTCAATAAAGCAGGGACTGCACAGGGACTAAGACTTTCACGGATAAATCCTTTTTCTAGTAACTCTTCTACTTGGTGCCTTAATTCCTTATGTTTTGTAGGACTCATACGATAATGAGGTCGATTTGGTAGTGTAGAACCTGGTACCAAATCAATTTGGTGTTGTATATCCCGAAGAGGTGGTAAACCCTGTGGTAGCTCATTGGGGAACAAATCTTGAAATTCCGCTAGAATAGGTGTCACAGCTTCAGGAATCTTCGAATCACCGTTCCTTTCTTTTCCCAATAAAATGTAGACTCTCTTTGTCTCTGCTACAACATCTATAAATTGCTTCTTGCCTAACAAATAATTACCCAAGTCTTGCTGGAGAGTAAACTCCTTGTTAGGCAGGAGAACGATCTTGGTGTTGTTAAACATAAAGCTATAGGTGTTTCTCTTCCCATCATGCACTACGTTTCGATCATATTGCCAAGGTCTACCCAGTAATAGATGACAAGCATCCATAGCCACAACATCACACCAAATTTTGTCTTTATAAATTGAACCAATGGATAAGGAAACTAAGCAACGTTTCGATACTGTCACTTGATTTCCTTTCTTCAGCCGTGTGAGCTTGTATGGAGTTTGATGAGGTTCTGTCTTTAAATTTAGCTTTGTTATGGCTTCTTCCGAAATGACATTCTCGCAACTGCCTGAGTCTATGACCATACGACATACTTTACCCCCAATTGTGCAAGTAGTCTGAAAGATATTTTGTCGTAGCCACTTGTCATTGTCTTGACCTTTAGGAGTGAAGAATGCACGGTTCACGATCAACATTGGTCCGCTATCACCATGTTCTTCAACAGATTGAGCGCTACCACTACTATCAAAAGTTGGCTCTATAGCGAACTCTTCAGTTTCTTCCTCTTGATAGTCTTCGCTTTCCTCTGTGCCTACGAATAAGCCTTTACCATATTTTCCTCCCTTTTTACATTCTGTCATTCGGTGCCCATTTTCTCCGCAATTAAAACAGCGTAATCCTGAACCCGAGGATTGGGTTTTGCTGCTTTGACCGATTTCACTAAGCTTACTAGTTTTATTTGGAGGATTTGGAGGAGTGAAATTACGAAATTGGGAAGTCGGGTTTGAATTATCACGAACAACACTTCGAGCATCCCAAAAGCTTGAGTCATTAGCACGTCGACTAAATTGCTTCTCCAACTGCAGGGCTTGTTGGCGTGCCTCTGAAACAGAGTATGGGTCAAGTAAATTTAATTGGTCTTGAAATTGAGATCGTAGGCCTCCAATGTAGCGGGAAACCTGTTGTTCTTCTGTCTCTGTCAAGTCATTGCGTGCCACCAACCAATGAAATTCTGTAGTATAATCATCCACTGATCGATTACCTTGCCTTAAATTCTGTAGCTGTTGGTATAACAGTTTGGCGTAATTATGAGGCAAGAATGCTCCACGCAAGTGCTTCTTGAACTTTTACCAAGAATCAATCTTCTTTTTGCCTTGCCTAATCCTTGTGAGCTTAGTTTGTTGCCACCAAGTTGCTGCTCTTCCACGAAATCGAGTTGCAGCAAGCAAAACTAGTTTATTTTCAGGAACTTCTTTGTATTCGAAAACTTCCTCAATGGCGTTAATCCAATCCAATAATTCTTCAGGTCGACCACTTCTTTGAAATTCGGGAATGTCAATTCTCAACCCAGATTCCCATCTTCTGTCATCAGTAGACTCAGTTCTAGGTCGACGCCCAGAGAATGGGTTAGCAAAGCTTCCACTTGATTTGTCTTCACGTTCTGGAGTGCGATGGGGTTCGTCAAGTAACTCTGCCATTCGTGCCATTTGTGCAGCTAACATATCAATTCTAGCTGTCATACTAGCCAGGGCTTCATCTTTAGAAACATCTTCTTGATTGTAAGTTGCAGTATGAGTATCACGAGCTTTTCTTGGAGGCATTTTTTTTTCAATTTCAGGTTTAAAAAGGTAATGGGGCTAAACTGAAAGTAAATAAAAATTTTAGGCTGAAACTGTAATTAAGTAAAAGTTTTAGATTTCCGATGACGGTGACCGGAAATCGAGTAAGGATGGGTGGATCTGACAGGTTTTGGGTTGGTAAGTATGATGGTGGTTGGTGGTTTGTCTAAATGGAAAAAATCAAAGAAGGAAAAAAGGAAAGGTTTGGAGGTAGATGGAGTTAGATTGGTGATACCAGGTTTTGGCTCTGATACCAAACTGATGCAGCGGAAGTTTAATGTTCAAAATATTCCGTTGATTCTAGAGAATACCGGAATAAAAGAACAACTAAATTCACGTTGATTCAAAAGAATACCGCGAATTTAGGGGTTAAGGCTCGTTGATTCCGCAAAATACCGAGAATTAACTGTTCAAATACTCACAAAGAGATTTGAAAATTAAAATATTATTGAACTCAAAATTCTACCTTCAAAGGCTACAAGAGGGAGCTATTTATAATAGTAGTAATTATCCTAATTCATGAAGTAAAACAAAATCCTAAATTGAAAGGGAAACAAAATTCTAAATTAGAAAGGAATTAAAAAGTCTTTAAACTTTAGTTAATAAGGAAACTAATCCTAGTATAATATGGATTCCTACTCTTCATAAAAAATTCTCAACTCAGGCTTTGTTAATCTCAAATTCTAAGTCAAAATTATGAAAGAATTGATATTAGTGCTCATAGTTTAAAGAATCTTAATTAAGAGGAAATCAACACAAGAATCAAGTATAAACTAAGATAATATTCAACCCTTTTTAAGAACCATATTCATTGTCAATCAAATTCTTATCACTGGCTAATATTCAAAACAATGTTTTTTTTTGGTTTTTTTTGTTTTTTTATTTTTATTTTTTGGGAAAAAAGAAAAAGACGAAGAAACAAAAACTAAGTTCGAAATCCACCCCCCCACACTTAATTCTTACATTGTCCTCAATGTAAGCCTAAGCTAACAAAAGACATATTTAAACATGGGGAAATGAGATGAGACACACAAACAGAAACAAACAAAATTCAATACAACGTAGGTAAAGTAAATAAGAATGAGAGGGAAAAAGATCAAATCTGTTATGGCGTGCTCTCAAAATATTTTCTCCAGCCATTGGGTTGCCTCCCAATAAGCGCTTGGTTTATTGTCCTCAGCCTGACCTGGTTTTCAAGTTTCACTCATCAACGTACGCAGGTTCATAAAGTGGAGCCTCATCTACATTGAGTGTCTGAAAATTTTCATAATAAGGCTTCAACCTATGACCATTAACTTTGAACTCTTTACCTATCTTTAAACTCCTGAACTCAACCGCACCATGAGGAAAAATATTAATAACAACAAAAGGCCCAACCCATCGAGAACGTAACTTACCTGGAAACAACTTAAGGCGAGAATGGAATAGCAAAACTTTCTGTCCAACTTCAAAAGTCTTTCTCAAGATCTGCTTGTCATGAAAAGCCTTAGTTTTTTCTTTATAGATTCGTGAACTCTCATAGGCATCATTTTGAACTTCCTCTAATTCTTGCAATTGGAGCTTTTTGTGTTGGCCGGCGGCGTCCAGTTCAATGTTACATTGTTTCACAGCCCACCATGCTTTATGTTCAAGTTCCACTGGAAGATGACAAGGCTTACCATATACCAACCTGTAGGGTGACATACCAATAGGAGTTTTGTATGCGGTCCTATATGCCCAAAGTGAAATATAAGTGTGCAACCCAAGAGGGGGGGGTGAATTGGAAATTTAAAAACTATCCTAACAAATCCACACAACAAGCAATCTAATGTCTTAATAAAAATTGAAAGCAATAAGTTCAATAAAAGCACAATAATTAAAGAGTAAGGGAGAAGAGAAACAAACACACGAATTTTTACGTGGTTCGGCAATCCCCGCCTACGTCCACGCCTCCAAGCGATCCAAGCTTGAGGATTTCACTATCCAAGCCTTTCCAAGGCTTCAACGATTACAATTGACTTCAAGGTGTCAATGAACCTTTACAACAAGAGATTATATCCCCAATCTCTTCACCCCAAGTGTTTCCCACACTTATACACTCACAATTTGATGAGAAATGATAAATACAACAATGAATCTCTCTTTAAGAGTGGATATACAAATTATAGCTCAATGATGATTCAACAAATAATGATTTACGAAATGGAAGCTCAATATATGTTGTGTGCACTTGTTTATGCTTGCTTGGATTACCAAAAATGAATTGGTTTTGAGTTTATATAGTTTGAACTCAAAAACTAGCCGTTACTCACATTCTAGGCGTATCCGATTTGCCGGTTATGGAATCCGGTAAGCCGGATTTATGTTACCGTTAAGGCAAAATTCAAAATTCTGCCAATCCGGCTTGCCGGTTTCGGAATCCGGTAAGCCGTTTTCGTTCTGGACGCTTGCTGCCCGTATCCGGATTTCTAGTTTTCAGAATCCGGATAGCCGCTTGCTACAGTAACCTGCACAGTGCACTATTTTCTAAAATTACAGTTTGACCCCAAAACTTTATAAAACTGTACTACGGCCCAAAACGTTATGAAACTTTACAAATAGGTCCAATTTCAGAATTTCTAAATAATGCTTTGTTTATCCCAAAACGTTCTGAAATTATGATATTGCCAAAGATGCTATGACACTTTTCAAATAAATCCTTTACCAAAATTTCAAGCAATACTTGTTTATTTCAAAGTTTTCAAAATTCTTTCAATTAAACCATAAACTTTGAAACACAGCCAATTTCATAAAATCATTTTTCCATTAAATATGAAACATTTATAATGTGAAAATAATGATTTATTTAAAAAGAATAAAAACAATCAGTTTCATGAAATCATTTTTCCATTAAATATAAAACTTTTATAATGTAAAAATAATGATTTTATTTAAAAAGAATATTAAATAATTTGAGCTTAAAAGATCAATCATTCTTAATCTTGTTTGTTATCATCAAAATCAACATTATGGAAACATATATGTTAACACAAAGTGCATCATCAAGCCGTAAGCTCCAGTCTTTTCAAGAATTGATTTCACTTCTCTATTAGACACCTCAGCTTGCCCACTAGTTTGGGGATGGTACGATGTAGATACCTTGTGAGTGATGTTGTATTTTCGAAAGAGGGCTTCTACTGACCTGTTACAAAAGTGAGGGCCTCTGTCGCTGATAATTGCCTTTAGTGTTCCAAACCTTGTAAAGATGTTACTCTTTATAAAATCTACCACAACCTTAGAATCGTTAGTTCGGGTGGCTTTTGCTTCCACCCATTTTGAAACATAATCAATCGTAAGAACAATATAGAGATTACCAAATGATGAAGGAAATGGTCCCATGAAGTCGATACCCCAAACATAAAAAATCTCAACTATAAGAATGGGAGATTGTGGCATTTGATTTCTAGGTCCCAAATTACCTGTTCTCTGACAACGATCACAAGATTTGTAAAACAAATATGCGTCCTTAAATAGTGATGGCTAATAAAAACCACTCGCAAGTACCTTAAGGGCTGTTCTCTTTGGTCCAAAATGTCCTCCACAAGCCAAAGTATGACAAAAGGTGAGAATAGAAGCAAATTCAGTTTCGGGTACGCACCTTCTAATAACTTGATCAGAACAATGCTTCCACAAGTATGGCTCATCCCACACATAGTACTTAGCATCACTCTTGATCTTGGCCTTTTGTGCACAGGTTATCTCTTTCGGTACTGTCCTGGTAACCAAGTAACTGACAATATTTGCATACCAAGGAGTAACTATACCTACATGTAATAACTGCTCATCTGGAAAGTTCTCATGCAATGGAAGTGCATCTTCGTTATAAGTAAGTCGACTTAAATGATCTGCCACCAAATTCTCAGAACCTCTCTTATCTAGAATCTCTATGTCAAATTCTTGCAATAGAAGTATCCATCGAATAAGACGCGGCTTGGCATCCTTTTTGGTGAGCAAGTACCTAATAGCTGCATGGTCAGAGTAAACGATCACCTTAGATCCAATTAAATAAGAACGAAATTTCTATAAGGCAAAAATAACTGCTAAAAGTTCTTTCTCGGTAGTGGAATAGTTAAGTTGTGCATCATTCAATGTACAAGAGGCATAATAAATGACATGAGGAAGCTTGCCCACACGCTGGCCCAACACGGCTCCAACAGCATAGTCATTGGCATTGCACATAATCTCAAATGGTAAATCCCAGTTTGGTGGCTGAATCACAGGGGCCGATGTCAAAACCTCTTTTAACTTCTTAAAAGCTTTTTGGCACTCTTCATTGAAGTCAAACGTTGCATCCTTTTGAAGTAAGTTACAGAGAGGTAAAGCTATCTTGGAGAAGTCCTTGATAAACCTGTGATAGAAACCTGCATGACCAAGAAAAGAACGAACCCCCCTCACACTAGTGGGAGGTGGTAAGGAGCGTATAAGATCTATCTTAGATTTATCAACTTCAATCCCCTTTTCAGAAATAACATGGCCTAGCACAATACCTTGATTAACCATAAAATGACATTTTTCCCAATTAAGCACAAGGTTAGTGTCAATGCATCGTTTAAGAACAAGTGTAAGGTTATCTAAACATTTATCGAAAGAATCACCATAAACTGTAAACTCATCCATAAATACCTCAATGATGTTCTCCACATAATCAGAAAAAATACTCATCATACACCTTTGGAAAGTGGCAGGAGCGTTACAGAGACCAAATAGCATGCGTCGGTAAGCAAATGTTCCGAAGGGGCATGTGAATGTCGTTTTCTCTTGGTCTTCCGGAGCGATAACGATCTGATTATAACCTGAGTAACCATCAAGAAAGCAATAATGAGAGTGACCACTTAACCTTTCAAGCATTTGATCAATGAATGGCAGAGGAAAATGATCCTTGCGAGTGGCTGCATTCAGTTTACGATAGTCAATACAAACTCTCCACCCAGTTTGAACTCTAGTTGGCACAAGCTCGTTTTCTTCATTCTTGACCACTGTGATGCCTGATTTTTTTGGAACTACCTGCATAGGACTCACCTATTTACTATCAGAAATGGGATAAATAATCCCCACATTAAGGAGTTTCAGTATCTCTTTTTTTACGACTTCCATCATTGGTGGATTAAGGCGGCGTTGTGCATCTCTCGTTGGTTTAGACCCTTCCTCTAGCAAAATGCGATGCATGCACATGGAAGGACTAATTCCCTTAATGTCGGCAATGGTCCAGCCAATCGCCGTCTTGTGATCCCGAAGCACCCTAATTAACTTTTCTTGTTGAACTGGGGTGAGGGTTTTAGCAATTATGACTGGAAGTGTTTCATTCTAACCCAAGTAAATATATTGCAGGTGTTCTGGGAGTGATTTAAGTTCTAAGGTAGGTGCCTACACAATTGAAGGTAAAAGTTTCTCGTTTAATAAAGGCAATTTAAGGTAAGAAACATTATACCCATTGGTGCGTAATGTGACTGCTCTATCTAAGATCGCCATAGCTTCCTCTGCCTCATCATCCAACTTTATCAAATTTGCATGTTCCTTAAAATCATCTTTCGTAAGATTTTTTCTTATGGCAATTTCAAAACTGTCATTACCAGATAATTCAAAGAAATCCTGTACCAAAGTATTAATATCATCCATGGCAAAAACAGAATGAACATCACTGGGATACCTCATTGCCTCAAAGATATTGAATCGGATCACTTCACCATCGAATTCCATTGTGAGGGTTCCATCGTGAACATCAATCTTGGTTCAGGCTGTCTTAAGAAATGGCCGCCCCAACAAAATAGGAGTGGGATTGGGCGACAACTCATCCTCCATTTTAAGGATATAAAAATCAGCTGGAAAGACCAATTCATTTACCTGCACAAGAATATCTTCCATAACCCCCTTCGAGTAAGCATTAGATATGTCAGCCAATTGAATAATTATACCAGTTTCTTCCATTGGACCTAAATTCAAGGAATTATAAATCGAATATGGCATAACATTAATTGAGGCCCCTAAATCTAGCATACATCTTTCGAATCTGGTATTACCAATAGTGCAGGGGATAGTGAAAGTACCTGGATCCTTGCACTTAGGCGGAAGTTTTCTTTGAAGTACAGCAGAAACATTCTCTCCAACACTTACCTTTTCGTTACCGCTCAACTTTTGCTTGTTACTGCATAATTCCTTCAAAAACTTTGCATAACGCAGCACTTGTTTAATAGCATCAAGTAGAGGAATATTTACCTCTACTTTACGAAAGGTTTCAAGGATCTCTTTTTCTTGCTCCTCTTTCTTGAATTGTTTAAATCTGTTAGGAAATGGTGGAGGAATGGAGAGAGTCTTAATTCGAGGTGAGGGGATACTTACCTGGCCAGATGGATCGACTGGCAATGTCGAGTGGGAATCATCTTTCTTTGTTAAAGGAAGAGCCTCAGGGGAGGAATTGGTCACAGAGGGCGATGATGTTGTGGATACTTTTGATGGCTTAGCTAATAATGGTTCCAATTGCTTTCCGCTCCTAAGAGACATAGCACTAGCACTCTCCTTTGGATTAATTTCTGGTTGAGAAGGTAGCTTTCCTGAAGTTCTACCCTCTATCCTACTCATAGATGTGGCCAATTGGCCAATTTGATTCTCTAAATGTTGGAGCTGTGTCTGGGTAGTCTGTTGGAATTGCATAGAGTTAGTAGCGAGAGCTTTTACAAGATCTTCCAAAGACGTACCTTGATTTTGAGGAGGTGGAGGTGGCCGAACTTGGTAAGGTTGTTGCACTCGGTGTTGGGGGTAGCCCGGTGGTCGAGACGGTGCCACATTAGAAATGCCATGTTGTTGGTTCCCATACCTAAAATTAGGGTGATCCTTCCACCCTTCATTGTAAAAATTAGAGTAGGGATCATACCTTTGTCTTGGTTGGCCTAGGAACCCCTCAACTGCGTTGGCTTGCTCATGTGAACCCTCTTGGATAGTAGGGCACATGTCAGTCGCATGCCTGACTATAGAACATACGCCACACGGTCTCATTTGTTACCCTAGAGCTAATTGTTGCACCAAAAAAGTAAGATTCAAAACTTGTTTTTCTAAAGAAGTAGTACTTACCTCATTGACTCGCTTAGGTGGCGGCAGTAGATCGTTCCTAGTGTTGAACTGTTGGGAATTAGCAGCCATGTTAGCAATGAGATTTCGGGCTGCTTCTGGTGTCTTATCCACGAGTGCTCCTCCACTAGCGACATCAATCATACTCTTATCCATAGGTAGTAGACCCTCATAAAAGTATTGAATAAGAAGCTGATCACTTATCTGATGGTGAGGGCAACTAGCACATAGCTTTTTGAATCGTTCCCAATAGTCGTAGAGCGGCTCTCCATTATACTGTCGGATTCCACAAATTTCTTTTCGAATGCTGCCAGTTTTTTATGCTGGGAAATATTTCTCCAAAAATAGCTGACGCATCTCATTCCATGTAGTGACAGTACCGGAGGGAAGATAGTACAACCATTCCTTGGCTGAATCCGCCAAAGAGAATGGGAAGGCCATTAGCTTAACTTGCTCTTCAGAAACTCCAGCTGGTTTCATTGTGGAGCAGACCACATGGAACTCCTTCAAGTGCTTATTTGGATCCTCTCCTGCAAGACAATGAAAGTAGGAAGAAGATGAATCATCCCAGATTTGAGTTCAAAGTTAACTTGAGGGTTTGGATTCTCAATGCATAAGGGTTGCTGGTCCAAGTTAGGAGCTGCCAACTCTTTAAGTGTTCGGTTGTTATTCTGAGCCATTGGTTCGAGTTCTGGGCTGCTTGGCTCTGTCTTCGGGAGTGGAATGTGGATGGCAAAATCAAGTTCTGAATATGATGAGGTTGCTCTAAGTTGTTCGAGTTTCAATCGAATGTCCTCTATGCTCATGAAAATCTAAATATAGAACAAAAACAAAATAACTAATTAAAATAAAATAAAATAAATAAAATGAGAAAAGAAATAAATAAAAAAAATAAAAATAAAATGAGTGATAATAAACAAACTAGACGCTAGTCCCCGGCAACGGCGCCAAAAATTTGGTAGTGTCGTTAAGGTGCACCAAATTTAAAACCTTACCACTAATATAAATAATTAGTACAGAGTAAGTAAGGATCGATCCCACAGAGACTAAGCTAGTGATATTTATTATTAACTCCACAGCAAGATTTAAAATAAAATAATAGTAATAATAATGATAGTAATAATAATATAAATTAATCTAACTAAAGAAAATGCCAATTATAAATAAATGGGGGTTTATGAATTTTTAACTAAATAGTAAGAAATAAAGAAATTAAAACAACGAACAAGAATTTAATAAAAACTCTAATTAAATGGGAAAGAAATAATAATGATGAAAACTTTGGTTAAAGGATCATTCGCCACCACCAAACATGCACATAATATATCAATTCTATCATCAATTTATATTGAAACTATCAACCGCAAACAACAATAAGCTCTGTTAGTCTCAATCTTTTCTTAGTGTGTCGTTAGGCAAAACAAGCTCTTCACCTAATCTCTAACCATTAAATAATTTAAAACAAGCTCTTTAAATTTAAGATAATGGAAGCATTAAACAGAGAAAGATATTAGGTTGATCTAGGTAATACACACACAAGCTCGGATTATTTAACCTAGGTTATGTTCTCCAATTGAAATAACTGATTCCAACCTGCTATTTATGATTAAAATATCAAGATAATTACGGATCAAGAATTTTAATCTAGCAATAGAATTTATTCAAGTCCTATCTAATTGGCCACTCAAATAAAACAAGAATAAATCATGAACATTAATTATAGAAGAACATAAACAATCTCAATTAAATAAATTGAATGATAGAATTTAAATTTAATTGCATAGCATGTTTAGGGTTTTGAATTCACCATCAACCAAATAAAAATCTAGTCTAACATAATTGAATTGGGACTAAGAGAATTGACAAAACCAATCATGGAGATTAATTCAAGCGGCTGCCGTTTTCTTCAATTGAATTTCGGCTGCTGATTTTTTCTTCTTCTTGCGGCTGTTGATTTTCCTCTTGCTGCCGAATTGGATCTGCCCTGCTCTCTTGCTGCCCGAATTCTTCTCCTTTGTTTTTTTTCTTTCTTGCGGCTCTCCCTTCCTCAAATCCTCTTGGCCTTTATATAATGTTACTGACTTGCTTAATCCTTATTGGGTTCTAATTGCATTAATTCTTCACAACTTATCATAAGTCAAAGCCATCCACCGACTTACAAAGCCCACTCACCAAGCCCTTTTTAAATTATTTCCTTATTAAACTTTGAAAGCTAGCCACACGTTTGACCACAAAAGCAAAAGGCCAATTAATGATTTCTTCTTTTAATGCCCAGCACATGCATTCCAAATTGCCAAATCTTTGCTTTCCAAATGCATGCCCACCGTTCATGCTCTGAAGGGATTGACTTCTAATTTTGGTCTTCTTGATTTCCATTAATTCTTGGCTGCATTTTTGTCTTTCAATTTAATTTTTATTTCTTTCCAACTTAAACTTCCCATGCCCTTTTTATCCTTAATCTTCAATTAATTCCTTATTCAACAAAATAATTCAATTAATTAAAAATAACAAATAAAAAATCACTAGTAATTAAATAATTGAGGGTAAAATATGTATAATTTAAAAATGAACTAAAATAACTAGAATATTTAAGACCAAAACAACAAAAAATGAAGAAATTAATAGTAAAATATATGGAAAATATGCACTTATCAGCTTGAACAATTTTATGGGTGTACATATTATTTTGAGCCTGAAGAGGATACAATTATAAGATTTTTAAAGGGGCTAAATTTTCAAATTCAAAATAAGATGCCTACATACACAATCTAAGCTTTACAGCATGCAATTTATTTAGCCACACAAAACGAGTCGCAAATCAAGACACAATATCAAAGAACTTTAATGATGTAATTAAAATAATTGATGAAATCAAAGATTTAATCAAGGAATGGAGTATCTCTATGAAAGTGCCTAAAGATATACCAATGAGTTCACCTATTGTTGGGGAAGAAGACTTGTGTGAGATCCCATAAGAAAAGACAAGTGTTGAAGGTTATGAGATTATTGATCTATCTGATATTTTCAAAGAAGAGGTATAACAAGGTCTTAATTTGGACATTGAATCTAATAATAAGATCAAATTTTTGTAGCAAAATAAAGTTAAAGAGTCCCCAACAATGAATCCTATTGAAAAGAACCCCAACAATAATTGACATGATTATGACTATCCATGTTGAAGATGAGAATTGAAGGTTATTCTTAGAGAAAATTTGGCTGTAAAGATAAAGTTCTTTGTCGAAAACATTGGCAAAATTTGGCAAAATACTTTAGAGGCTTGGAAGTCATTCTTTCATACAAGACTTCACATTTTTGCAAAGTGACTAGCAAGATTAGTAAGAAAATGAAGTATGGAGAAATTCAAGTTTCAAGCATGATTAATGAGCAAGGCTACAAGTTCAAGCTTGAAGATGCATTGATGCTCCATTTGAGAGGGGGAGAATGATGTAGGATGTTATTTTAAGATTCTAGAATTTCTATTATTTTCGGATTTTCTATTTTAATTAGAGTCAATTATGGTATGTGTCTTAGTCTTTTATTTGCATTATAATCGTGATTTAGTTTTTCTTTTTAAATTAACTTAGGGAAGTAGGTTTACTCTATTATAAATAGAAAAACTTACTATTATAACTTCAATTTCAATTATTCAATAAAACCCCTTTTATAATTCCCTTTAAGATTATTTATCAAAAATTTCTCTTATAGAGTTGTTTAGATTAGAGCATCATCTAATATCGCTTAATGCGTTATTAAAAAATTCTCATTGAGTCGTTTGGATTAGAACAAGATCTAATAACGCTTTGATTAGAGCGTCACCTAATCACATTGGCCTTGTCCAGTACTAGAACGATATCTAGTGTTTCCTGCCCTAGCAATTCATCTTATGGTACTTTCCGCTATGCTCGCTCTGCCAGTTTTCTTTTTCTTTTTTTTTTCATCTAAAGTCTAAATAAGTCTAACTTTCGCTAAAGTCTAAATGGAAATATATAAAAATGACATGTTTATTTTTCTTTTTTCAACATCTGAAAAGAAAAATTTAAAAGCTAGTAGTTTGACATAAATTCCCTTTTAAGTGATGCATTTATTTGTTTTACACAATTTAGAAATTTAACAAGTTGATTAGCTTGATAGCATTAAAATATAATACCACCATTGTTTCTTAGTTTAACTTTGTAATTAAAGATGTAATTATAATATCAACTTTCATTATAATGTCAACACTATTGTTTTAGTTTTTGATACATCACATTGGATATAATCTAATTTGTTCACTATTTTGCTTTAGTTAATGTTACCACGTATATAGAAATTTAAAGCAATTAAAAATAAATAACTTCAAGGATAATACTCAAATATTAGATTTATACATCATATAGAAAATACGTGAATTGTTAAGGTTATTTTTCAGATTTGAAATTAAAATTTTCCATTTAGATTTTAGACTTCAAACCAAAATGAAGTTTTTTCTATTTTTTCTATTTAAATAAAATTGTTTGACAATAAGTGTTAAGTTAAGAAAACAAACAACTCAATCTTGAAAAAGCACACTCCTGAAGAACCCTAAAAGCTCCCAATTTAACATGGATATTCCAATGACGTCGGCGGTCGACCGTTCAACCAAGAAGACAAATTCAGGGAATAAGATGAGGACGGGGATAATCCCTCGCCTCCATCTTTTGCAGATATTGTGATGAAGATGAAAGCGAGGTCTGAGAATGTTCTATTTGGTAAGACAGAGGATTGGGATTTGGAGGAGGATGATGTTATCTTTCGGGATGAGGAACCTATGCCTTTTATTGCTTTTTCAAATAGAGTCCATGAACGGCTGGCGCATCCGTGGGTACACTTTGTGGTGGTTAAGATTTTAGGGCGGAACTTGGGATATCACGTGTTGTTGACTCGCTTGAAGTCGATTTGGAGTAGGGATGGCAAAATCCGGGTCTGGTTCTGGGTTCGGCCTTCCCGGTTCTGGACTCGGATGTCATTTTCTTTTATCAAACCCGGATATAAACCCAGATTTTTTGCATGCGGGTCCGGTCCGGGTTCAACCCGGAAAAATTAAGGTTTCTGAATTCCGGGTTTTAAAACCCGGATTGTCTTTTGAATTATGATTAAAACATGAAAAAAAATTGGAAACTACAATTTAATCACAAACTAAAACCGATTAACCATTTTTTTTTCCGTGAAATTCAGGCAGGTACACAAGATAGACCTTAATATGAAGGCGTTGCAAATACTACCAACAAAATTCAATAAATTAATAACGTAATATAGGAATTGGATGCACAAAAATTACAATTAATTTTGAATTGTAATGGCATCAAAGACTGTGGCCACTTAAATCCACCATGCAATGCCATCAAAGACAGCCCCCACCATGGAATATGACAAATGAGAAGCAGAGGCGGGCTTAGAGGTGGAAGCTAATCCAGGCGATTTTGCAACAATTGAATGATTGAGAAGGAATGGTGGTCGCAGTAGTGCAGAGAAGAGGAACACAGTAACTGATGATGATAATGAAAACAGAGAAGAGAAAATGGCTGAACTGATGACGACGACGACTTGATTTGATGAAGAGAAAAGGAAATATAGTTAGCGGCCGGCGGATGTGAGATTTGAGAAGAGGAATGCGAATTGCAAAATTAGGGCCGGCTGTGCGCATTATTGTTTCCTTCCTTTCTTTTCTATTTATATTAAAAATTATTAAAAAATTAATATTAAAATGAAAGATATCCGGGTTCGGGTTTCGGACATGCGGGTTCACCTAAACCCTGACCCGGTCCAGATATCATTCGGGTTCATAAAATTAAATTCGGATCCGCATTTTATTCAACTCCAATATGGGTTCAACCCGGACCGCATTATCCGGGTTCGTCCGGGTCCGAGTTATTCTGCCATCCCTAATTTGGAGTGCCACTAAGGGTTTTACTGTGGTGGATCTTGCTAAGGATTATTACTTGGTCCGATTTTCTAATGAGAGAGACGTGGAGTACGCTCTTACGGAGGGTCCGTGGACAGTCATGGGTTAATATTTAATCGTCCAGCAATGGTCATCGTCTTTTGATGTTGCATCTAATAAAATTGATAAAATAGTGGCCTGGATCTGTCTTGCTGAGATAAATATACACTTCTATCATAAGAATATTATCAGACGTGTAGGAGAAATTGTCGGTCCTATTGTAAAGATCGATCACAAGATACTGAAAGCGCAACGAGGGAAGTTCGCTCGGGTCACGGTTGCGATTGATCTTAATAAACTATTAATATCTCAGTTTAACTTTGAGGGAAGAATTCAACGGGTGGAATACGAGTATTTACCTACAATCTGCTTTGGCTGTGGTAAGATTGGTCATTACAAAGATGCTTGTCCAGATGGTGCTGAAGTTGTTCCTCCTGAGAAAGTACTTCCAGTCCCTCCCATGGTAGCGGAAACACAGGTGGTTGTTGTGACGGAGTTGGCTGGCCGGAGTGAGACAAAATTTGGGTCATGGATGGTGGTGGTTCGAAAACCTCAGGTTAGGAAGCTCAATGTAAAAGGTTTCCCGAAAAATATGGCAACAGGGCACAATCGCCCTATTTTTCAGGATTCTCGATTTGGAATCTTAGATTCTGTCAACGAGGAGGAGTCTATCCCTGATTTTACGACAAAAGTAGTAAGCCCTAACCATGAGAAAGTCATGCTCGCTTCGACAAGTATCCCGTCTTTGGCTTTTCGAACTAGACATCCCAAATAGAGAAACCATAGCCATCCTTATAGGAAAATCCCCACACGATTGGACTCTTCACCCTTGTTTCTAGAAAATCCCATTGCTAATGAGGAAAATATCAACACTAATATCCAGATTCGTTCCAGAAGTTCAATCCTTACGTCCAGCCCTAATAATGTCCCCATTGCCATGCAAGGCATGCTTGCTCAAACTGGGAACCTGAGTGCCAACCTCTACGGTATCCCTACTATCATGCATGGCATGCATGAAAAATTAAATGACCACAATACTACCTTCCCACATGATTCGCATGCTAACCAATCTCCCATGCAAGACATGCGTGATATTCCTAGCTCCAGAATTCCCATGCACGTCCCTACATCCTTAAACCCCCTTCATCATAGTGTTGTGTCCTTTCCTAAAATTCCTAAACCTCCTAATCTAGATAAAGCCCCTTCTTCATCGAGAACTACTCGAGGTATTCCCCTAAAAACTTTGGTTTTGAGGGCGAAAACCATTGCAGGGAGCTGGATGGGGCTCAAAGTTTTCATAGTGCAAATGGAAAAGAGGCGTCTGTATTAGACGAAGATGATTCGGTTGTGGCTGATTCGACTATGGATATAGGTGCTGAGTCAGTGGGGTTGTCTCAGTGATGGTTCCACGTCACATTTACTTCGCCGTACTTTTTCTATGATGGTGAAGAATTATAATCCCTCTATGGTTGTCTTGTTGGAACCTCGAATCAATGGCCTAAAAGCTGATGCTTTTATTAAAAAAAAGTGGGTTCAACAATTTTCATCGGCTGAAGGTTTTTCAGGTGGTATTTGGATCTTGTGGAGGGATATTTTCGATGTAGAGATTGTTCGAAATCATACTCAATTTATTCACCTACGAGTTTCATATAATAATCAGCTGGTTTCCTGGATTACTGCTATTTATGGCAGCCCTATCACTAGCATCCGAAAATCCCTTTAGGGCGCTTTAGAGTTATTGGCCTCGTCGGTTCAGGGCCCCTAGCTTTTGGGGGGAGACTTCAATACAATTTTGTATGACTCTGAGAAGAAAGAGGGTTCTCCGAATGGGTTGGGAGCTTGTAGGTTGTTTCAAGCTTGGTTCCACTCTCGGGGAATGCATGATCTTCACTTTCATGGGCCGCGGTTTACGTGGTCAAGAGGTACTCTTTTCAAACGCTTGGATAGAGTTATTTGTAACAATGATTGGGTTCAGCGTTTTGCAGACTACACTGTCCTTCATTTACCAAAATTATCTTCGGCCCATCGTCCGATCCTGGTTAAGTGTGAGTCTCGTGCTTCTAACACTGTCCTTTAAGCTGCGTGGCTTACGGATAATAAGTTTAGTCAGTTTGTTAATGAAGCCTGGAATAAGGAGCTTAACTATAATGATGCTGCCAAAAGCTTCACGCTTAGTGCCTTGGAGTGGAATAGGCACGTGTTTGGGAATATTTTCTGGAGAAAGAAAAGGTTGTTGGCTAGGTTGGGCGGTATTCAGCGGGCCTAAGAGGATTACTATTCCCACGGGCTGATTGATCGTGAAAAACAGCTTAGAGCTAAGCTGGAGGAGGTTTTGAGTCAGGAAGAAATTATTTGGCTTTAAAAATCTCGCCAAGATTGGTTGTGTCTTGGGGACCGAAATACCACATATTTTCATCAAAAAACTGCTTCCAGAAGGCGTCGCAACAACATTGCTGCTGTTCAAGATGACTCAGGAGGTTGGATCTATGATAAGGAGAATATTAAGGAATATGCTATTCAGTACTTCTCCTCGCTCTACAATTGCGAGCATCGGGATTTTCGGCCGTACCCTCATCCGACCTGCTTCCCTGTTATTGAGGATGCCTTAATTTTAATGCTTCGGAATCCAGTTGATGACGAGGAAATAAAAGACATTGTCTTCGGCATGCATCCTCTGAAAGCCCTCGGCCCCGATGGCTTCCACGCCATTTTTTATCACACTCAATGGGCTACGGTTGGTCCCTCGTTTTGTAAGCCAGTTCAGGATGTCTTCAAGAATAACTGTATTACTGGTGATTTGAATTCCACTCTTTTGGTCCTTATTCCGAAAGTTGAGAACCCTACTTCTTTAAAGATGTATCGCCCTATTTCCCAGTGCAATGTGGCTTACAAAACCATTACTAAAGTCATTGCTAATAGACTCCAAACGATTTTACCTCAGTTGATTGGTTCGCATCAAACTAGTTTTGTCCCGAGAAGGCATATTACTGAAAACATAGTGATTGCTCAAGAGGTGGTGCATTCTATGCGTAGAAAGTCTGGAAATAGGGGTTTTATGGCTATGAAGGTTGACTTGGAGAAGGCCTATGATAGGCTTTGTTGGGAGTTTATCAATGAAACTATTTGTGAAGCTCATATTCCGCCGAACCTTATTCAAGTGATTATGGCTTGTATAACGTCTGCCTTTATGGGGGTTCTCTGGAATGGGGAAAATACGGAGTCTTTTAAACCTTCTAGAGGGATCCGTCAGGGAGATCCTTTATCCCCTTATCTCTTTGTGCTTTGTATTGAAAGACTCAGTCATGGGATCCTTGCTGCTGTTGGTGCGGGGAAATGGCATCGTATCACTCTATCTCGAAATGGTGTCCCTTTGTCCCACCTCTTTTTTGCTGACGATCTTCTTTTGTTTGCTGAATCCTCTGTTGAGCAGGCTAGTGTTATTTCGTCTATGTTGGACTCCTTCTGTTACAGTTCTGGTTCGAAGGTTAATAAGTCCAAAACATTAATACACTTTTCCAAGAATGTAGGTGAAAACGAGGCTAGTGCTATTTCGGGGATGCTTGGTTACTCGGTTTCTAACGACCTTGGCAAGTATCTAGGAGTTCCTCTGCAGCATTCTAGAGTTTCAAGTGGTATGTATCAGGAAATTATTGATAAGGTTGAGATGAGGCTTTCGGGATGGATGACTTCTCACCTATCTCTAGCAGGCCGTATTACGTTGGCTCAGTCAGTCCTTCAAGCTATCCCCATTTATGTGATGCAAACAGTTAAGCTTCCTAATGGAGTGCATGACAGAATTGATAGAGCTTGTCAAGGTTTTATCTGGAGTGGTGTCTCTTCGCAACAGAAGCTCAGTATGGTGAGTTGGCGGAATGTTTGCAAACCCAAATTTATTGGTGGCCTTGGTTTTAAATCTTTATCTATGATGAATAAGGCGTTACATATGAAACTTGCTTGGGGTTTTATTTCCTCTCCCGAGAGTCTTTGGGCTACAGTCTTGAGAACAAAGTATGGAGTTGCTAATGACACCTTTCCTGAAACTTTGCACACTCGCTATGGTTCTCACCTTTGGAAGTCTATTGGCATAGTTTGGAGCGAAGTTCTGGCTAGTCAAAGATGGTGTTTAGGCAATGGTGATTCTGTTCGGTTTTGGTGGGACCTTTGGGTTACGAAAGATTTACCGCTGGCGGCCTATGCCATGGATACTATTCCTATTCATCTCCTTGATTGTAAGGTGTCGGCTTTTATAAAGAATGATGGCTCTTGGTGGTGGGATCAGTTTGAGTATTTACTTCCCAATAATATCATTCTTCAGATTGCGGCTATGCTTCCTCCTTCTCCCATGCATGGTATGGACACCTGTTTTTGGGCTCACTCTAGAACGGGGCTGTTCACTACTAAATCGGCTTATTTGATGCTCACTGGATCAAGTTCAGTTATTGAGGATTACCGTTGGAGGTCTGTTTAGAAGTGGAAAGGTCCCCAAAGTGTGCGTATCTTTCTTTGGCTAGCTTTACAAGACCGTTTGCAGACCAAAACTGAATTGGCTCGGCGTCATATTCCCATTTCAGAAGCTTGTGATCGTTGTGGAGTTTCAGTCGAGGATACTCACCATGTTCTCCGTGATTGTGTGGCCGCCAAGACTTTTTGGCTCAAAATTGTCCCTTTGGAGAAGCGGCAATCTTTCTTTAACCCCAATCTCTCGACTTGGTTGTGTGGGAATGTGGAGGACGTGAGTAGAAGTCAGAATATTTCCAATTGATCGGTTTTCTTTGGTATTGGAGTTTAGAGGATTTGGTGCTGGCGGAACCAATTTGTTTTTAACAAGACTTCTATGGATCCTATGGCCTTATTAGTGGATGTTTCTCTACGTGCTGAGGAGATGAGCAAGATTCACAACCATTGTTTGGTCACGGGAAGGTTAAAGATTGATAAGTGGATTCGGTGGCACTCTTCTGATTGGCCTTGGTGCACTTTGAATACTGATGGGGCTCATAAGGCCACTGGTGTTTCTACTACTGGTGGTTTGATTCGCGATTATTCGGGTTGTTGGTTAACTGGTTTTGGGTTGATGCTTGGTTCCTGTTCTGTTACAATGGCTGAGCTTAGAGGCATTTATCAGGGGCTTATCCTTGCTTGGAATTTTGGCATTCGGTGGCTGCATGTGGAAACTGACAACTTATGTGCAACTCAAATGTTGGATAACCAAGTGGTGACGACTAATGAATATGCATCCCTCATTTTTGCTATCAAGGAGTATCTCCAGAAAAAGGATTGACAGGTTTTTATTTCTCATGTGTACAGAGAGGCAAACTCGGCTGCTGATTTTATGGCGAACCTTGCTTGTTCTTTACCTCTTGGGCTTATGGTGTACCCTAGTCCCCCACTGGGGTTTCATCCATTCTTTTGTATGATTCCTACGGGGTTGCGACTCCTCGTTCGGTTGTTTTTTAGCTCTTAATTGAGCCCCAATTGATCAAAAAAAAGAAAACAAACAACCCAATATAAATAAATGTCTAAAAAAAGTTAAATTCAACTTCTTTAAACAAATCAAACAGTACTTTAATTGAACAAAAAAATCAATATTTTGAAAGATTTTCACTAGAACCTTGTGATCCTTTTAATTTGTCAAAAAATAAAATAAAAGTACAGTGACAAATGGCATTCTTTTCCTGTTTTTAAAAACTAATTAAAAAAGATAACTAAAACAGTGTGATCTTTTTAAATTTTTTAAAAAAAAAGTAAAAAATGGCATTCTTTTCCTGATGTTAAAAATAAATTGAAAAAAGTTAACAGTGTCTTAAATCTATTCTTCCTTTTCTTCGTCATTCTTCTTTTCTGGCCATCAGTTGTCGGTCGATTGCAAGTTCTTTTTTGGGTGCACGTTCCCAACATTGAACATTTGCGTTAAATTAAATAAAAACTAATTATAAATAAAATTGTGTTAAAGAATTTATTTACGACTTGACTTCACCATTGTTGTAAGTATATATATGATAATTAGTTTAAATAATTTAGGTAAGGATTTCTTTTGAAATTTTAAAGAGTTTATAATTCTTTTGGAATTTTAAAGAGTTTATAAACTGAACTTAATGTTTTAAATTTAATAGATGAGACTATAAAGTACTAGAGTGTCCAAAATAAATTTTATAATGCAAATAGTCTCACCCATAAAAAAAAGGCAAACCAACGGCTCGAAAATTATCGGTACATATTTGTTTTGTAAATTGAATTAAGTGTGAGAAATTGCTTCGCAGCAAAAGCTTTAATCCAGTCCCTCCGTTACTCCTATAAATATTTTCTTTATTTATTCGTTCTTTTACTTCCTGTTATGTTCATAAATAAAGCTATATTCATTGCAATTATTCATTTGATAGTAATCCAATAATGTGTTAATATGTTAAAATTGAGAAGATGTACAGAAAGGGGGAAAAAAAAGATTTCTCTCTTCTCGACTCAAATTAGAAAACGTAAAGAGAAACTCTATTATTGATTCAATGTGGTTTAAAAGTTAAATTTATACAAATCAATAAAATAAATATGGCAAGAATCGTCTTGCTAGATATGCAAGGTAATATGATCTTCACTTTGGCTCAGAATATCTTGATTGTTTTAATAAGGAACAAGCAAGATGATCATGTCAAGGATTTTTAAGATTAGCAAGGATTTTTATCATTCTCCCTCAGACACCGGTGAACTCGATCAAATTGACGACTTTTGTTCTGAATCAAAGCAAATGCAAACTGCTATCGCAGATACAAGTATTTTAGTCTCTTAGATGATGAGTTCCATTTTTGTTAAGATAATTAGAAAAGAACAGGTCATGCTTAGTTAATTAGAAAAGAATTAGTTATGCTTAGTTAACTCAGTTCAGGCCGTTAGTTAGTTATAGCGGCTGACATGTCAACTGTACTGCTTGTAGTTTGTTAGTGATTTGTTAGTGCAAGTAGCTAAGCTCACGAAGGCTCAGCTCATGCATATTGATTCCGGAATATTCAAGCACATTGTATAAATATATTTGTATAAGCAAAATCAGTGTGATTCAGTTCTATATTCACAAAACTCAGCTTAAATTTTCTCGTTGTATTCTTCTTCATTTTCTCTGGTTTTCTCAGCTATCAAACACTTTCTTAGACTTTAGCTTGGTATCAAAGCTTGATCTATCATCTCACATGGCTCCCTTAAGCTTAAATCTAAACACAAACTCATTTGTTTCGTCATTTTCTTTTACCCCACTGATCAAACTGGATGATTTAAACTATACAATCTGGAAATCTTAGATTCTCTCCTCGGTTTGTGCTAATGGACTTGAAGATATGCTTGATCGATCAAAACTCTGTCCAGAGCAATTTCTTCCTAATGAAAACTGCCGAAGATCAGATAGATCCAGCATTCACGACATGGAAGAGGAAGGATCAATTGTTGCTGAGTTGGTTAACGTCTTCCATCAGTGTAGAAATCCTTAGCCTTTTGATAAACTCTAAAACTTCTCTCGAGGTTTCGACTAGTCTAAAACAAAAATTTGGATCTGAAACTTTTGCCAAGAAAGTGCATTTGAAGATGGCGCTTAATAATCTGAGAAAAGGTTCAATGACTGTAACTAAATTTTTTGGCAAATTAAAAGCTATCACTGATGAACTTGTCCTTTCTGATAATCCTATTAGCTCTCTAGACTTCCTTACTCCTTTGATCTCTAGCTTGGGTAAACCTTATTATCCTGTTGTGGTCTATATTGAAGCAAATGTTGCTAAAATTCCTGTCAATGAAGCAAATTCCATGCTATTAGCTTATGAAGCAAGGTTAGAGAGGCCAACCAATTGAGCCCTAATAAGGAGGCTAAGTTGAATTATGCTGCTAATATTGCTCAAATCGGACCTAATAATAAGTAAACTGGAGATCAATTTAATAATAATTGGACTATAGGCCAGTATAATAACAGATGGACTAAAAATGCTAGTTTCAGAGGTAGTTATTGTTAGTAATATGCCCTAAAGGCCAATCGAATGGTGTTTGTTTGTTTAGGGAATTATTGTATTTGAATAGGATTTTGATATTTATAAAATGGCAAAGTTATCAACATTCATAAATTAATTTAATAAATATAGTCCAAGTAAAATAGTTAAGGAACACATTCTCGAGTTTGTCAAGAATATGAAACGTGCATCCTTTGTACTATACTTCTAAAATAGTTCCTAGTGGTGGATTTATGATTGGACATTATAAATTCCTATAAACACTAGTATGTGTTATGACTCCTTATGGTATGTGATACTAAAATGGATGGTGAGTTTCATATCATTGACATGAGATGTCAAGTCAAATACATAGGTACTTGTTGAGAGAATGAGTTTACTGAACTTGACCAAATATAGTAAGTCATATGGTTTTGAGTGTTAATGGCTTATTATACATTGTGATAGACACTATGTTTAGTAATGGTCTTTAGACCTGAGACATAACAAATGTCTTATACATAGACATCTCTGATATGTGAAAGCATAATGATTGATTCCTAATCAAGGAAGAGATCTAGCAATAGTTGTCATGGTTGGCTATGTATGGAGACAAGTGTATGACCAATATGAAATTCCTCACTTTGTAATATACAAAAAGGATGTCCCTGTGAGATAATATGAATTGGCATGAGAAATCCTTGGCCAAGGTGAAATATGTTTGAAGGAGTTCAAATTATATTTTCATGTCAAGTTCATTTAGATTTATTTTGAGATAAAGCATAACTGCTTAACATAATAAACCATAAGCCGTGCTTTTCTCTGGACATGGATGATGAAGAGACCAAGACATAGAGATACAATGGAATAGGTTCTATAGATCCAACAATTCTTGTTATTTGGATAGTTGTGATATACTGCTAGGTGTCACTCATGACTTGTAGAAACCTTAAGATCAATATTGGTAAAGCGTATTAGCAATGCATCTTAAGGTCATTAGAAAAGTTCTAATTGATGACTAAAGAGTTTAGCATCATTTAATGAATAAAGAGTTATCATTAAAATAGTTCTACTACCTTATAACTAAGAACCTAAAAGGTCACACACTAAATAGAAATGAAAAGGAGTTACTAGAAAATGAGAAGTTAAATTTCCTAATTTTAGGAAAATCAATATTTATATTATAATTCATTAAGAATGAATATATATATAAATATATCTTAAATATGATTTAAGATAGAAATTTAGATGTCCCATAAATAGTTTAAGGAACAAAATAAATTTCGTAAATCCTCCATTAAACATTATGTAATATCGAGCACGTAAAATGACCATTTTGGACATGTTCGGGTTCATATATGATTATGGACTTCTAGACCAATTTTGGGTTTAGAATTTTGGGCTTTTATTGGATCTAATATGGATTAAGAGAAAGCATTAGAACATGTCACAAAATGAGTCCACATTTAACCATTTGATTTGATCAAAATGGGGTTAATTAATTAATTACGAAATTAATTAATTTAGCTATTTATTTATTTGATTAAATAATTTATTTAAGTGATAAGATCACTTTCAATAAATAATAGCTAAGTGGGTGGGTCTAGCACATGAGAATGTTTGGTGCCATTATTAGAGATAATGGTAGCTTTATTTGGTGGGATGAATCATCATGAACTAGCATTCATGTTTCTTCATTATCTCTCTCATTTCTAAACGAAATTTCGAGATTCCAAATCCTCTGAACTCCTAGAACATTTCTAAGTGTGGAATAATTAGAGGCATCACAATTGGGGTGCTTTAAGGATCTCAGATCGTGGCAAAACAGAAGCTGTTCGTGCAGAGCTCTATTTTCTGGACAGTGTTCGTAGCTTGCTGTTTTCAGTCGTTTTCTCCTACCTCACGAAGTCGTTTTCGAAACTGAAAGTGAGGTAATTAAACTTCAATCTTTCTTCTTGATTTTCGGTTTTGAATGAAGCCGATCCGAGGTTTCTAGAGCTTCCGCCGTCCGTTTTAATTTTACTGCGCAAAAGTTGCGATTTTAGGAACCTCATGGACAAATGTTGTCCTTCAAGTGGTATCAGAGCCATCTTCATTCAAATTCGAATTTTTGAAGCATGATTTATGTTATTTCCATTTATAATAGCATTAAGGATGATCATGGAAAGACCTAGATATTTTATGATATATTTATGTCATGTGATGATTGAATATATGCGTGATTGAATGAGCTATTGGTTTATTTGTTGATTTGGCCGATTTCTAAAGGCTTAAATGGTTGTAATATTTTTAAATAGGGACTTGCATGTCTCTCTTTCTATTAAGATCTGATTGTATCCCATTGCCCTAAATTTGTACCCCAATTCTTCTAAATATGTAATTTCTACAAGATGATTGTAAAAGGAGGGACGTTGCGATGCCTTGGAGGTTGGAGCAAGAAGACTTTATGGATCGTTGTAGCACTTCCAATGATATTTTGGCAATTCAAATAGAAATTAATAATTGTAATAATTTGAGGCATGAGATGTCTCATAATCATTATTGTTTGCTTGATAATTTGAGGCATGAGATGTCTCATAATTATTATTGTTTGCTTGATACCTAGGTGGACCTTAAAACCAATTTTGGCTCAAATTGGTTTTATTAGAAAATTCCATGATCATCCTTAGTTGGTTTGTCTATAATATGCATGAGATGTATATTAGGGTGCTTAGACATATTTGAATATTGAAAATGGAATAACATGCTAAAAAGTGAGACCATAATAATGACCAAATACTCCCTTATTAAATAAACTTAATTATTGTTAAGTTGTAATGATGAATATTGAGAATATCCATCATGGCCTACTAATACCAATGTAATATTTAAAATATTTTATACTTGGGCTAGTTGTCATGGATACATGGGCTACTCATTCATTAAAATGTTGAAAATAAACCATATATCATGCGATGATGCGTAATTCATACATTAAGCTACCAAGAACTGTTAGGTGAGGTTAGTAAGATGTTTTGAAAATATGCAAGGGTATTAGGGTAAACTTAACTAAATCATTTATACTAAGAACTGTTAGGTGAGGTATTAATGATTTAGAGGCCGAAGGATAATCGGTACATGCATGAGATGCATTTGGTAAGAGTTACCTACTCATTATAATAAGTAAGCCAAGAACTGTTAGGTGAGGTAAACTTAGGCTAATGAGAATCCGATTCCTACTAGAAACTTTTACCAATGAGAGTTTCCGTTTCTTGCATATGGGAGTGTAATGAAATGATAAAATAGTGGGAGGTACTATTTGGTTTAAAGACCAAAATCAAATGGATTATAATAAAATAAAATGCTAATGATTTAATTTATACTTTCTGCAGAAATACTTAATAATGAATAATCCGTTAGCATGAATTCTGGAAAACTACCGTTTGACCGGACCCAATTACGTTGATTGGTTCAGAAATTTAAGAATTGTTCTTAATTATGAAAGAATTAGCTATGTTCTTGATACACTTAAGCCAAATGAAATTTCTGAGGGAGCAAGTGAGGCAGATCGTGTCACTTATCAGAAG
Source organism: Citrus x clementina (assembly GCF_000493195.1). Lineage (NCBI taxonomy): Eukaryota > Viridiplantae > Streptophyta > Magnoliopsida > Sapindales > Rutaceae > Citrus > Citrus x clementina. The sequence goes on along the minus strand of NW_006262201.1, from coordinate 24,228,072 downwards.
TGGCAAGATGATGACCTTAGTGCTAAAAGCTATATATTGGCATCGATGTCCAATGAACTACAAAGGCAACATGAAAATATGCCTAATGCAAGTTCCATGATACTTCATCTACAAGAGTTGTATGGTGAACAAAGCAAAACAGTTAGATATGAGATATCTAATAAATTGTTCATAATGAGAATGACTGAAGGATCGGTCAATGAGCATGTACTCAAAATGATTGACTACATAGAGCAGCTGGAAGCTCTTAATTTCTCAATGGATGGGGAATTAGCTATCGACCTTATCCTACAATCCTTGCCAGACTCATTCTCCCAATTTATCATGAATTTTAACATGAATAAAATGGAGTGCAGTCTTGCTGAACTGCTAAAGATGTTTAATACTGCTGAAACTTGCATAAAGAAGCCAAAAGATGTTATGGCTATAGAAGGGCCCTCAACTAAAAAGGGTAAAAAGAAAAAGTTTCAACCCAAGGCTAAAGGTGGGATTAAGAAGGGGAAAGCTAATAAGCCCAATGACAAGGGAAAATGTTTCCATTGCGGTAAGGATGGGCATTGGAAGAGGAATTACAAATCTTACCTCAACAACTTGAAAGTCAAGCCTAAAGAGAATCCTTATGAAGGTATGCTCATTATTAAAACTAATATTTCAATCATTCATTCTACTTCTTGGATTTTAGATTCTGCTGCAACCACACATATTTGTATGTCAATGCAGGATCCGAAAAGAAGTAGAAGACTTAAACAAGGAGAAGTGTCTCTTAGAGTGGGAAATGGAGCAATGGTTGCTGCCTCAGCTATAGGGACATTTTTCTTAAAAATGACATCTGGGCATGTAATAAGTTTGAATGATTGTTTATTTGTTCCTTCTGCTGTAAGGAACATAGTTTCAATTTCATGTTTATGCAAAGACAATTATGAATTTTATTTCAGAAATAAAATTTATAACATTTATTATGAGAATAAATATGTTGCACATGGTACTTTAGATTATGATCTTTATGTACTAAACATGAAAGAAAATAATAAGCATGTTGTGAATGTAAATACCATAACACATAAACGTGAAAGAGAAGAAATAAGCCCCAACTATAAGTGGCATTTAAGGCTAGGTCATATTGGAGAAGATAGAGTCACAAAATTGGCTAAAGATGGACTAATAGGTCCATTTGGTTTAGAACCTTATCCAACTTGTGAATCATGTCTTCAAGGAAAAATGACCAAGGCACCCTTCGTTGGACGAAGTACAAGGGCCACTGATTTACTTGAACTTATACATACTGATGTATGTGGGCCATTTAATGAAATGGTAAGGGGTGGATATTACTACTTCATAACTTTTAACGACGATCACTCAAGGTATAGTTCAGTATACTTAATGAAGTATAAATCTGAAACCTTTGAAAAGTTCAAAGAATACCGAAATGAAGTAGAGAAACAGACTGGAAAAGTTATTAAAACCCTACGATCAGATCGAGGTGGTGAATATCTCAGTAGAGAATTCCAGTCTTACCTTAAAGAAAATGGTATTGTTTCACAATGGACACCTCCAGGTACACCAGAGCTTAATGGAGTATCTAAGAGGAGAAATCGCACACTGTTAGACATGGTGCGATCAATGGTGAGTTATACAGACTTACCAATTTCTCTTTGGGGATATGCTCTCCTTACTGCAACATATGTACTAAACAGAGTACCTTCTAAGTCTGTACCTAAAATACCATATGAGATATGGTATGGTAAACAACCAAGCCTAAATCATCTTAGGATTTGGGGATGTCCTGCTTTTATCAAGAGACTCAAGAGTGAGAAACTTGAAGCTAAAGCGGATAGTGGGAGGTTCGTTGGATACCCAAAGGAAACTTTGGGTTATTACTTTTACATCCAATCTGATCAAAAGGTATTGGTCAGTAGAAATGCCATATTTCTTGAAAAAAAGTTTATTCAAGAAGGTGGACAAGGAAGAAAATTAGAATTTATTGAGGATTCTAATGAGGATAAATCCAATGAAGAGCCTGTTCAAGTACAAACACAAGGAACACAGCATTTCCGTAGATCTAGTAGGATAATTCACCCACCAGAAAGATATGGTTTTGTTCATCAGATGAACGATATATTTTTATTGGGTGATACAGATCATAGAGATGATCCTACTAGTTACGAAGAGGCAATATCAGATATTGACTCTAAGAAATGGCTTGAAGCCATGGATTTAGAGATGGACTCTATGAGAACCAACCAAGTCTGGACTCTAGTGGATCCACCCGAAGGTATTATATCTATCGGATGCAAGTGGATCTTCAAGAGGAAGATAGGCTTAGATGGAAAGGTAGAGACCTATAAAGCAAGGTTGGTAGCTAAAGGTTATCGTCAAATACAAGGTATCGACTATGAGGAAACCTTTTCACCAGTAGCCATGCTAAAGTCCATCAGAATCTTATTGGCTATAGCAGCATATTATGATTATGAGATTTGGCAAATGGATGTCAAAACTGCATTTCTTAATGGGTACATTGAGGAAGATATCTATATGATACAACCTTGTGGTTTTGAATCTAAGACAAATCCTCATAAAGTATGCAAGCTAAGAAAGTCCATTTATGGGCTGAAACAAGCCTCCAGGAGCTGGAACATCCGATTCGATGATGCAATCAAATCATTTGGTTTCATCAAGAATGAGGATGAACCATGTGTTTATAAAAGGGTTAGTGGGAGTGCAATAACTTTCCTTGTGCTATATGTAGATGACATATTGCTTATAGGAAATGACATTGGACAAATGTCTTCTGTCAAATTTGGCTTTCTCAAAACTTCTCCATGAAAGACCTAGGAGATGCAATGTATATCTTGGGAATCAGGATTTATAGAGATAGATCCAAAAGATTAATAGGTCTATGTCAAGCTAAGTACATAGAAAAGATATTAAAGAAATTTAATATGTGGGATTCCAAAATGGGCTTTATACCCTTCACACATGGAATTCATCTCTCTAAAAGCATGAGTCCTAAAACTTATGATGAGAGAGAGCGAATGAATAAGATTCCATGTGCTTCTGCAATTGGAAGTCTTATGTATGCTATGCTATGTACTAGACCAGATATAGCTCATGCAGTGAGTGTCACTAGCAGATACCAGAGTAATCCGGGTGAGGAACATTGGACCGCAGTTAAGAATATCTTTAAGTACTTAAGAAGAACTAAAGATTTGTTCTTAACATATGGAGAAAGTGAACTAAAAATTTAAGGCTTCACAGATTCAGATTTCCAGTCAGATGTAGATGATAGAAAATCTACATCAGGATTTTTATTCACTATCAATGGTGGAGCAGTAAGCTGGAAAAGTTCTAAGCAAGCAACTACTGCAGATTCTACCACTGAAGCGGAATATATAGCTGCATCAGATGCAGCAAAAGAAGCTGTTTGGATACGGAAGTTTATTCAACAACTTGGAGTGGTTCCAACCATTGCGTTGCCAATCTCATTATATTGTGACAACAATGGAGCTATAGCACAAGCTAAGGAACCAAGGTCTCACCAGAAGTCCAAACACATTGAGAGAAGATATCATATTATCAGAGAAATCATTGGAAGGAGTGATATCACTATGCAGAAAGTAGCCTCCGCTGATAACACTGCGGATCCTCTGACTAAAGCACTTACTCAACAGCAGTTAGATCGTCATTTTGAGAAGATGGGTATGAGATACCATAGCGATTGGCTTTAGTGCAAGTGGGAGATTGTTAGTAATATGCCCTAAAGGCCAATCAAATGGTGTTTGTTTGTTTAGGGAATTATTGTATTTGAATAGCATTTTGATATTTATTAAAATGGCAAAGTTATCAATATTCATAAATTAATTTAATGAATATAGTCCAAGAAGTAAAATAGTTAAGGAACACATTCTCGAGTTTGTCGAGAATATGAAACGTGTATCCTTTGTACTATACTTCTAAAATAGTTCCTAGTGGTGGATTTATAATTGGACATTATAAATTCCTATAAACACTAGTATGTGTTATGACTCCTTATGGTATGTGATACTAAAATGGATGGTGAGTTTCATATCATTGACATGAGATGTCAAGTCAAACACATAGGTACTTGTTGAGAGAACAAGTTTACTGAACTTGACCAAAATATAGTAAGCCATATGGTTTTGAGTGTTAATGGCTTATTATACATTGTATTAGACACTATGTTTAGTAATAGTCTTTAGACCTGAGGCATAGCAGATGTCTTATACATAGACATCTCTGATATGTGAAAGCATAATGATTGATTCCTAATCACGGAAGAGATCTAGCAATAGCTGTCATGGTTGGCTATGTATGAAGACAAGTGTATGGCCAATATGGAATTCATCACTTTGTAATATACAAAAAGGATGTCCCTATGAGATAATATGAATTGGCATGAGAAATCCTTGGCCAAGGTGAAATATATTTGAAGGAGTTCAAATTATATTTTCATGTCAAGTTCATTTAGATTTATTTTGAGATAAAGCATAACTGCTTAACATAATAAACCATAAGCCGTGCTTTTCTCTGGACATGGATGATGAAGAGACCAAGACATAGAGATACAATGGAATAGGTTCTATAGATCCAACAATTCTTGTTATTTGGATAGTTGTGATATACTGCTAGGTGTCACTCATGACTTGTAGAAACCTTAAGATCAATATTGGTAAAGCGTATTAGCAATGCATCTTAAGGTCATTAGAAAAGTTCTAATTGATGACTAAAGAGTTTAGCATCATTTAATGAATAAAGAGTTATCATTAAAATAGTTCTACTACCTTATAACTAAGAATATAAAAGGTCACACACTAAATAGAAATGAAAAGGAGTTACTAGAAAATGAGAAGTTAAATTTCCTAATTTTAGGAAAATCAATATTTATATTATAATTCATTAAGAATGAATATATATATAAATATATCTTAAATATGATTTAAGATAGAAATTTAGAGGTTCCATAAATAGTTTAAGGAACAAAATAAATTTCGTAAACCCTCCATTAAACATTATGTAATATCGAGCTCGTAAAATGACCATTTTGGACATGTTCGGGTTCATATATGATTATGGACTTCTAGACCAATTTTGGGTTTAGAATTTTGGGCTTTTATTGGATCTAATATGGATTAAGAGAAAGCATTAGAACATGTCACAAAATGAGCCCACATTTAACCATTTGATTTGATCAAAATGGGGTTAATTAATTAATTACGAAATTAATTAATTTAGCTATTTATTTATTTGATTAAATAATTTATTTAAGTGATAAGATCACTTTCAATAAATAATAGCTAAGTGGGTGGGTCTAGCACATGATATTGTTTGGTGCCATTATTAGAGATAATGGTAGCTTTATTTGGTGGGATGAATCATCATGAACTAGCATTCATGTTTCTTCATTATCTCTCTCATTTCTAAACGAAATTTCGAGATTCCAAATCCTCTGAACTCCTAGAACATTTCTAAGTGTGGACTAATTAGAGGCATCACAATTGGGGTGCTTTAAGGATCTCAGATCGTGGCAAAACAGAAGCTGTTCGTGCAGAGCTCTATTTTCTGGACAGTGTTCGTAGCTTGCTGTTTTCAGTCGTTTTCTCCTACCTCACGAAGTCGTTTTCGAAACTGCAAGTGAGGTAATTAAACTTCAATCTTTCTTCTTGATTTTCGTTTTTGAATGAAGCCGATCCGAGGTTTCTAGAGCTTCCGCCGTCCGTTTTAATTTTACTGCACAAAAGTTGCGATTTTAGGAACCTCATGGACAAATGTTGTCCTTCATCTCATTCACCCACAAACACTCACACTCCGAAAAAATAGGTTTTTTTCAAACTTAAACCTTGATTTACAGAGGGCTGGCCAGCTCTCTTTACCACAAAAAGCTTGAGTTTGTTAACTTGAGCGTCAGAGTGTGAACACCAGGGTACCCTGGCTTCACCTCTAAACTTTATTTTACTATTTTGCAGGCGTGAAGCTCATTTTGAAGGACATCTCTCTTGGTTCTGACCTTTCACCATTGTTACCATTCCCTCTCCCCTTTTCGCCTTCCCCGAACTTCAGATACACCGCACCGCACACAACAAACCAGTGAGGTATCTCGTCTCCCCCAAAAATAAAAATTCATTGTTTTAGATAGGTTTACCTTCTTCTACCCCCAAAATCTAACGAAAACAAGATGAATAAGAAAGGAGTGTATTATGAAATTTCTAAAATGTATTATATGTGAATGGTCATTACAAGAAAAATGATATTTACCACGAAATTCAGTTAAACTGAATATACCGAGTTTTATTTTTTCTAGGCGATGACACATCTACTAATGTAAGCAATGGGTCATCGCCGAAAGAGAGCTGGTGGGCCATCGGCCCTTCAATTTTGGTTGGATTTTAATGGAAAATATTAATTCCGGTAGTTTTAAGAGATAGAATTTCAAGCGAAATATCGATGTTGTTATTGCAACAAACTCTAGCGCAAAATAAATTATCTGTCTAAGGATCGTGCTAATATAAATTGAAGACATGAAAATACACCGAAAACATGCCATGTAATGTCAAGACTATGAACATTCAACAAGCTACATATCCTCCTATTCTCAGACTGGAATAAGACTTTCTTTTGAAAAATGAACTGAAAACCATAAACCAGTAATTCCAAGATTCCTTACTTGTTCGTATTTGGAATCATGTAGGACCAATCGACGATCCCCAATTGATGGATATAATACATCATTTCTCCAAAATCCAATTGGTTTATACCCTTCCTAAAAAGGGTCCAAAAGTCATGTGTTTGGTCCAAAAACCCCTTTCATGATCCATGTGCCAAAAGAGTGTCCCGACTCTTCTACGTGTAGTAGAGAGAGAGGCAATCATCGTGTATTCCAATCGTTCAATTGGTCTCTTCTTCTGTTGTAATTTGAGGAACTGGAGGTCCTTTCATTTCATGAAAATAATCACAAAATCGTAAGGATTTTTTTCCCAATGCCACCCAATAACAAAATCCCTTCTGGTAGACATTGTTCATATCTTCGCCCCCTAAATAACATTCCAATGGGAATAACCTTTCCTCCACATCTCTCCAAGACTTAGTGCTAAAGTTGTAAACCTCAATAATAGGGAAGCCATCATTGATCGATAGCATTCCTCTCTCGTCCTGCAAGGTTTGTGTCATGACCAACTTGAAATCATTCGTCGTGGGATCTAATCCATCTGCAAAATTACTAACGAAAATTCTTGTATTGCAGGAAAGACTACCACTAATGCCATCTCTAGGTTAGGCGGCTTTGGAAGAATTCTGTACTCATTCAAGGAAACATTCCATAAATTAATTGGGTTAAGGTTCCATTGTTTGGAAAGGCAAAATATGTCCTCACAAAGGCCAAATGGAATATGATCCCTCATTTCTGCTTCAAGATATTGGGAACGCAATTATGTCAATGTCTAATCAGGCGCTACAACTAAATCGTCAACATAATATCCAATGTAGATCATGAGACGCTTATGGTCGTCTCTATTGAGATGCTTACAAATGAAATTAGGGTCTTTCACTAAACTAAACCAAGATTTTGAAACACACATAAATCGCATTAGTGATTTAACGGGCAACCTTGAGAGAGTCTCAACCAGCAGATCCTCAGTCAATTCTCCATAATTATAGCCTGTCATCACCATTAAATCTCTCTCCACTTTTTTTTCCTTAACCCAAATCAATGCCTTATCCTGCCAAAATTATAAATAAATTGGATCGACTATTTTTAAGAATTAACAGGGCTAGATTTTAGTTGCAGGTATTTCATGGGTGGGCAATAACTTCGCAGTTAATAACAATTTGACTTTTCGAAAATATTAATTACTTGGAAAATTTAAGGCCACCTAAAATACTTTCAGCACCCACTTTTTCAAAAATAATTTTTTTTTCATCAAAATGCACATCTTAATATACTAAAAATTAAATTAAGCACATGATAATATTATTAAATATAATATCTAGTATCCATCTCCTGTCACTACAGACAAGAGCCTGCCGACATGTTCATCCTTGCCTAACCCTATATAATTTTTCGTAACATTAATGAAATTTAATTCACCATAAAGATTATTATTCCACACACACAAATTAATGAAAGAAATAATTAACATATACCTGTTTAAGAAAATCGGAATAATTTGATGGAATATATATATGTTGAGCTAAAATTTGCATTAACGTATATATAGAATGCGAACTTGCAGCTATGGAATTCATGATACCCAGAAACGGTAACTAACTAATTAAGCTATATTTTGCTTAGAATTAATTAGTTCGGGGAGGAACGTCAAACATGATATCAAAATAGCAGCGATCTTTTTGTTTAGCGCATTGAATGAAACTTTGTGCTTGGTCATCAACACATATAATCACCTCCTTTAAATGAGAAATACCGTCATCTCCTTTAACGCATTTAAGTAGTGGATCGTGACCGGTTTTGTTCTTTATAGCCGCCTTGTAATCTCTTTTATTGTAACTGCCACCGTCTGGCAATATAGGAACTGCTCCGTGATTTTGAAGAGTATTCCGTAGGTCTGTATCCTTTGCTAGTTGCAAAGCCATTTGGAAATAATCGCGTGGCTGGATGAATTCTTTAGCAGCACTACCATGTTTTTTCCACTGATAGATCCAAAAATTTTCCGCTCTACTTAAATTGTTTTCGTTGAGAGGTAGCCAATAGCGCATCAAATCTTTCCGAAGGGGTTTAATCTTCATAAGTAGTAATAATTAATTAATAGATAATATATACAATACTCATGTGCAAACGTCTTCATTTTTTTTTAATGCGGACACGGTTTTAAACCGTGTGGTTTTATGCATTAAAAACTAACTCTTTTAAATCTCATGGCTTAAAAGCGTATCCGCATGTCCGCATGAAAAAAATAAGAACACCCACATTAGAGAAAAATTCTCTCTCTCTCTATATATATAGACACACACATATAAATACAAGTGGTGGGATCGGATCATGATGGAAATTAATAAAAAAAATGAGATGCAAACAACAGGCAGGGTGGGGAAGTATGTACCGATGGACGAATGCTGGGGTCTCCCTTGCCGGCCGTACCTGGTAATGTTTTGTCAACGACGTTCACTGCCCAAAGGCCATGTATGATGAACCTGTCCGAAGTCTGAGAGCAGTTTGCCTGCAAGCAATAGCCAGATGGCCACACCTGGACTAGCCAAAAGTGGTCGAATCCCGAAGAGTCACAAGTTGTAGCGAGCAGAGCTAAGAGAAAGAGGCAAGACGCCTTGATCTTCATGTTTTTACAATATCAGAACATATATGTAGTGGATCCAACAAATTAAGTGTTGTATTGTGCCAGTATTTATAATCTGATTTTCCATCATTGCATATAGGCGTAGTTATTCTCCCACGCGGTGCCCCGCACTTTTAAAAATATGGCTGTGGGTTTCCACATCAGTGTCAAATACTTTTACAGTATTATAAATTATTGAAAAATCATTTCATACTATTGTAAAAGCATTTAACACCAGTGTGAAGTCCTATTTTCGCACAAAAATTCATGTGTGCGCTTGCGCTAGAGAACGTTTGTGGTGGCATTTATTTTTTATTTGAAACTAGAAAATATAACCGCGCTTCACGCGGCTTTGAAAAAAGAATTTGGTATTATCTTTTTTTTATTATTTTACACTTGATGAAACTGATAAAAAATATGAATTGATTTTTTTTTAAGATGAGGCAGTCTTATAAAAAACAAAAAAAAAAGCTATTAGCCAGCAATACAAATAAAGAACCAATGCAAGATAAAGAATAAAATGAGAGAATATATTATAGAGTGATTTTATTCATTCCAATTATGTGTGTACAAAACAAAAAGATGAGCTCTCATTTTATAGTTACATAATCACTCCATGAAATTAATGAAAAATTATGGATCATAATTCCTTGTGAGATAGTGGGAGTTATAGGGAAGCTAAAGGTTACTAATGGGAGATAGTGGGGAGACTAAGAGATATATGTTATGAACATCTACATTTATTTTAATAAATTCATAACACTCTCCTTTGGATGTTCATCATAAAGAATGTGCCTCATTAAAATCTTTACATAATTGTTATTATGTAATAACAATCAAATTAATTATGAGAAGATGAAAAGTCAAATCTAAAAGAAAATTTCTCTATTTATTAGATAATAGAGAATATACAAAGATGAGAAATGGTGATGCCACATCACCTTCTCAAGTCCCAGCTTTATATATATACTAGGAAATAAAACCGCGCTTCGCGCGGCTTTAGAAAAATGAATTTAGTATTATTAATTTTTCTTTCTTTACACTTGATAAAACTGATAAAAAATATAAATTAATTTTTTTAAAATGAGGCAGCCTTATAAAACTAATGTTATTTATGAAAGTTAACTATTTTTTTGTTAACTTTAAAAATATATATTAACGTGTATAGTCTAAGTGTACAGACCTTATACCTTTTGTAGTTGATAAGTTCCAAATTAAATTTTGTAATTGAGGATCCTTAGCGTTGAATTATAAAAGAAATAAGTAAAATACATGTAAAGACTTTTGTAAGTTATTTCGCATCGTTTGTAGCTGCGTAGGTGAGCAGTTGTTTATATCAAGCTTGCAGCTATGGCAAGTTCCAATGGGGATCAGTAACACCTAGTGCCAAAATGTTCTTTATCTGTATATAAACCATGTCTCCATGGATTAGAGAGAATGAAAGGAGAAACAGTTGATGTAAAAAAGAATGCTTCTTCACGTACTATGTTCTTTGGCAATTAAATCCTCCATAAAAGCTTGGAAAACTCAACCAAACTACCATTTTGCTGTCTCGATAGTTCCTTTGATTTATCCATTTGTCTACTGAATAATTAAAACACATAATAAAAATCATTATTATAGGGTGAAGTAATTAAAACACATAATAAAAAAAATTGAAATTTAAAAATTTTCAATAAATACAAATATAATATGAATAGTTTCATTTGTTCAGTAGACTAATCATATTAAAATAATGTTAGTAAGGAAAATAATTTAAAAAATATTCGTAATTAAAATAATTTAAAAAATGTAAATTACCTCTCTCCCCTCATTTTTTAAGCATAAATAAAAATAACTTGAAGTTTTTAAAAATAATGAAGTAATTTAAAAATAATCAGTTTGGAATAATTCAAAATTTACCCAAGAGATTATTCACAATATCAATCAATGAATTAGAAACATTATGTGTTAAGTGGTATAAGCATACATATAACTATTATTTTTAACGTATTGATCTCAATCTTGAGCGTTCGTATTAGATCTTTGGGGTTTCATTTTTCAGATTTCGGTGATTGAAAGTCTGAAACTCAAAGTAACAAAAATTAAATTTATATTTTATCGCAAGTGAAGTGTAGAGATTAATCCAATTATTTGCGTCTAGCGTTTCTTTTTGTTGCTATCACTCTTGTTGATGATGATAAGCCTTTTTTAGCATTGTCACTACCAATTTATTATCTACATTCATCTATAGAACGGAGCAAGATGCCAAGAAAGCAATATAACACAAGAAAAATAAGTTCTCTCAATCGTTTAAAACAAATACATACATAGACAGAAAAATAAGACATATCATATCACACTTAAATATTACCACTCTAAAAAGAAAAAAGGTCAAAAGACTAACACACATGTAAAAAGACGACCAACAACAACACTAAACATGTTTTGTGTATTGATTACTTCCACCATCACTAACTTCATCATCGTCAATAATTTGGTTTTTTCTCTTTCTATTCTTACCAGCATTAGTAACATGAAAATCTCCCACAGAATCTTCCAAATTATTTGATAAGATATCATGAGGATCCTGTAATTTTTTAATCAAGGAAATTATAATTATGAGTAAACTGAACATGCTAATTTTAATCATAAAGGAAAACAACTGGGAAATAAGAGTAAATAAAATTATCATTTCTTGGGAATGTCCTTCCTTTCTTTCATATATTTCCACATTTTCATGATATGTATTGTTTTTTTCCTACAAAAAAAAATAATTAAATATATTTTTTAACATTACATATATTGCCTACAAATTGAACCTAGCATAGGTAGATAATACCTTTTTGTCCTTCTTCAATTCTTGTTCTAGCTCCAATTTCTCATCAGGGGTGAAAAGCTTTGACATAGTAAAATTCTCAAGTCCCTATTTCAAATTGTAATCATTCAATTTCAGTTTGTAAACAAAATCTTTTCCACAAAGGCTTTGAATTTCTGCAGGGACATCCTTACTATATAAAGGTAGTCTATTAAACAACTTGTGGGCTGATGTATCAAGTAACTTCTCAGCTACATGATTGAATAAGACAAAAGTTGTCTCTGCCGTTTTATCCATGATTTTTATATGTATTTTGTACCTACATTAGAATAATGAATTAGAATGAAAAACTAACAACATAATAAGCAATTTTAAAAAAAATATATTATTTTTCTTACATCACAAGAGGATAGTCACATTCCTTTTTGCAAGTGCCACACATATAAATACCATTTCTAGGTATGACCTTTTTTATGCATGTTTTGCACGAAACATAGTACCATCCAAAGGAGTTGTCTATTTCACTAATCTTGCCCCGCACAGTAACAATATATTCCTACAATTAAACAATAAACATTTACAAAAATAATAAGGACATTCCAATATTTAGGAACAAATAACACAAACGGATGAGAAGGAAAAAAAAATAGAAAAATCACCTTCACTTGAGAACTCCAATCAGCCTCCAACAGTTCTTTAATGCTCATCCTATTAAGGAACATCTCTTCCTCAAAAGTAATCTTATTCACATTCGAACTTTCAATAACTTGCACAACGTTCGTTGGAGACGGTGGAAAATCTTTCAATTAATGATGCTACATAATCTATTTGAAGATTTATGTAGATTTTGCTTGCACTTGTGGTAGAGAAATTAACCTCACCTGTTTAGAGCAAATGTAACGTAAAACGAAACTTGAACAAAATCTAAATTTGTGTATAATATTAAAATAGCCACATTGCATTTGAAAATGTTAATTAGTGGGATCTAAATAAAATAATCACCTTGAAATTTTTTAATGGTTGTAGAAGTTACTATCACAATACAAGGACCCTCGTCTTTCTTGTACAAGTTTGGATCAAACATCTCCCCTAACTTTCCCCATAAAGTAATCTTCGTTGTTACCAAGCTATCCATAAAAATTAACAAAAGTTAATAATGTAAAGAGAACCAATAACTAAAAAATAACATAAATAACTAAAAAATATAAAGTCATAGTTTTCTTGATTATATTCAACTTACTAATCCGTTAGAATTTTTATATCTCTTTTTTTCCAACCAGCTCCAACGATCTCAATATCACCCACACCACATAAACTTCCGATAACATCTGTAATATTATGGAAAAATAACATAAATATGTTAAAACACAAGGATTAATAATTTATAATATACACTTAAAGATTAACAAACATTAATAATTAAAAAAAATACCTGAGAGGATTGTGTTATCATTCACACGTAAATCAATCAAATTCGGAGATACGAATTGAAATCCATTAATCGGAATCTTGACAGTTCCTTCTTCTAACCTCTTAAGAGAAGTTATAACCAAGAAAATAATCTTATACTGATTTGAAAGTGGTCTGTACTCGCCTGTAGTTGAAACAACTTTCAAATTCTTGACATTGTACAAAGAACCCTCACTCAACATGTGCTTAAACTTTGTCACTAAAGTTTTCCTGATTGTTGCATGCATTAGATTTTCCTACGAAAAAAAAAACACATACTACATTAAGTGTGAAACAATTGGGAAAAAAATTAGAGAAAACAATGGGAGAATGAATTTTTTATACAACCTTTTCATCAATAAAAATCATATCAACACTAATCAATTCTCCATTTTTTTTAGTATTAGTAGACTCCCACATCCTACAAAGCCTAACCCTTATCATCCAACTATTTTTATCATTGTTCAACTCATGAAAGAAAAGAGTACTCCATGAAGCACACAATACCAAAAATTCAAATAAATCAAACAATAAAAAATACAAGTATTTTTTCTAAAGAGGGTGGTTGATTTAATAAATAAAAAAAACCCTAAACATAACAAATCTTAAATATTTAGTGTTTAGAGAGCTTGAAGAAGCCAAAATGCACTAAACAAAAGGTTGCATAATTAAATATGAGATTATGTCATTAAAATGAGGCTCTAGTGGCATTGTTGAGGGAAGATGAAAGAACTTCTCTTCCTATGTTAATTTATTGATGTATTTTAAGCCACTAAAGTTTAGTTGCTAGCATAATAAAATTTGAAGGAGCCAAAAGATACTCAACAAAAGGTTGCATAATTAAATATATGATTATGACATTGAAATTAGGCCCTAGTGGCATTGTTGATGGAAGATGAAAGAACCTCTCTTCATATATTAATTAATTCATGCATTTGAAGCCACTAAAGTTTAATTGCTAGCATAATAAAATAAATGAATGCTTCAAAATACTTATAATTAATTATTATTAATGGTTACATTTTGTTGGATTTAAATAAAAAGAGGAAGAAACATGTACAAAGAATATCCACTAATATTTTAGATATTTTAGATAATAGAAAATATAAAAAGATGAGGTTGAGGGAAGATGAAAGAACCTCTCTTCCTATGTTAATTAGTTGATGTATTTTAAGGCACTAAAGTTTAATTGCTAGCATAATAAAATTTGAAGAAGCCAAAAGGCACTCAACAAAAGGTTGCATAATTAAATATGAGATTATGGTATTAAAATTAGGCCCTAGTGGCATTGTTGAGGGAAGATGAAAGAACCTCTCTTCCTATGTTAATTAATTCATGTATTTTAAGCCACTAAAGTTTAATTGCTAGCATAATAAAAAAAATGAATGTTTCAAAAGACTTATAATTAATTATTATTAATGGTTACTTATTGTTGGATTTAAATAGAAAGAGGAAGAAATATGTACAAAGAATATCCACCAATATTTTATATATTTTAGATAATAGAGAATATAAAAAGATGAGGTTGAGGGAAGATGAAAGAACCTCTCTTCCTATGTTAATTAGGTGATGTATTTTAAGACAGTAAAGTTTAATTGATAGCATAATAAATTTTGAAGAAGCCAAAAGACACTCAACAAAAGGTTGCATAATTAAATATGGGATTATGGCATTAAAATTAGGCCTTAGTGGCATTGTTGAGGGAAAATGAAAGAACCTCTCTTCCTATGTTAATTAATTCATGTATTTTAAGCCACTAAAGTTTAATTGCTAGCATAATAAAATAAATAAATGTTTCAAAAGACTTAATTAATTAATATTAATGATTACATATTGTTGATTTTAAATAGAAAGAGAAAAAAAGTACAAAGAATATCCACCAATATTTTAGATAATAGAAAATATAAAAAGATGAAGAATGATATATATTAATAAAGTTACTATTTATTAAATGAGTTAAATACAATCAAATTAATTATGAGAAGATGAAAAAGCCAAATCTAAAAAAAAAATCTCTATTTATTAGATAATAGAGAATATACAAAGAAGCAAAATGGTGATGCCACATCACCTCCATATTGTTGGATTTAAATAGAAAGATGAAGAAATATGTACAAAGAATATCCACCAATATTTTAGATATTTTAGTTAATAGAGAATATAAAAAGATGAGGTTGAGGGAAGATGAAAGAACCTCTCTTCCTATGTTAATTATGTGATGTATTTTAAGGCACTAAAGTTTAATTGATAGCATAATAAATTTTGAAGAAGCCAAAAGACACTCAACAAAAGGTTGCATAATTAAATATGGGATTATGGCATTAAAATTAGGCCTTAGTGGCATTGTTGAGGGAAAATGAAAGAACCTCTCTTCCTATGTTAATTAATTCATGTATTTTAAGCCACTAAAGTTTAATTGCTAGCATAATAAAATAAATAAATGTTTCAAAAGACTTAATTAATTAATATTAATGATTACATATTGTTGATTTTAAATAGAAAGAGAAAAAAAGTACAAAGAATATCCACCAATATTTTAGATAATAGAAAATATAAAAAGATGAAGAATGATATATATTAATAAAGTTACTATTTATTAAATGAGTTAAATACAATCAAATTAATTATGAGAAGATGAAAAAGCCAAATCTAAAAAAAAAATCTTCTATTTATTAGATAATAGAGAATATACAAAGAAGCAAAATGGTGATGCCACATCACCTCCATATTGTTGGATTTAAATAGAAAGATGAAGAAATATGTACAAAGAATATCCACCAATATTTTAGATATTTTAGTTAATAGAGAATATAAAAAGATGAGGTTGAGGGAAGATGAAAGAACCTCTCTTCCTATGTTAATTATGTGATGTATTTTAAGGCACTAAAGTTTAATTGATAGCATAATAAATTTTGAAGAAGCCAAAAGACACTCAACAAAAGGTTGCATAATTAAATATGAGATTATGGCATTAAAATTAGGCCTTAGTGGCATTGTTGAGGGAAAATGAAAGAACCTCTCTTCCTATGTTAATTAATTCATGTATTTTAAGCCACTAAAGTTTAATTGCTAGCATAATAAAATAAATAAATGTTTCAAAGATTTATAATTAATTATTATTAATGATTACATATTGTTGAATTTAAATAGAAAGAGAAAAAAAGTACAAAGAATATCCACCAATATTTTAGATAATAGAAAATATAAAAAGATGAGGAATGATATATATTAATAAAGTTACTATTTATTAAATGAGTTAAATACAATCAAATTAATTATGAGAAGATGAAAAACCAAATCTAAAAAAAAAAATCTCTATTTATTAGATAATAGAGAATATACAAAGAAGCAAAATGGTAATGCCACATCACCTCCTCAAGTCCTAGCTTTATATATATATATATATATAGATCTAAATAAACTTGAATTAGATTGAATTCTGATTAGAGATAAGTATCGTAATCTAAATGACATATTTATTTTTCTATCTGAATCTTTAGTAATAAATATTAAGTTGTCTGTTTTTTTCAACTTAAAATTTTGAAAACCAACGCTTTTACATTTATATCCTTACAAATTTTAAATATTAAATAAATGATAAACATTTCAATGAACATGAATAAAATAGTATTTCATAATATAAAATCATGTTCAAGTGATGAATACAACTCTTTAATGTTCTAAATTGGAACATGTTGTTTATTATGTGTTGTTTGAAAATTATTGATAAGAAATTATAGAGATAAATAATGCTAATTTGAAAAAAATAGAAAGATAAAAATAATACTAATATACTAATATGTTATCACAAGTTATAGAGATGAAAAATAATGCTAAATATTCATAAGTTTTACTTAGGCAAAGACGAAAATAAAATAATTAGATAATGATATTTTGAATAATATCTTTTAATGATGTCATTAAGACATTTTATATTAAACAAAAAATTAAAAAAAAAGTTAGTTTAATAACTAAAAAAATTTCATTAAGTTAAAAAAAAGCTTACTTAATGACTCAACTTATTGAAATTAAATCAATTAATCATTACGTTAAAGATACACATGCGCCCTATGTATAGCTGTACAAAATATTAATATCCAATTTAATTCATTTTTGTTGAAAAAATTGTACGTGTATTTTAATGATATTAATGATTATGTGTGTAGTTTACATTTTTTAAGGTTTCTCAATTTATTCCTCTCAATTGATTTTTTAAATACCTAAATCAACTTTGAGTGCGATTTTTCACTTTAATCGCAAATCTTTTAATCACATCAAAATTACTTGTGAAATCTGTAATATATATTTATCATGAATTTTTATTTTATTTTATTTTATTATTTTTCTTAGAACTCATATTTCACTTTGATAATATCAGTTCGGTTATTTTTATACGTATACATAAATACTGCATATATATAATTATTTTGCCAAACAAACTATGAACACCTTAGAAAAATAGTAATCAAATATTCAATTGTAATAAATTATACATTAATTTTTTGTTCGGTATTTTATGCCCAAACAAATAACTTTTAATATGACATTTTTGGGGGGAACAAAATGTAAATATTATTATATTTATTGTGATAATATTATATTTATATTGATTATAAAACATTGGAGTCAATTCTTTTAGATTAATAGAACAAAAGGGTTATACTTGATATTTCTTATTGAAAACTTACAATATATGTGACCATTTTTCTAAATCTTGGAGGCGTGCCTATCTTTTTTCCACTCCTAAAAATTAATAATTGAAAAATTCAGATTTGTTATTGGAGTATCCAAAATTATAATTTGCTTTAAGGCTATTTTAATAATTAAAAATTGTTTTCAAATATGGGTTTAGAAGTAGTTTAATGAATTTAAATAACTTTTTCTTTTACAAGCTATAGGAATTTTATGGGCTATTAAACAAAAATATAGGATGTTAAAGACAAAAGGGAGGCATTTACCGGCCTCTCTTATTTAGTTTGTATTTATGTTTTAACCGTTGTATTTACACTTCAACAAATCTATTTTCTGTCAACGCTGTAACAGAGCAGAAATGAAACGAAGTGTTAAAAATTTATAAGAGACCAAAATAATTTCTAAAAACAATAGAAGTGTTTTTCTTCTAAAAATTAAATCAGAAATCTTACAATCTTTTAATCTCATCATGTGTCTTCTCTCTTAGTTACATTATTTTCTCTTCTTAAACATCATGCATGCAAATTTTAAAGAAAAGCAATAATAACATAACTGATGCGAGCCCATGCCCCTCTGTAGCTTCTCCATATTGCACTGCTTTCTGTTACCAAGTCACCATTAATGATTTCTCCATCCCTGTACGCTATCCATGTGAATCAGCATGAAAGTTCATAATACAATTAATTTTGGATTGTGTTTCCAAATCTTGGTTTAGTTTAGCGAAAGATAATAATTTCGTTTGTAAGCATCTCATGATCTCAATAGAGATGACAATATTATGCGTCTCATGGTCCACATTAATTACATAAGCGACTTATGAATATATGGTGATCAATGTATAGACCTAATTACTAACTCCATTTTATCACCTGATCTGTGGCGGATCCGTTGGCGGGCAGCCCGGCATAGAAAAGAAAAAGATCAGTTATGTTAGTTAAATTTATTAATATGCCACCTATGATTAATTACAAGAGCGCCATTCAAACTAAAATAACTTTACCTAATTCACTTCTTCTTCACTTTCACCGAGAACAATACTTAAGGCTAAGAATATATATATATATATAAAGCTGGGAGTTGAGGAGGTGATGTGGCATCACCATTTCCCATCTTTGTATATTCTCTATTATCTAATAAATAGAGAAATTTTCTTGTAGATTTGGCTTTTCATCTTCTCATAATTAATTTGATTGTTATTACACAATAATAATTATGTAAAGATTTTAATGAGGCATATTCTTTGTAATGAACATCGAAGGGGGAGTGTTATGAATTTATTAAAATAAATGTAGATGTTCATAATATATATCTCTTAGTCTCCTCACTATTTCTCATTAGCAACATTTAGCTTCCCTATAACTCCCACTATCTCACAAGGAATTATGATCCATATTTTTTCATTAATTTCATGGAGTGATTATGTAACTATAAAAGGAGAGCTTATCTTTTTGTTTTGTACACACACAATTTGATTGAATAAAATCACTTTATAATATATTTTCTCATTTTATTCTTTATCTTGTGTTGCGTCTTTATTTGTATTGCTGGCTAATAGTTTTTTTTTTTTTTTTATAAGGCTGTCTCATCTTAAAAAAAAAATCAATTCATATTTTTTATCAGTTTCATCAAGTGTAAAGTAAGAAAAAATGATAATACTAAATTTTTTTTTTCAAAACCCGCGTGAAGCGCGATTGTATTAATTCTAGTTAAAAAAAAAATGGTGGTCCCCTTCACGATTCTTCATCTCTTGATCTTCCAAGTTCTTTGGCTTTTAGCTTTTTCTATTGGTATGCTTTCAAAACTTATACAAATTGATTATTTTTTGTGATGGATTTTACTTATTTGCTTTACATTGTATTTTGATTCATTATTTTGAATTTCTTATTGGCTATTTATTTTTTTCCTATAATTTGTTTTGATTCAATATTTTGTAAAATTTTAATTTTAGTTGCTCTCCATATATTCTAAATCAATGTTGTGTCCTAGAAGTTGGTTGGTAAACTTAAGCAAATTGAATTCAATAACTGTACAATTGTACAAGGTGTCGGCTTGACAATTGGAGTTAGATTGTGTGTGTTTTGTGTGTGTGTGTGTGTAAAATTGTTGGAACAATTACTAGAGAGCATTTTAAGAAAATACTTATTGTTGTCATCTTATCTTTTTAAAATTGAAAAGAGGAACAAGTTCTAAT
This sequence comes from Citrus x clementina, assembly GCF_000493195.1. NCBI lineage: Eukaryota > Viridiplantae > Streptophyta > Magnoliopsida > Sapindales > Rutaceae > Citrus > Citrus x clementina. The sequence continues at coordinate 24,207,644 of NW_006262201.1, read as the reverse complement.
TGTTTATTTTATTTAAGCATTCTAATTAAGCTTGTAATTATTAATTAATTAATCAACTCTTATCTAATTTCATGTATCATAGGATATAATGTCCCACAAATCCAAGCCAAGGGAAACTCTCCTTTCATTCCTTGCCAAAGTAGATGGTGGTCAATTATCAAATGAGGCTGGTTCTCCATACAATATTGATGCCTCAAGTTCTCCTACTTCTCAAAGAGTTGAATTCGATATTACATCCACTATTGACATCCCTTATTTAGAACATGACCCCAAATTACACATCTCAATCAAAACTTATCCTATTGACAAACGGGAAGATGCGTGGATGGCGTACATAAATATGGGATCATTCTAACTCGAGCTACAAAAGTACCTATCAACTAAACATAGTATGCAAAATCGACGATTTCAATTTTCTTGGTTTTCAAAATTTCCTTGTCTTGAGTATTCCATATCAAAAGACAAAGCATTTTGTTTTTCATGCTTTTTTTTTCTATGATACATCAACTAAGAATGATGCATTTATTGTTGATGGTTTTCAAAATTGGAAGTATGTTTCTTGTGACAAAAAAAGTACTTTTGCAGTACATGAAACCAGTCATAGTTCTTTTCACAATGCTGCTGTAGTAAAGTGGAGCAATTTAATGGATCCATCTCGACATATTGACAAAAGAATGAATTCACAGTCTTTAAAACAAGTTTTAGAGAATAGATTGCAGCTAAAAACCTCAATAGTACCTACTAAGAGGTTAGCAAAACAAACTTGTGCCTTTAGAGGTCATGATGAGTCTGTTAGTTCTCTTAATTGTGAAAATTTTATTGAATTAATCAAGCTGTTAGCAACAATGAATGAGGAGATTAATAAAGTTGTGTTAGAAAATGCTCTTAAAAATGCGTAATACATAGCACCTACTATTCAAAAGGAGCTATTGAATATTCTTGCTAATAAAGTGCAACAGAAAATTCAAGAGGAAATTGGGGATGCTAAATTTTGTATTCTTGTTGATGAAGCACTTGATGAATTTCACAAAGAGCAAATGACTATTATTTTTAGATATGTTGATTGTGATGGGTTTATTAGAGAACGTTTCTTTGAAGTTGTGAATATTGATGACATAAAGACTTTTAACTCTAAAAAATGAGATATGTAATGCTCTTGTTCGGTACAATCTTTTAGTTGAAAATTTAAGAGGTAAAGGGTATTATGGTGTTAGTAATATGTCGGGAGAGTGGAATAGATTACAATCTTTATTTCTTAATGATTGTCCATATGCCTATTTGATAACTTTATGAAATGAGAGTTATCATGGTGTGTTTAAACATAAACTAATATTGCTTAGAGAGTAAATGATGAGTTTTTATTGCATTTTTAGTTACATTTTGCATGAACGTCTATTTAAGTTTAATTTTAATAAATTGATTGTGTTTAGATCATTTTGTCCTTTGATTATGTGTGTGATTGTAGGTGACAAAAAAGCTCAAGCTTTTTGGATGGAATGTTGCAGCAGGAGACTTACAGAAATGACAAAGAATTTGCCTGCAGATGAACAAAAACGAGTTTGAATTAAAAAAGATGTTGTAGTAATTGTTGTAGACATTCGGGAGCGAATATAGACAAGACTACCCACTTGTTAACTAACAAAGCAATTATAGGCAGCATAAAAGGATATGCAATCCAAGGATTTAAAAAGAAAGGGGGCAAGAGTCGTCACTCAAGAAAAATAAAAGAAAAAACAGAAAAAGAAAAAAAGAAGAGAAGAAGAGAGAGTTGAGGGCTGCAGCAAGGGATTTTTGTAAAAAGAGAAGGAAGGATTGCAAAAATCTAGCATAACTTAATTCCTCATCTTTATTTTCTTAATTTCTTCTCTCCATGGGAACGTATTTGATGGCATAAATGAGTATTGTTAATGTTATATCGCATATCATGAACTAAACTTTGATGTAGTTGGGTGTTAAATAAGCTTAACGGTTATTTGACTTTTATATGTATGTTGTTTAGAATCTGCTACAACATTTTGTCTTGATTTTACTTATTGCAAATCTCTATTTTGGTTGACTATCCATTTAGTGAATACTATCTAAAAAGGAGCCTAAAAAATATTTAAGTTAGTGGAACAAATCAAGACGATACATGGTTTTAGATCAGGTTTCCCAAGTTGAGTTAATCTTGATTTGACTAGGCTTATACTTAATCTAAGATTAATGAAGAACTAGACATAGTTATTCACCTTTTAAGGTAATTGAAACTTGGAACGCATAATGCTATATCTATCGTTAGTATAACAACTGGTCATTATTAGGTTGCATATAAATATAAGACATCTAACATGCGACAGCTGAGGATTATTAGGTTACATATAAAAATAAGATGTCCAACATGCGACAACTGAGGATGCATGAGAGATTCTGCCCACTATTGTAGTAGATGTTGTAATAACAGTATCGTAATTAAAAAATAGTCAGTACTATTAAGTGAGGTTAAGCACTCAACTACTCATTTCCCATTGAGTATATCTTTATGTTTGCCTTGATATTTTTCTTTATTGCATTTTTAATTTCGTTAGGTTATTAATTACATTAATGATTTTATTTATAATTAGACTGAAATTGCACTGTTAAAATTGTTATAGTAAGTCCTATAACATTAATCCCTATGGAGACGATTTGAATATCCATAATTATATTACTTGTTGTGTACACTTGCACATTGTCACCTATAGCAATACCCATCAACACTATTATATACGTGGCTCATTGATTATAATTTGTATTAGTTGCGGTATCTAAAAAAGTACATGAGGTATGGTTATTTTTTTCTAAGTTGAGTTCTATTGTCAACTTTGTTGTTACTTCTTTCAAAAATTATTCGGAGTTAAAAGCTGCTAAAGAGAAGGAAATTATAGAATTGATAGCTTCCTAGTACATGTGCTAATCAAGTCCAAACTATACAAAGGGTTGGACATACTTGTTAGAGCTCACATTTTACTTCAGTTAGTAGGTATTGTATGATTTTTAAAGATATTAGTGTCAATGTGCAAGTGTGGACAACAAGTAATATAATAATAAGTATTCAAGATCGTCTCCATAGGGATTGATGTTATAGCATTTACTACAACAACCTTGTCAGTGCAACTTTAAATTAATTAAAAAAGAACAATTGATAAAATTGATTTCCTAAAATTAACAAGGCAATAAATAAAATGTAATTAAGAAGAATTTAAACTTAAACACAAGAGACTAAGTAATGAGAATGGAGTAGTTGAGCGATTAAACTCACTTAATGGTTTTGACTATGTTCCTAATTTTTTGTTCGGTTGCTACAGCATTGGCCTGAATCCTTATGTACCTTCAACTGTCGCTTGTTAGATATCTTATATCTTAATGCAACTTTACAATAACCAATTGTTATGCTAACATAAGATATAATATTACATGCCTAGGTTCTAATTACCTTACAAGATGAATCCTTATGCCTAGTTCATCACAAATTTTAGATTAAGCATGTCCTTTTTCGAATCAAGTTAAACTCAACTAAAAAAACTCAATCTAAAACCAAGTATTGCTTCGACATGTTCTACTAAGTCATGCCTTTTTAAGATTCTTTCTTAGTTAATATCACTAAATGGGTGGTCAACCGAAATAGAGAATTGAAATAAGTATTATAAAAAAAATGTCATAATAAACATGCAGCAACACAGAATATCACTCAATTAACCTTCAAGATTGTTTATTAGCCAACCACACGTAATTTTAGTTCATAATTTGTGAGAAAACAAGAACGAAAATAGTTTCAGTCATTAAACAAATCTTCATAACAAAATAAAAACAAGAGAACGAGAGTAAGAGTTGAAATCCGCTTATCCTTGTGATTTCCTTCGATGCTTTTCCTAATCCTTCGTTGTAGCCCCCAATTCTATCTTTTGATCCTTGTTTTCTCTTGTGATGTTTCTTAATTCCTTCTCTCCAATGACGACTCCATTTTTCGTTGTAATGTGCTCCTTTTATAAGTCGAAATTAGGGTTACCAGAAACGTATGGCAGTGAATCTTTTATTTTTGGAAACTTTAGATTGTAATTTTGTATCTAACATGTGAAATCTCGTTTATCGTTGCTTCAATTGTTGCTACAGTAACAGTGCAACAACATGTTGCTCCAGCATCGTCATTATTCCAGACTTGCTTTAATTCCATTGCATCCAAGTTCTTTTGTAACTTTGCAAGCCTACTACTGCAACGTTCCATCCATGAAATTTGAGCTTCTTGGTCACCTGCAATTATGCATGTAATCAGAGCACACAATAATTTAAAAACACATGAATTTTATCGAAATTAAACTTAAATGACTACTCATGCAAAATCTAACTAAAATGCAATGACAACATATCATCTACTCTCTAAGTAATGTTGATTTAAGCATAAAAACACCATGATAACTATCATTTTATAGAGTTATCGGTAGGTTTATTGAGATATTTGATGCAACTCTTGAAGTTCTAAGAAAGATGATTGATGATGAACTTAGTTGACATATGCGTAGAGAGCTAAATGTGCGTATAGAGACATGAAATCCTTTGAGTTTGTGTTCATTTGGCTTTTGTTGGATAAAGTTCTTGGAATCTCTTACATTCTTTGTTGAGCACTATCGATAAAATCTTTAGACATCTTGAATGCTTTGAAATATGTCACAAGTAGTAAAAGGCTTTTGCAAGAATTTTGAGATAATGGTTGGGATGATTTTATTAGAAGTGTGGTATCATTTTGTGGAAAGCATGACATTATTGTGCATGATATGAATGTTATATGGAGGATACACGATGTTCTTGTCAACAAAAAAGTTATGTTACAATTGAACATCATTATCACTTGGACGTATTTAATGCTATAATAGATTTTCAATTGACAAAGATAAATAGCACGTTCCCATAGTAAATTATAGAACTTCTTACTCTAAGCTCAGCTTTAGACCAATCGATAGGTTAAAATTATCTGATACTGATCATATTTGTTTAAAATTATCTAATACTGATCATATTTGTTTAAAATTATCTGATACTGACCATATTTGTTGTCTTGCTAAGAAATTTTATCCTTATAATTTCACTGCAAATGAGATTCTTGCTTTGAGAAGAGAATTAGAACATTATAAATTTGATGTGCTTTCTCATCGACTTTTTCAAAAAGTTACTTCACCTTCTAAGTTAGGCTGACGATTAATTGAAACAAAGAATTCGCAACACTATTTCTTGATTGATAAACTAATTCGTCTAATGTTGACTCTTTTAGTTTTTACAGCCATCACAAAGCATGCATTTTCAACCATGAACCTTATTAAGACATCACTTTACAATAAGATGGAAAATGAATTTCTTTTAGATTGTATAGTTGTTTATGCTAGAAAATGAATTTCTCTTAGATTGTATAGTTGTCTATGCTAAAAGAGAAATTGTAGATACTATTGATTAAGATTTTATAATTGATGATTGTTTGAAGCCACGAAAAGTACAACTATAGTAGCATTTTTGTTTTGAATTACATTTTTGTTTTCAACTTTTTTATATAATTATTTTGTTTACAGTAAATATTATTTGGGGTAAGGCTTCTAATGTCCCCTTCTTATTAGATGTATTTTTTTTCTACTTATGAAACTTTAAGTCCATTTTACAATATAATTTTCTTTTTCATATTTAGCCCAGGGTACTTTAAAGTCCTGGGTCCACCTCTGTACCTAATAAAGACTCTAACAGACTTGCATTTTCAAAATCTTTAACTGAAATAAGGTATCATAAGCTAATCGACTTGGCCCTTGTCAAAGTATATTGTGTTTTTCTCAAAAAAAAGAAAAGAAAAAAATGAACTCTTAAATTCCATCATGAAAAGCTAGAAATTTAAGATAGATTAGGAAAAAATACTTCAGACGTAATTAACCTAAAATTAAGTTATACAGAACAAAGTTTTTTAAGAGAAATAATTTTGATCTAAGAGTAAGTTTTTTATTTCTCTTTCTACCACTATGTTAATAAGGTCCTATTTGGGATCGAGGCGTTGTAACTTTTAAATTACAGCTGTTGTAAAAAAAACTTTAACTTTGCAATAGACGTTAATATTATGTAGTCAATATAAATTTTAAATAATTATTTTGATAAAATCAATAAATATATAATAGATTTTTTATCATACATGTGTAAAATCAAATCAACTTAGTTTCTAAGTTACAGCAGCTAGTGTTTATCAAACACTTTAGTGTTGTAACTTTTATCAATGAATCTTTTCTAAATTGAATTAATAGTTGATGGTAACCATTTTATTGAGAGCACATACATGTAATAAAAATTTGAGGGATGGGGAACACTGAAATAGATTTGATTCCAAGAAAAGCTTGCAAACTACGAGAACCAATATGAACATAAGTCTGCAAAACAATTGCAAAGAGAGGAAAAAAGGAAATAATAGTGAACACACACACACATATGACATTAGAAGAGAAATCATGCTAAAGAGCTATAGTTGTTTAGTTACGAAAGTAATTCAAGTTAAGGATACTTTTGTAATAAATACATAGATTGAAAGGTGACTATAGAAAGTATTCTAATGGGTCAAATAGCCCCATCTTATTATTAAATATAATATTTAGTTACTTTCTCCATATCTTTACAAAAATTCCTAAAAAGAGCTGTCCATATATTCATCATTCTCTAACTCTAATTAATCTTTTGTAATATAAATTAAATGTAACTTATCATCAAAATTATGATTCCACATACACACCCACACCCATCCACCCACACACAACACTACAAGAAAACTGACAATAGATGACAGACACTTTATGACGGAAATGGCGTACGTCATAAAAGTATGATAGAGTCGTGATAGATTTTGTGTCTATCAAGTATTCATGATGGACTCGTGATAGAAATAAATTATGTCAATAATATATGGCGACTTTGTGATAGAAGATATTACATCAAGTATTCATGATAGAATTTTAATGTTTACTTGATTTTAGCGCTTCTTTGATTGAAATTTTTTGTATTATTTGAAATAAAATATTATATGAATCAAGAAACGTTGTCGTTTTACTTAAGTTGGAACGATTATGTTTTGCTTATAAATATTAAATATTTAAATTTTTTATTATAAAATAAAAAAGCTATTAAAATAAAAATAAAAAGTTAAAATTAAAAAGAAACCCTCGATTTGTTTTCCTAAGTGTTGAGGTTCCCACCCATTCTCACACCAAACGCTTCTCTCCTAAAACCACCTGAAACCCTAGCCTCTGTATAACCACTCTCAATCAACCTAGGTAGATGCTCACATCCATAGCCACCATGGCGGAAGCATTCGAATCGGGTTGCGTTTCTTGGTGTAACGGAAGCGTGGCGGTGCTCATGGCTCTACTAGTTGCACGCGAGGCTCCAGCGTTGGCTGACGGCATGTGATGACCACAAAAAGAAGTAGTACAGTGGCAACAAAGCTGTTTCATGTTGGTTGCAATTGTCACAAACTAGAGGCGTGAGCCTTCAATGGCCAACTGTGCTCATTTTGCGCACCAACTCGCCTTGGGTCTCATGACAACGAGTTATAGATTTATAGTGCTAATCTTCGTCGTCTTGCTATCAACGCTTTACCAATTTTCATCATTATCAGCCGCCGACTCTTCTTCATCGTATGGAAGCCTATTGGCAGTTCAAAGGAACGGCAACTGGATCCCACGCTGCAACAAAATGGGGTCAAGATTTGAGTGTTCGCAGAACCCCAAGTGCAAATGGTGCCATAGTGAAGCTCTTGATGACATGTGCTTCAGTGAATCTAAAGCTTGGAGGCTGCCTCACCAGGTCTTCTTTTGTGATTCTTGATTCATCACTTTTCTTCTTCTTCTGCCAGGTTAGATGACTTGATTAAATTTATCCTTCTTTTGAGTACTTTACCCAAATAGGGGAGCTTGTCTTTGAAATGCTTTTCTCTCTTACTTCCCTTTTGTATTCATATCTTATCTTGTACTTGATTGTATAAATGAACTCAACGGAAACTTCCAATCGCAATTTTAAATATTTGTTCTTTAATTCTTTTTTTTTTCTTAATTTTTTTTAATTTTTATCTTATTTTGACGAGTGCTTGAGATTTATGGTTTGGATTTGTAATTCTGGTGAGTGTTTTATTGGTCTAGATCCGTTTTGAGTATATCCTAATGAAATGACCCGCCCCGTACCCCCCAGGGCGAGTCTATCTAAACTCGTAAACTCGAATCGATATTAATTACGATATCTAAGAATTCTGTAAAAATTTCAGTAGAATCTCCCTTATAAATATAACATCCCCAATCCTGCAATTTACAAAACAATACTCCCAAAATAATTCAATATTCTTCCATCCTCCACAACCGACTTCTCAAGTCAACATACCACATATCACCCATTAAAATACATTGATTATCCTTAATTACAAAATATAATAAATAAATACAATTCGCAATATCCCAAATATCAAAATATTAAATCTACGACTCCTAGCACCATCATGTGGCCACAAATTCAAAACTAACATTCGTTACTGAGTACCTGCAAATCTCCTGTGGGGGGAAAAATATAATAAAAACGGGATGAGTATAAAACTCAGTGAACTCAGTGAGTTGATAGTAATTTTGAAAAATCAATTCTTTTCAAATGATTTAATTTTTCTCAAATCATCAATTTCTCAAATCAATTTCATTAGAATATCATAAGAACTTACATAAACTTATTTAATTCAAATTAGACACTGAAATACTATATTACATAAATCTGCATAAAATCGATGGAAACATAATACTTATCATATCAAATACTGAATACCAAAACTATCATCAAACAAGTACCCAGGGGAATAATCTAGTCATATCCGGACCTCAACGGACGGACAATGACGTACTATTTGGGTAACGTCATGCCCTAGAGCTACAACGGATAGACAGGGAAATACAATCTCATATCTCATCATAACTGTGCAAGCATAATCTAGTCCCCAAAGGACAAAAGCGCCCAAGCACACGGCCCAAAGCCTGTGTGTACTCAGACGGGCCCCAAAGGCCTGTATCTCATCTGTATCTCAACTGTCTGTATCTCATATCTGTATCACTGTATCTTTGTATCTCAATAACTGATCTGTATCACTGTATCTCAATAACTGTCTGTAGCCCATATCTGTATCACTGTATCTCAATATATGTATCACTGTAATAATCATACCGCATGCATATGCCCCAAAGGCAAAAGCGCCCAAACACACGGCCCAAAGCCTCTATGTGTGTTCAGAGGGGCCCCAAAGGTCTCTCATCTCATATCATTTATATCACTATATCTGGAGGGGATGATACTGTTTAATGATTTAAAAAACAATCATAATACTCATATTCACCTACCTCTTAACCATATTTTAAATCATATCACATTTGAATCCACTTTTCTTATCTTTCACATAATACCATACTTTATTCAAAATCGATACCAAACATTTTAATATAATCTCAACACGTGAATAAAATTCATTTCAAGGAAATCACATTAAATCCAATTCGAGAAAATCACATTAAATCCATTTCGAGAATTCATTAAATCAAAACATTTAGAATACTTAATCTGCAAACATGCTTTACTATCATAATTAACTCTAAAAATAAGTTTCGTATATTCCACTCACAGTGACAATGTCCAGACTCGGTGTCGACAACGTCCGCGGGTTGATTCTTGTTTTGCGGATCCTCCTAATCAAGGAAACGACATAAACATTTCCGTAAATTGAAATACAACAAATCTTACATAATAATTCTCGAAACGAATATCTATCAATAATAAACTATCCCAGCATGCACAAAATTACCGAAATACCCCTACATACCAAAATTACCAAAATGCCCCCATCATCATTATTTTACCAAATTATCCTCAGAATCTTCAATTACTAAATTGTCCTAATTCAGATCACGAAATTTACCACAATGTCAGAAATTACGAAATTACCCTCGGAGCATAAATTTACCAACATGTCCTTAACAACTTAAATTACCGAATTACTCTTGAAATCTCAAATTACCTCATTACCCCAACTTAAAATTACCAATTTATCCACTGATTCCACAAATTACATATTTACCCTCAAATTTATGAATTTACCGAATTACCCTTGAATTCAATATAACCAAACTACCCTCATATCAAAATTACCAAATTAACCTCAAAATCATAAATTACCAACTTTATCCTCAATTACAACAATTACCAAGATACCCATAAAATTTGAAATTACAAAATTGCCCTTAGACCGTGAAATTACCAAAATACCCTTGCCGGTCAACGGTCACCGGAATTCATCCGACGGCGACGGGAAGCTCAGGTCTGATAGCTCAGACCTCGGTGAGTCCAAAGGTGGTGGACGTGACCTCCCACGCGCGTTGCCGGCGGCGGATCGAAGCTACAAAATCTGCAAGCTTTCCGGTGGTCGTTCGGCGATAATCCGGCCGTTTCAGGTGACGAGGTTGGTCGGAAAATGATGCTGGTGACGTGAGGAGTAGAACCCAACTAGAAGTGTGCCCAAAATCCGGTGAAATCGACGACGGCGAAAACGGGTTTGGCCGCGAGTTTTCGAGCTCAAATCACCGGCGTTCGGGTCGGTTTCCAGCGACGAGGATGGCATGGATACGTTGCTCATCTCTCAAGCTTCAAATCGGTACCAAGCACGGCCGGTGAGGTGGCCGGAATCGGGAGATATCGCCGGGTCAAAGTCGCGGGTTCCGGGTCGGATCTGGGTCAAACTCGGGTCAACTCTATCTCCCTCTCTCTCCCGCGTGCTCCTCTCTCTCATTCCTACTCTCTCTTACTCTATATATATATATATCTGGGTGGAGGGTCAAAAACGGGTATGGGGTATTACACCTAAGCAAGTTTTTGGCACTTTAATAATTTAGGATATTCTTTTATCTATGTTCTTTTTGTTAGCCGAAATTAGCTTTTATCACTCCTTTTTCTTTTTTTTTTAGTTGATACCACGTAAAAGTAATTTGGTATTTTCTCTAATTAAATACTGCATATTCTAATCACATTAGTGAAAGAAAATATTAAGATGTTTTATTAATCTCTTCTAAAAATAATATTAGTATTAAAAATAACGATTATTTTACAAATTTTTGTTGCAATGATGTTGGAATGTTCGTAGTTTATGTAGAGTATCCGGACTCTGCTATTTGGGGTCTCTGTAATGTGTTTCTTTTTTCCCCTACCTCTCTTTAGTTTATCTCTTCTATTATGAATGCTTTAGAGCAATATTTTTTATGTTGTAGGGTAAGAGAAATTGTTAATTTTTTATGAGTAATGGAACTACCTTACTGGAAGGTGTGTATAAAGAGTTATGTTTTACGTTTTCTTAGTTAACCACCTAAATCCTTCCAAAGCAGAGTGTATGTTGGTCATGTCCCTATTGTAAAGCTTTATGCTACTATGTTAAAGAAGTGGTCCGAGTTCTTGAGGAGTATTGGGATTGTAGTAATCAGCTTCTGGGTGAGTTTTTTCATATTGTTTCTAAGTTTGCACCTATATCTTTGAATAAATGAAATCTATAAAGTTGCAGTTATGTTATGGTTTTTCATTTTTGCAATTTTTTGTTGTAGTGATTGGCATGTTCGTTTCTATCTATGTTAGACAAGCACATAAAGTTCAGATAGTATATTAGTCTTCCCCCTCTTTTTTTTTCTTACCCCAATTTTTTTTGTTGTAGTTGTGCAAATGTTCCTGTGTTTTTAGGGGAATCTTGGAACACGATGAGCTTTTTAGTTCTTATCTGTTATTTCTTGCTCTTAAAGGTTCAAATTATAATTTGCTTTTCTATTTGGAAATATATGCCTCAGGGACAACATGTCTATGTTTTTGTGGATTATTGGACTATGCCACTAAATAGATTTTTATTCTTTTCTTAGGCACGTAAAATCAACTTGCAATTTGGTTAATCTATTGAGTTTTTAAATCTTCTAGTTTATTACTCCTCTTTCTAGCTGTGTAGACACATAAAATCAACTTGTAATTTGGTTATCATTTGTGCAAATTTGTGTTGCAGTGATAGTGAGATGTTTCTGCTTTTGTTGAATAACAGGGACTTTACTGAATGAGGGGGGGTCTTTAACTTTTTTTTTGTTTTGCCAAATTTTGTTGTAGTGATGGCAGCGTGATTCAAATTTTATAGGAATGTGAAGGCTATTTATCTTGAGGGACTTGAGTGTTTTTGTCTCTTATCTCACTCTCATTTCTATCTATGTTACACAGGCACATGAAGTTCAGATAGTCTTCTTTTTTTCCCAAATTTTTTGTGCTGCTGTTGTGGAAATGTTCCTGTGTTTTTAAGGAATTTTGGAACACATTACACTGGTATATATTGAGCTTTTTAGTTATTTATTATTTCCAGCTCCTGCTTATGCCCATCTATTCTAAAGGTTCGAATTATATATAGTCTGCTTTTCTATTTGGAAATCTATGTTGTAGGTCCAACATTTCTATGTTTTTTTGGATTATAGGGACTATGCTACTAAATAGATTTTTATTCTTTTCCTAGTTTATTACTTTCGTTGGTTGACCGAATTCATGAAGTACATTTTGTAACTAGGTCTTTCATTTTTGAAAATTTTATGTTGCAATTTGTTGAAATTAAAGCTGTAGTGTCAAATTATAGTAGTTGCTGTTAATGGTTGTAGTGTGCATGTTGTGCATTCGATAACATTGGGTATTTTGATTGATTTTGAATATATTGGTTTAGAATGTTGTTGGGTATATGGCTGGAATTGCAATGGTGTTGGAAGATGGTGGGTATGTGGCTGGAATTACAGTGGGTTGGAGAGTTGCTGGGTATGTGGCTATTAGAGTATTGCCGCTGGAAGAGGGTATTGCTACTGGAAGTCTTGCTACTAGAGCATTTCCATTAATCTTTGGAAGTTTTGTTGGGTAACTTGGCTTAATGATTGGAATTTGAATTTTTCTTGAAGTTTAATTGGAATTTAAGTATTGTTTTATATTTTGGTTTGGTCCTTTTTAATTTGGGATGTTTTATTATCTATTGGTGGTGATGACATGGATACTAGATGTATTTATTTTAAAATTAATTTGTTGGATTTAATGGATGTTAATTAATATTATTTTTTTATTTTTTTGATGAAATCCATTTTTATTAATTAATTTAATTTGTAAACCGGAATTCACAAATAAATTATAATTATAATATATTTTAAAAAAATATAACTTTATGACAGGAAATATCAATCATAAAGTTTGTCATAAAACAGTTCTCCAAAATTAA
>NW_006262201.1:24077578-24193784 GCF_000493195.1 Citrus x clementina | reverse complement strand
ATATTATGTGACGGATATCTGACTGTGAAATAACATCATGAATTTATGACGGAAAATATTTTGTCATAAATTAATTACAGTGACATAGATGACGGATGAACTGTCTGTCATGCACCCCCTTTTATGACAGTTATTTCCCATCATCTATTACTTATTTTCTTGTAGTGCAAATGAACACACGCATATATAGAGTCATTATCTAATAAGTGATCCCTTATTTTAATACTATACGAACCAAGTTAAAAGACAGAAAAATATAAATTTCAATTCAAGAAAGAACACATTGCATTAAAGATGTGTATTTGTTTGCGCTCATGATGTTTAAATTATTTTAGTATTAAAAATAAAACCATTATTGTATGGAAACACTTACTGCAAATTAGTTCACTTCCTATTTTTCAAGTTTTGGCAATGATGGTTATGAGGGTAGGCCACTAGAGGATTGATTTTGATTTGGAGCTTATCTTAGAGACTATATTTTTGTATAGTTGTGTTCTCTAATATTGCAGAACAATCTTTGTATACTTTTGTTGTTATTCTAGTCGTGCTTAAGCATTGGTAGCCTAGTAAACTTTGTAAGTTACTTTGTCGTAGATATTACAGTTTTAGTACATGTATTTAGCTTGACTACATGACATTAACAAGATGCACACATAACAGTCAAGTGCTAGTAGCAAGAGGGAGCTAGAGGTCCCAAATGTTGTATAAATCAATGGGATGGGAGTAATAGATCAACTGAATTTAGAAGGGGTGTGTGTGTTTTTTTTTTAGTTTATTATGAAAATTGCAGGTTTACATTATTCGTGTCTACATTGCAAGGGAGATCAGGTGAAAATTTTACTGACTTAATGAAATGTGTATGTTAAAAGTTCATGGAAAAAGGCTACCAAATTAAATACATTATTTCTATTGGTGGTAAAATTTGAATCACAAAGTGTGACATGTGTACAATAATATGTATGCCCAACGTACCCTTGCGAAGTGTGAAAGAAAATTTTGAGGTGATAAGGATAAAATCGAAAAATCTCAAAAAAAGAGCAAGAGTCATCTTAACAATTTGAAAAGTGCATAAAATGTCTCCCGCAATACCTTTTAAAGCTGCCACATGTCAATAGGGGACCGTTATTGTTGTAAAAATTTTATTGTACTCTCAAGCGTACAAATCTGTTATAGTATAAATTTATGGTGACTAGTGTCAACCTCACGAGGAGATAAATTTAATGGTGCATATGGTTATTTTCTTTTTCAGAATTTGAATTGATTGGAAGGTGGTTAATCGTAACCTAATATTTAAATAAAATGGCGAGAATAAATTAAAGATTAAACAATGCAAATGAAACATTTGACTCTCTGGATTCACACTTGATATTTCATCGTAGGCTTAACGTTTCTTTTTTAGTGCCAATTAAGTTATGAGGGGTGTGTTTTCACTCCTCATCAGCCTTACTCTAATGAATATGATATCAAACATATATTGTGGTAGGCAATAATGACCTTTGCCTAATTAATCTTTTGTAATATATATTGCGCCAAGGGAAATAATCTTCTGCTAAATGTAGTGTCAGGTATATATTGTGGTAGGCAATAATAATCTTTCTATCGATAATACGACATGAATGTCACCTAAATAAATTAGATGCATTCTTTGTCAACACTGGGCCAAGATGGCCCACAAATACTAGAGAGGATTTTTTTCTTTACTAAATATTGTGTAAAGTGTTCATCGTGCCAAATAGTAATGGTCTTGTGCTAGGGAGCTGGTATACTATGCAAAATCTAGACAATATTTACTTTCTATCAACGATGAGTCAAAAAAACTAGATAAATTAGAGTGAATGAACAAATTTACTAAATTAAGCTCATGGATTATGTTGAGGCTTCACCTTTAACTAAAGCTTAAAATTAAATTATCGACTTATATTGAACTGGGGGTAAAATGACAACTTTATACCAATATGTAGAAATATAAGATAGAGTGAGAACTACATAAATAGAGCTCAAATTTGGAATCAGAACTATGTGCTTAGAGGGGGGAGTCTCCTATTTACAAATACAATGACTAAATTATGGTCATCGGATGAAAACAATTCGGATGCATAAGATTGTGCCACATGGCATAATTACATTAGATGGAACACGTCATCAAGGTTGTCATCCATGCATGTGCGTGTATTGTACACCCATTTTTGGTCCAATAGAATGTTGCCACGTCGTCATTAAACAAAAAGTCAGTGGGTTTAAATTTGGTTGGGGGGTGGGTTGAGTGTTGGAGAATGTATATTTACAAATGATAAAATCATTATTTTGCACTCTAAGTCTCATTAGCATTTCTATTTTTATGCATTTAAGTCCTTTAAACTTTAACTCTGTGTGTGTTGTTATAATAAGAGCATTTTATGTATCTAAAGAGTGTTTTGGTCATTTCATAATTAATGAGAAATTAGACAGTAAAACAGATGATATTTCTAAGCCTGGAATGGGTAAAAACCTTAGGAAGTGCCTAAGGGTAAAATTATAATTTTAATCATGTTTGGTATCCCAGATGGTGGTATCGTGGTCATAAATGAATTCAGAAGCTTGAAAAACATATAGGACGACTGAAACTAAGGTTAAATCGGACTCTGATTGAATGAAACAAGATTTACAAAAAGTCTAAATCTAGTCTGATAGGACTTATGCTAATTTGGTGGAGCCTAGCTGACTTTGCATTGATTGATGACACGATAACATCCTATTCGACCGAAAAATGTGTGTATGTTACATGCATAATTGTGTTTATTGTTTTAATTAGATTAATGACAATCAAATAAAGGAATAAGCATTGTCTCCAGCCCTGCAAAGTCACTCCCACATCAACCATTCATCAAAATCAATTAAGAAAACCCATGCAAAATGATCAATTATCAAAGCTACATTAATCAAGCCACTTTCAAGAATGACACATCGAACTCCAAAATCTCACTAGTAAGAGTGATAATCTCAAAAGAAAATAAACCTATTACACACAGTCATTCGAAGGAATGTTAGATTAAGAGAAAATATTAGAAAAACAATATCATTCGCTCTTACAACAGGAAAGAATAATGTTCATAGCTCAAAAAGCAATATTATGATCTCAGGCCAAATAAATTACTAGTCAAACTAACAATATTGTTGATATTTATTTTTATACATCACCACATCTTTTAGTCCATGTTACTAACTCTATTCTAAACTATAGTT
The DNA here is from genome assembly GCF_000493195.1 of Citrus x clementina. Classification (NCBI taxonomy): domain Eukaryota; kingdom Viridiplantae; phylum Streptophyta; class Magnoliopsida; order Sapindales; family Rutaceae; genus Citrus; species Citrus x clementina. The sequence continues at coordinate 24,190,562 of NW_006262201.1, read as the reverse complement.
CCTAAAATCAAGAAGGACTTTTAACTAGGTATGGACACGGCTGATAAAGAAGGAATAATAGGAAAAATAAAATAAATGTTTGAGAAGAAATAAAGATCATTTGGAAATTACAAGATACTTTTCACTTTCTTTCATTTATTTATTTAGTTTAGTTTATTTTTTATTTTTTAATTATTATAACTTTTAAAGTAATGCATCACTGTTTTGAAAAATCATCTATATTTTTCCCAAATATGAATAAGTGATGGAAAACATAAAAAAAAACTAGGGTAATATACTCCAAATTGGAGTAGGATAGGATGGCAACTTAACAAAGAAATTTTCTTTTTTTTTAAGGCTAAAAAGGCGTAAATATAGATACTTTATAATAAGGATGGCGAGAAAAGGTTCAAAATGATCGAAGATGGCTTTTCTATCATTTTTTAGGTCTTTAAATAGTCTTTTACATCTACTAGTTCAATAGACTTTCAGATGTAGTAGCATATGTTTTTTTATTTATTGACTTAAAAGGAAATTTAGAGATCTTGTAAAAGAATTGTTAAGCTGTTTATATAAAAAAGGTTACTGTCAAAGGATAATAGGCTAAAAAAACTCACTTGGAAATTACTATGACATGTACATTTCTTTAAATAGCTCAATCAATTCCACTCATTAAATCTCTCGATTCACATTTGCCAACATCAACATGCAAAGTAGCAAATACCAAAATTTAAAAGTTATCTTGTCATCCAATGTCAAACGATCAAACCAATTCCTTAATTTTTTAAATAAAATACCTCACCACTAACTTATTCCAAACATTGTCCTCAACATTTTACACTCTAAAGATATACATACAAAAAGGTGAAAAAAAAAGAAAACATAAATAATAAAAGAAGAAATTAAAGAGATCACACCTAAATTGGCTACAAGCGCTTAAAGGAAAATGAAAAGAAAACATTATAAATCAATTTTCTTTTAATTTCTTTTACGAAAACAACATAAATACTCAGAAGATGCATTTTTAGAGTCACTACACTTTTTATCCATCCATCTTCAACTTAAAAAAATAAATAAAAAGGGTCAGTAAGGATACAAGAACATAACTATCAATTATTCCACACTTGTCAACTATTCTCTCCCCAAACCAAAATGAGACATCGTCCTTAATGTCTTGAAGGAAAGAAGTAAGGTTTAGAAAACATCAACTAAATGTTGATATAATAAACTTAAAAAAATATCCACAAACAAAGAATTGAATCTAATTTGTGATTCTTACTACTTACACCATCATCATCAATCAACCAATCCAATGCAAAGGTCTTAGAATCTGGTTCTGGTCTATAAGCTCGTAATATGTCAATTAAGTCATAGTACTGGGAGCACAAATAAAGAGTTTTTTCACTGTGAATGAAATAAAATGATTCTTAATTGCATGGTTAAGAAAAAGGTCGTTAAAAAGTCATAAAAGTTATTAACATTTAACAAATCAATGATCTTTTAATGAATATTCAAATAAGCATAAGATGCAAATGTAACTAGTGTCTCTAGAGTTTCTAGATCTCCTGGCAAGAAAATGAAACTGTCTACATGGTTTAGAACCTCGAATATTCTCTCCTACATACTTGAGACAACTAGCTCGTCTCCAATTAGTGAGCCACATGGGCATCCCAAAAGTTTAGGACTTTTAAGATGATATCGAGCACTTGGCTTCCTCTAGTGTAAGTAGCTTTGGAGACAAGTCTCCATAACTCTTAGTTACCTCCTTTATATATGTATTTTTTTCTTTGCTAGTACTCAACCAAGATCTATAGCTGCTTGAACAAACTCTTTTTATTTTTTATAATGAACACAAAAAGAGCATAAAATCGTCCTTAAATTATCTATTCAAAGTTACTGCCATTAGGACAATTCTCAAAAACTATTTATGAATGGTTTGAAAAAGAAGCTCATTTTTAAAGATCTTGGTGATATGCATAATGATTCAAATATGTATATGGGTTAGAGTTATTCAAATGATGCGTGAAATTCGTGGCTCAAGAGTCAAAAGAAAATAGTAAAGAAAGTAAATAGTAATTAGATATAAAATCACACAATTAAAAGCAATAATGCAAACAATAAAATAATAGTAAAACAAAAGGATGTGTACTAGTAGTTCTGACTGTAACTCACATCTCCCTTTAGTTTTACATCTAAGAATAGCGTGAACGCCCTCTATGGGTCAAGGATATACTTCCCATCTAGTTTTCTTATAAACTAGCAAACAGGGTTGTTAATAGTCAAATTCTTGAGACGTTGTTGTGCACATTTTTTCTAGAATAATGTCCATACTAAGAAATTGCTCTTTGTGCTTATCTACATGGATGCATTTCAAGAGACAAAAGGACATCGTCCAATGACTCTTTATTCAAATCATCTCTAATAAATTGAATCATATATTCGCTGTTGTCTGACACCATTCCCAAAAATTTACACATATTCTTTTATGGTCCATTCGGGCATAATTATTATAAGAAATTTCCAATCATCAAGATTTTCGTTTTCGTGAATAATTTTCTTTCCTGCAACTAGGCATGCAAACAACAAATTTAGAAGGTAATCCCCTGTCAATAGATGTCTACACGGATGTTATTCATCTTAAGCAGTCATAAGTACTTGGATCGAACTTTATAGATTGTAAGGATTGCATTCTAAGAGAGAGAGGGAAATCCCTTTTAAAGCTTTGCAAAAATTGCATTCCTATCTATACCTTGACTTGAGAATATCAGTTAATGTTGTAAACTGAAGGAACCAAATTTAATAGTTACAGAATGTCATTATCCGCTACTTGAACGAGATAACAATTGATAACACACCAAAAAATAAAAAGAACCAGTCTAGCAAAAGCAAAGCACGTGTGAAAGCAAACAATAAAATGAAAACGTACAATGAAAAAAAAATGGGGGGGGGGATATCTTCAAAAATTAACTCATCATCGTTTTTTTATTGAATTTACGCCAAGATTTAATTGGATATCATAAATATTACTGTATTTTCCTAAGTTGTCCTTTTAGATCTTCAATATGGGATACTAATACTGGTAGTCATAGATCCCAAATAAGATGTGATTTACAAATTTGGGGCAAGCCTCTTAGGTAAAGTTTCATACGTAGAAATTCACAAAGGCGGTTGAATAGTGTTTATCTCATTCAGGTACTCATGACGCACAAGATAAGTGATGAGATAAAATATAATTGTTAAACAAACACATTTAATCTTGAATCAACATAGAAATAGCAAAATGAAATGACAAAAAGTTAAGTCACCTAAAAGAGATGTGAAAAAGTCTCAGTTAAGATTTAGTAGGTCACTCAAATTTATTTCTCTATGTTCTCTATGTGGTTGTTACTCTAGATATTGTTTCAATCTTTGGCCATTAACATTAAAAGTGACACTATTATTTGGATCATCAATTTTCAATGGCCCCATGTGGAAAAATAATGTTAACAATAAATTGACCAGTCCATTGAGAACGTAATTTTACATGGGAAATGGTACAGTCGAGAATTGAATAAAAGTACTCTCTATCCTATTATAAAAGATTTTATCATAACATACTTCTCATAAGAGACTTTTATCCACTACTTGTAGTTCTTGGAATTTTTAGGAGAATAATTATGAATTTCCTCAAGTTCTACTATTTGTAATCTCCTCTCAAAACTAGCCTATTGCATGTCAAAGTTAAATTTCTTGATTGCCCACTATGCACGACGCTCAAGTTCTACCTAATAGGTAGTAAGCTTTCCCATATGCTAGCCTACATGGAGACATCCCAGTAGAAGTTTTGAAAGTCGTTCAATATGCCTATAGTGCATCATTGAGTATAATGACCAATCTTTTCTGTTTGGTCTCACTGCCTTTTCTAACATGTGTTGTATGTCCTTATTAGAGATCTCAACTTAGCCATTGGCGTAAAGATGGTATTGGGTCACCACTTAATATGTAATGAAATACTTTTCCAAGAGAGCTTTGAATGGTTTATTACAAGTATGTGCCACTATCATTGATTATCGTCCAAGGGAATCCAAATAGCGAAACAATATTTCTTCACAAAAATCCTACCACCACCTTGTGATCATTACTTTTGCACGAAATTGCTTCTATCTACTTTCATACATAGTGGACAACAACCAATATGTATTGATGCCAAAAAAATAAGGAAAGAGTCCTATGAAATCGATACCCCACACGTTAAAGTCTCGACTATTAGAATATGGTTTAGTAACATCATTTTCTTTTGTGTAATACTTCTTATATGCTGCCATTTATCACATAAAGAACAAAATATGTAAGCGTCTCAAAATATAGTTGGCCAATAAAAATCATATTGTAAGACTTTAATAGTCATCTTTTTAGCACTAAAATAGCCTCCACATGCTTGGTTAATAGTCATCTTTTTAGCACTAAAATAGCCTCCACATGCTTGGTCATGGCAAAATGAAAGGATTTTTTTTAAATTCACTCTCTAGGACGCTTCTGATTATTTAATCCACGTAATACTTGAACATATAAATATCATCTTAAAAGAAATTCTTTATTTACACAAAAAATATAGTCTTATCTTATTTAGTCTAATGCTCTGGAGGTTGAACTATAGTAAGATAGTTAACTATATCAGCATACCGTAGTAGTACTCCTATACTCATAAGTTGACCACGTGGAAATGATTCAATGGTAATGGTTCTGGAATTCTACCAAAATTGAGGCATGAGAGATGATCTACCATTACATTTTCTGTATCTTTCTTATCTTTGAACTCAAGGTTGAACTCTTAAAAAATTAATACCCATCAAATTAGTCTAGCTTTTGTGTATTTCATTTTAAGAAGATATTTAAAACCAGCATGATCTATAAACACAACTATTTTGTATCTTATGAAATAAGTTCGACTTTTTTCTAATGCAAACACTACTGCTAGCATCTCTTTTTCAATGGTTGAGTAATTCAATTGTGCATTATTTGATGTCATTAGCGTAGTAAATGATATGAGGAATGTGATCAAATCTTTCTTTATTATTGCTCCGATTGGATAATAAGGTGCATCATATATGAACTCAAAAGGTGAGTTCTAGTTCAAAGGTTGAATGGTGGATAATGAGGTCAGCAACTACTTTAATTTTTCAATTGCCCCAAGATATAAATCATCGAAGATAAAAAGTATATCTTTAGCAAGTAAATTGTATAAGGATCTAGAGATTTTGCTACAATTTTTAAGAAAAGGTCTATAAATGAAATACTATCTAAGCAACTCAAGAGAGAGGGTGAATTGGGTTTCAAAAAAATATGCAATGCTTGAACAAAATTTAATACGAATATTAAACGAATTTAAAACAATAATAAATAAATCAACCAAAATGTAAAGAGATAAGGGAATAAAGATTCAAACATAGAGATTTTTACGTGGTTCGGCCAACCTTGCCTACGTCCGCTTCTCTAAGCTCAGCGGGCTTGAGGATTCCACTAGTCAAGCCTCTAAGGCCTCAAGAACACTTACAATTGACTTCACAGGTGTCAATCAACCTTTATACCAAGAGATTATCCTCAATCTCTTAACCCAAGTGTATCACAACACTTACATTCACTCAAAACAAAGATTACAAAAGTGTTTTTCTGTTATACAATATATATGATTACAAATGAATGCTTAATGTGTGAATAAATAAACAAGAACAAATTTAAGGCTCAATGAATGTTGTATTCTCAATAACAAGCTCAATGATAACTCTTTAATCAACCCCTGTTTGAATTTGATTGAGCTTATTTATAGTTGGAGCTGAAAAATAGCCATTATTGACTTTCTGCACTAGTAGAAATGGCGTCATTTGCGACCAAAACACTGGTCGCAGAATATATAATTTTGGTCGCTAAAACTGATCTACGACCAAAAAATGGTTGTCGCAAACTCGCCACATTATGTCTGTCGAGGAATCTTTTCCGCGACCAATCGTTAAATTCGTCACTGATAATGGCTTTCTGTGACCAAAATACATCGTCATAGATTAATTCATCTTTTGTCAATTGTTATATTTTGCGGCTACTTAATTGGTCGCTGATAAGTTTTCTACGACCAATAACTATTGGTCGCGGTTTTCATGTTTCTGAGACAAAATTTAGCTGTCGCAAAATCATGTTTTCTACGATGAGCAATTTTGGTCGTAGATTAATTATTTTCAAGGTAAGGCTGGTTGCAAAAAATTTAAATATAATATTATGTTTTAATTATAATTTTATAAAATTATAATTTATTTAATTTTTCTTTAATAATTAAGACAATTATAACCAACTTCATGAAAGTAGAAAAATTAAATTAAAAGTTATTATTGATAAAAAAAATACACAAAAATTTTTGCAAATGAAATTACATTATTTAGAACAATTACATAATTGTAACACTTGGAACAATTACATAATGATCTTCAAATAACATTGTAATATTTGGAACAACTATATTTATTCATAAATTTCTTGATTTTCTTCACCTCCTTGCATCTTGATTTTCTTCACCTCTTTGTATATGATCTTCAATATTTAATTTCTACAAAAAAAAAGCACAAAGGTTAGTTAACTTCTACACATGATAATTAAATAAAATTATGTAACCAAGAAAAAACGTTTGTAAGGAAAATAAGTTAGGAAGATAGAGTGAGAACAAGGGAATGAGAATTATAAGAGTGAGAGAACTTAGAGATAAAAATGAAAGAGAGAAGAATAATACAAATATATATAACATGCTTGTCTTTTGCGACCACGTTTAAATTTGGTCGCAAAAACTTGTTCAAATTGAGTTTAATTGTATAAGGCGGTTCAATTTCCGCCAAAATATTTCATTTTTAGCGACCAAATAATTATTTGTCGCAAAACGTATTATAAATATCTTTTTTATTATTTGGTTGGCGGTAGATTACCCGCCAAAATCTTTCGACTTTTTGCGACAACTTGAAAGGGGTCGCAAAAAGTAGATATTTTGAGACGAAAATTTAGTTTTGTCACAAAAAGGAAGTCGTACATTATTTTTATCACTTTCTTTTTTGCGACGAAATCTTGAAGTGGTCGCTGAAAGTATAGAATTTGTGACGACAATTTTTTTGGTCGCAAATAAATTAAAAGTAAATATAATTGGCAAATGCTTTTGCGACAAAAATTGTGTTTGGTTGCAAAAAGTGAGTTTTTGTGATGAACTTGATTTTGGTTACAGAAAAACAAGACATTTAGCGACGAGATTGCCTATGGTCGTAAAAAGTGACATTCTGTGACAAAAATTATATCGTCACAGAAAATATGGTCGCGAAAGAATATAATTCTTGTAGTGCTGCCAGAAATCATATCGCCATTAATTGTTATCATTTAATCGTTTTGACTGGTCCAAGTGACCATTGAGCTAAATTCTAAATAATTGGATAACAGTTTGAAACTATCAATTCGCCGTTAATTTCCAGAGACCTGCAAAATAAATTCTGGCTATCCGTCTTTGCTAAACGGTTCAAGGTTAGTATGAATTATTTTAGAAATTATTGGTTAACCGTTTGTAGTTAACGGTTCGCCGATTATTTACAGTAACCTGCAAAACAAAAGAGCTTATCTGTTTTTATTAAACAGTTCAAGGTTAGCACAAAAATTCTATTCTAAAAATTATCGGTTAGCCGTTTGATATAAACGGTTCGTCGTTTAATTCCAGAATCCTCCAAAATAAACTAGCCTTATCAGTTTTTGCTAAATGGTTCAGGATCAACAATTAATGCCTCTCTGGAAATTATCGTTTTACCGTTTTGGTATTAACGGTTCGCCGTTTACTTCGAAAATCACAATTTTAACAAAATTTTTCAGGGAATGATTTTTCGATTAAAGTTAACGATTATTCATATCTCATGAACATATCTAGAAATATTATACGGCTTTTAAGAAATTGCTTATTAATGAAAACTCCAACATTTTTAGTCAAAAACATATAAAGTTCGTTATCATCAAAATCAATATACATGTTAACATTCTCCCCCCTTTTTTATGCAACATTTTACTCCCCCTAAATGTATGCTCCCCCTAAATATATGGCCAATCAATTTCTAACCAAGATCAATTTTTAATCAAAATAAATTTATCCAAAAACATACCATATTTATCCCTCATTCATTATCAAAAAGAAAAGATAATAGATGCAATTGAAACAAGATCATAAATTTGGGATTGGAGTTGCTGTTATTGCATAGAGAGGGTATCCATTTTGGCGAAGAGCTGTTGCTGCTCGGAAATATTGTGAACATTATCAACCAACTCCTACATGAGATCATCTGAAGCTGGTGGATGCTCTGGAGCTAAAGGCTGATCAGTATCGATCCCACGCTCCTCAAAATCTGAATCGGCTAGATGTTGGGATACAAAAGCACGACGAAGAGGTAGAGGATGAGCTCCTAGCCTAAAATCAGGTAGTTGATCGGGAGGGTAAACATCATTAAGCATACGATCATCTTCCAAAGCAACAAGGGTGTCTCGGTTCTTAGAATTAGAGGTCTTGATCTATTCTCCATTCTTCCGAGAAAAACCAATGCTCGTCATAACTTCTGAACCAATCTTTTTAGTCTCCTCATAAATTGTATCTCTAAGAGGTACTTAAAAGTGGCATAGTATCTTAGAAATGATACTGCCATATGGGAGCAAATGATAGTTAACCACAGCAGTACTCAGCATGTGCCTCAAAATAACATACCCAAGATTAATAAGGTGCCCCTCAATAAGACTATCCAATAATCCTACATCCAACCTTATTACTTCATTCGAATGCCCCTTCCTAGGAGTGACAATATGTTGTAACATAGTGTGGAGGAATCGAACTTGGAGCGGCAATAACTGTGACCAGAAAGGAAGAGCACAAATATCATTAGTAAGATCCCAACGCCTATAAATGTTTTGAACATTACCATTATGAGCAAAGTCGGCAAACGAGAGGGCTTTCCTAGATGTATAAATCTTATGACCAGCATTCAGAATTCCTAAGATATTGTTTAAGTCCTCAACATCGAATTCTATGGGAACACCCCCGACATGAGTAACTATCCTATCTAATCTAGTTGCGGAAATTTTCATTTTGGAATAAAATATACAAACTAGATTAGGATACACCTTTTCATCAAGATTTAAAGCTGGCCCTTAAGGTAATAACATATTTCTAACACTTCTGCCCCATACAACAAACTCCCTAAAATCCTCTAAATCCACATAATAAGAATCAATTACCTTTCGTCCTATGAAGTGGTCTTCGAAGCGTTTGGCCATCGGAGTTGTGAGAAAATGAATCATTTCGAATTCAGAGGTTTCTCGTGGTGGTATTGGATTCCTACCAGGAACACCTTTTCTCTTTCGGGGACGTTTGATGATTCAGCCATGGACACACTAAAGGAAATTGGGAAGTTTTGAAAAACATAAAAATAAAGGAAATGGAACCGATTAAAAAGATAATGGAGAATAGAGGATGTGATTAGAAGGCTCCATTGGACCAAATGATGACAAAAATTTGGTCAATATCGAAAAAAAAACTGATCGCCTGCCCTTAGGGCTTTGATTTGGGAATTTTTTATTTGGGGCTTGATTTATTGTTTTGAATTGGTAAAAGTAGTCTAAAGATGTTTAGAAATATTTCTATCGAAGTAATTTGGCAGGAAAGTGCAAGAAAAATAAAGTATTGGGAGGGGAGAGAGAGAGAGAGCTTGGGTATCACTGTTATGGAGAAACAGTGAGAGGCTAAGTTGAAGTGAAGAAGAAAACTTGGGAACAATTTATATCGCACGAAAATGGCGAGCCGTTTTCTGTAATTGGCGAGTCGATAAATTCCAAAGAGCTATTAATGGAAAACGGTGATCCGATTTTCATTAACGGTGCACCTTTTTGTAGTAAACGGTTTGCCGATAATTTATAGATATTATATCCTAGTTTTTAGATTTAAACAGTAAACCATTTATTACCAAACAGTTAGCCGTTTATTTTAACCATGATTTCGTACATTTGTTTTAATTTTTTGCTAACAATTAATTTATTCCAAGATCATTTCATTGATCTGGAATATCTTAAGGGCCAATTAAATGCATGATTTATGAATACACATAATTTATACAACCAATAAGCAATGACATCAAGACAATGAAATAGACTTGATATCATATGAAGCTATGCTGCTGTGCAATATTAATCATTACAAGCTCATGCCTAATTTTGGTAAATTGTTCTTCATTAAGGGGTTTTGTGAAAATATCAGCAAGTTATTTTTCGGTTGAAACAAAATTTAATAAAATATCCCCTTTTGAACATGATCTCTCAAGAAATGATGTCTAATCTCTATCAGCTTGGTTCTTGAGTGTTGTATAGGATTTTCTTAAAGATTTATAGCATTGGTATTGTCACACATGATAGGTATTTTATCAAGGTAAATGTCATAGTCTCTAAGTGTTTGTTTCATCCATAAAACTTGAGCACAACAACTTCCGGCTACAATATACTCCGCCTCGGTAGTTGATAGTGCAAGCGAATTTTGTTTCTTGCTAAACCAAGAGACTAGAGAGTGACCTAAGAGGTGACATGGTCCACTAGTGCTTTTCCTATCAACCTTATAACCAACAAAATTGACATCCGAATAACCAGTTAACTCTATATGCATTCCTCTAGGATACCAAAGGCCAAGAACTATAGTTCTACTCAAATAACCAAAAATCATTTTTACGACAAGCAAATGAGATTCTTTAGGGCATGATTGAAATCTTGCTCACAAGCATACACTAAACATAATATCATGCCTATTGACAGTCAAGTAAAGTAAGGATTTGCTCATACCTTGATATGTTTTGACATCAACTTCCTTACTTTTTTCATCCTTGTCAAGCTTGATGGTTGAACTCATTGGAGTACATTTTATCTTTCCATCTTTAAGTCTGAATTTCTTGAGTAAATCTCTTAGATATTTGGCTTAATTGATGAAGATTTCTTCTTCGATTTGTTTTATTTGAAGTCTAATGAAGTACTTCTATTCTCCTATCATGCTCATCTCAAATTCCTTACTCATACAAGATGAAAATTCCTTGCACAAAAACTCATTAGTTGATCCAAATATATTACCATGAACATAAATTTGAATAATGAGAATATCTTGATTCTTATGCTTAATGAAAAGAATAGTATCCACTTTTCCCATTGAAAAATAATTACCCAACAAGAAATTTTTAAGCCTATTATACCATGCTCTATGTACTTGTTTTAAACCATACAAAGCTTTTGTTAACTTATAAACATGATCTAGAAACTTTTCATTTTCAAAACCAAGGGGGTTGTTTTACAAAAACTTCTTCCATGATATAACCATTTAAAAATGTACTTTTAATATCCATTTGATATAAAATGAAATCTTCATGACATTCAAATGCTATGAGCATTCTAATGGATTCTAATCTAGCTACAAGTACAAATGTTTCATTAAAATCAATTCCTTCTTCTTAGTTGTAATCTTAAGCTATTAATCTAACTTTATTTCTTACAACCACACCGGATTTGTCCATTTTGTTTCTAAATACCCATTTAGTGCCTATAATGGATTGATGTTCTAGTTTAAAAACTAATTCCCACACATTATTTCTCTCAAATTGATTTAACTCTTCTTGCATTGCCATAATCCAAGATTCATCATTTTTCGCATCTGCAAAGGATTTTAGTTTAACTTAAGATATGAATGCAGCATGCTCACAAGTATTCCTAAATGATGTTCCAGTTGTTACGCCTCGTGAGAGATCTCCTAAAATTAAGTCTTTAGGATGAGAAGAAACATACCTCCACTCCTTGGGGAGTGTCTAAGAAGTACCTTCATTTTGCTCTTCATTTGTTTCTTCATGTTGCTCCTCTTGATTTCCTAGTGTTGTATCCTTTTAGTTATCTTTTGATGACTCATCAATATTAACAACAACTTTCTCCACAGAGGAGGGGTTAGATTCATCAAATGTAACATGCATTAATTCTTCCACAACTAAAGTTCTTTTGTTATAAACTCTATAAGCTTTGCTTGAGTCTGAATACCCAAAAAAGATGCCAACATTATATTTTGAATCAAAATTTACAAGGTTATCTTTTGTATTCAAAATAAAATATTTGCATCCAAAAACTTTGAAATAACTAATGTTAGGTTTTCTATCTTTCCAAAGCTCATACAAAGTTTTGTTGAGATGAGGTTTAATCAACACACGATTTAAAACAAACAAGCAGTGTTGACGGCCTTGGCCCAAAAATACTTAGGCAAAAAATTTTCATTCAACATGGTCCTAGCCATTTCTCGAATCAACCTATTCTTTCTCTCAACAACTCCATTTTGTTGTGGGTTCTAGGTAATGAAAATTGAAACTCGAATAACCCAAAACGAAATCTGATTTGCCCACCCCTAGTTAAATATGATGTGCAACATTGTTATATATGCTGTTTTTCAAGAGAAATGTGATTGAACCATCATATAAAATAAATTAAACTAAACCAAAATATTTTAAATTCTTTTTACATATAGCAAATTAATCAAGCATATAAATCATTTCCCCACTTGACAGCCAAATAATTCTCAAGGTATAGAGATTTGCATCTATTAAGTAATGAAGGTTTGTAGATAGCTACTACATTCATGTAGAGTTCTTTCCATTATTGTACAAATAATTAAATAATTCAAATTATTAACACCCACCTCAAAGAAACAAAATAAAATGGTAGGATGTGGTAGCACATAATGCCTCCTGCACAAATAAAAAAACCTAAAAACCAAAATAATAAATTAATCAACAAATTATGAATTAGATTTACGCATAAATATAAACGTCAAAACAACAATGATGGTCAAAACAAAGACTAGCATATCACTAATTTTGGGTTTAGTGCAACCTAAAATAGCAGCATGCAAAACTCTAACCACCCAAGGGTGTAACGTAACTCAGTTGCAAAACAGAGCCTAAACTATAGGCAATGCAATCTTGATTAATTAAGTGGCAAATTATTGAAACAAGGTTGCCAAATTCTAAATAGGGATGAATACTTATGTCTAGTTGAAAAAAAATAATAATGATAATATATTGAAATATATCCATCAAATGAAGTACTAAAAAATGTTGAAAATGATGAAGGTTGAAATTACTCTTGAAGTCTTGCAGACCAACGGTGACGGAAATTCATGCAACAGTGACTGGAAAGGTCGAGATAAAAGCTTGATGCCCCATTGAATTCAATAGTGATGGCATTGTGCTTTGACGTGCCACCATGACCCTGGATCAAGCTTCAACAGCTATGAGACTTTAATGGCTGATTGGTAGTGATTTGGATGCTTTTAGTGATGGTTTCTCGTCGAGTTTTGAAAAGGGTGTTGTGAAGAACAAAACCTAGGAATTAGGGTGCCGCAAATCCAGCAAAATTGGCATTAATCAAAGGTAGCAATTACCTAAACCTTTCGCACTTTATACTGTGTCCTCTGGCCATTTCTGGGCAACAGTAATGGTTGAGGAATGACCAGCGGCTCTTGGAGTTTGATTAGTACCCTCTATTACTAGTGAAGTAATCGAAGTCGAGCTCAGGTGATGGGTTAGGATTTGTTCAATAAGGATTGTTTTAGTTAAAGGAAGGTTTGAATGCTAGTAACAATGAGGGTTTTAGCTTTTAGTGAAATGGGAAAGTAAGTGTTTGAGTGCGTGAACGGGTGATTTTGATATACTATGAGCTTGCTTGGCTTCGTCGGCAGCAGATGTGTGGCTCAAGGTTAGGGTTTTATGTAGTGTTAAGGAGAAGGATTCATGTGAGGGAGATGGATTTGTTGATTTGTTCAACACTTAGTAAATTTTACTGTGTTGATATCTTTTAGATTTCATCAAATCGGTATTGTTTAGTATAAACGATATCGTTGTTATGGTCATTTTTTTAAAACATAATATAAACATTTAATAAAAAGATTACAACTGATTTAAATTGCACCGTTTCAAAACCATATAAATCCACATAAGACAAACATGATTTATATCTATCATCTATTTATTTGTTTAAGTTATAAATCACGAATATATCATGAATTTATGACATATATATATATATATATTATATAGGGTTGTCTCCAACATGCGTGGATATTTATTATAGAGTCCGTTAGATCTTTCTTGCTCTCATGTGAGATCGTGCCTATCATGTGCAGATCTTGGTTATAGAGATTACCGGGTCCCTTCATCACTATGTGGGCCTTTTTAATAGAGATAACAGGGTCTCTTTAACACTATATAATGTTGCTTGCATCATGCATAGCCCTAAATGTGGAGATAACAGGGTCTCTTCAATGCCATATGGGGCTATTCCTAACACGTGTGAGCCTTTATTATACAGATAACAGGATCCCCTTACCACTGTGTGAGGTTATTCCCATTATACATGGGCCCTTATTTTAGAAATAATAGAAACTAAAGAATTTAGTTCTCTATTGATGCGAGATTCTAGTTGCCTTCTCTACCAAGACCAGGACCTCTGCTCGATCAACTCTACCACGACTAGGTTCTCTCCTCGTAAGGCCTCTTCTCCGAAAGTTCCTGCATACACAGAAGCAGGTCAGAGTACGCCGGTTGTTTCCCCGGCGTAAACCCTCCGACGCTCAAGTCAGATATGAAGGTTCTTTTGCATTCTCGGGAACTCTAGCCACTAATCTTATGGCTTTTCTCTGGTACCCGTTCTTTAGAGCTTTCTTTTATCTTAATTCTAATAGCAAAAATTCTAACCATTTTACCTTCGTTGGCTACCTTTTTATAGGCCACTTTTGAGCTTAGGCCTTCCCTCCATTCGCGCTCGTTATCATCCCATCTCTCGAGAGTAGATGTTCCATTTTCGTAGGCGTGGGTGGTTGCGTGGCCTTCGTGCCTTGATTCTCGGACTGGAGAGCACGTCTTGCCAACTGTCGTTGACCGGGTCTCCTCGACTTAACCTTTAGTAGGAATGCAGCAGGAATAACTTTATGCTTCCAACAGGAGATTGGCCTCATAGATGAAGTATTCTTGGACGAGTTGGATATTCCTGCTCCTCCTCCCCGGCTGCCAGACTCTTACAAGATATATCTGTTCGAGGAACCTTGCTACCAGATGTCTGCTCATCACTACTGGTCTTCGTCGAAACATATACCACAAACACCGGTCCCCCAGTTTCTGGTGTTGGGTAACGCAGTGAGCCGACAGTAGAAACTCGACAATCTTTGCTCGCGCAGGGTTGGAAAAGGCTGCCAAGAGTCGTGTCGCATTTAATTACGAATGAGGTGATGTGGTAGAAATCTATCCCTCCATTTGAATTTCAAACCTAAGGTTGCAAGATTCTCGGGATATGTTTCATTAAATGCTGGCAGCCCAAGAGTTTGCTCCTCAGTAAAAAAACCCAAAATCCTCAAATGAGAACTCGTCATCTTCTCCCTTCTTGTCTCTCCGGCGAATGAACCTCGGCACTAAAGCTTTCATCCCTGTCTCTCTCTGACCGAGCCTCTACTTCAGGTATTTCTTCTATTTTCTCGGTCTTGGATAGTTGTAGATAATTTCTTTTCTTTGTGCTTTGTTTGGGTAGTAGTTGGTGGCGGTGCTCTGGTTATAGTTTAGGGAATGTCGAAAGGTAAAGAGAAAGTCATTGAGGTTGATGACGATGAGTTAGACGTTCTACCCAGTCTGCTCACCGATCCTGCTTTTGACCCCGGGATCCCCTTAGAACCCATTATGTCTGGTGTTAGGATTAGCGCTAGGAGGATGTCCCCCCAAACAACCTCCTCGAGCGGAAATAGTGGTGAGGAGGGATCTTCTGGCTCGGAAAATACCCTGAGTGAGGATCAAGGGGATGACTCTGGTGAGGAATCCCCGCCGGGAACACCGCGACCAGAAGGGCGGAGTACGGTAGGAGGTAGAGCCTTAACTCGGGATTACGTTATTAATTATATTGCGTGCACGACCACGTTTGATGAGCTCAACGACCTCCAACTTAGGTATAGTATTCCTGGTGAAATACCTCTTAAGATCCCAGGAAAAAAGGATTCTCCTAGCCGGCCTCCTAAGGGATACGTTACCCTTTTTCTGGAGAGCTTTAAGTATGGGCTGAGGTGTCCCTCACAACCTTATTTTACCCGGATACTTAACGGGCTAAATCTAGCTCCTGGTCAGCTGAACCCCAACGGGTGGAGAGTACTCTCTGGTCTGTTCATATTGTGGGACAGATGTTGCCAAAGTGAGCCCACAGTTGATGAGGTAAAGCACCTGTACCAGTTAAAGAGCAGTCCCAAAGATGTCGGCTAGTACTACTTCCAATCTAGTACCAAGACCAGAAAACCCATAACTGATCTTCCAACTGGTGGTGGTAGGACTTGGAAGAAAAAATTCTTTTTCGCTGGGGGTCCTTGGGGTCAAGTTGCACAAATTGATGGGAAAGATTGTCGCGTCCCACCCCGTTTCGTGGTCCCAGGTTGCTTGCTCGTTTTAGATGTCTTGTCCTCATAATTGTTCTTACTTTGTTGTTTTGTCTCTAACCAAATGTCTGCTTGTTTGCAGGTTCTTGGGGTGTTCACTTCCCACTCAAACCTGACCAGCTCAAACGGGTCGAGGCTGTACTGGCCAAATCCTGCTCGCACCGAGAGCTGCTAACCACTTACAACCTTATCGAATCTCGGTTGGTGCTCCCCGGCCATAAGATGGAGGATGCAGTGATCGGGGCTCTGAACCGGAAACGTTCTCGACCTCAAACTGCGAAGAGGGACCAGAACAAAGACGCCCCTACTGCAAAGCGGGCCAACATCGTGCAGCAGGTCTCTCCCTTGAAGACTTTACCTTCTTCTCTTTCCAAAGTTGGGGAAACCAGTGGAACAGCCACTGATCCTGCTTACTCTTCTCCCCCTGTCGGGCCTAGATCTCATTTGTCTGACAATCGAGCAGAACACTTGGTCCCCTATCTAAATGAGCTTTCTAAACTCGTGAGCAAAAGGGACCTGGAGGACTTTGATGGCTGCACTCTGGGCAAGCTGGTGGGAGCCATGCAGTATAGTGCTTTCCATCTCAGCTGCATAACCACCTACTATAAGGCCAAGGTTGGTCGTTATGACAGGAAGATGAAGGAGGACATTCAGTCGGCGATGACCAGAGCTGACGCTGCCGAGAAGAAAGTAGGGGAGCTGAATGTCGAGAATCTGAAGCTGATAGAGCAAGAATCTCTTGCTCAAGCAAAAGCCATTGCCCTCAAAGAAGAGCTGACCAAGGTCAAGGAGGATCTTCAAAGGCAGAGGGCTATGTACGAGGCTCAGCTCGAATCTCTTCGCGATTCCCACCGAGTGCAGGTCGAGAACTTGGATAAGGAAGCTGACAACCAATACGACCAGGGACTTCGGCATTCCTATCGTTGCATCATGGCCGTCCTCGAGAAGCAGCATCCTGATCTAAAGATGGATGACCTTGCAGCTGGTGTTGCCCAACATATGGACGAGGAGGCGGCAAAGGAAGATGCCGAAGGGGTGGAGCCAATCGTTGTTGAGGAGGAAAGCTCTCCTCCTCGTGCTATTCATGTTGATGTGGGTGAGGCGAGCACCCCCCCGGACGCAACTGGTGATACTCCCCCAGCACCTGAGGCGAACTAACCAACTGGGGCTGCTCGGCTTACTGACCCGCCGTCTTCTTAAACATGTCTCTTGTGTTGTAATGAACAATGTGTATGAAAATTATCGGCTTTGTTAATTATTAACAAATTAATAAAAATGTTTTTTATTACTTTCTTGTGTCGTAATTACGAGTTATTTTTCCGTTTGAGAGTCTGTTCGTCTTCGTCTGGTCGAGCAGGCTCTGGTTTGGCATATGGTTTTGCCACATGCCTTTGAAAATTCGCCAATGCTTAGGATTCTGTTCGCCTTCGCGCAGTCGAGCAGATCCTGGCATGCATGGCTTCTGGTCTCGCCATAAACAGGCTTTGAGACTTGATGACCCTTTGCATGCCTTAGAAAATTCTTCAATGCTTAGGATTCTGCTCGCCTTCACGCGGTCGAACAGATCCTGGCATGCATGGCTTCTGGTCTCGCCATAAATAGGCTTTGAGACTTGATGAGCCTTTGCATGCCTGAGAAAATTCTTCAATGCTTGGGATTCTGCTCGCCTTCGCGCGGTCGAGCAGATCCTGGCATGCTTGGCTTCTGGTCTCGCCATAAACAGGTTTTAAGACTTGATGAGCCTTTGCATGCCTGAGAAAATTCTTCAATGCTTTGGATTCTGCTCGCCTTCGCGCGGTCGAGCAGATCCTGGCATGCTTGGCTTCTGGTCTCGCCATAAACAGGTTTTAAGACTTGATGAGCCTTTGCATGCCTGAGAAAATTCTTCAATGCTTTGGATTCTGCTCGCCTTCGCGCGGTCGAGCAGATCCTGGCATGCTTGGCTTCTAGTCTCGCCATAAACAGGCTTTGAGACTTGATGAGCCTTTCCATCCCTTAGAAAATTTATCACAGTTTCAAGTGCATGAAATTCCTCGACGTTCCATTAATTGCAGGATTCAATCTTACATGAAATTGCTTTGAAATAAAATAAATAACAACAAACACGAACATGAAGAACTTGAAAATATGAACCATTCTTACTGGAAATATTTCCTGAGGTGTGCTGCGTTCCATGGGCGTTTCACCTCGTGGCCATCCGTTCGAACAAGCTTGTAAGCTCCGGGTCCAATTAGCTGCTTGACCCTGTATGGCCCCTCCCAATTTGGTCCGAGTACTCCCTGGGCCAAGTCTTTCGTGTTCTGATTCACTCTCCTTAGCACCCAATCTCCGACCTTGAATTGCCGTACGTTCACCTTCTGGTTATAATACCGAGCAACCCTCTGCGGGTAAATGGCTGATCGCTCGGCTGCTTGCTCCCTCTTTTCCGTTAGCAAATCTAAATTCAAACACATCTGCTCGTCATTATCCTGCTCGTTAAAATGATATGTCTAGTGCGTGGTCGTTCCTATCTCGGCTGGTATGACCGCTTCATGTCCGAAAGCCAAGGTGAACGGTGTCTCCCCAGTTGCAGTTTTTTGGGTTGTTCTGTATGCCCATAAAACACCTAACAGCTCATCAACCCATGCACCTTTTTTTGCTCCAAGCCTGGTTTTCAAAAGCCTCTTAATCGTCTTGTTGGCTGCTTCTACTTGCCCATTGGATTGAGAGTGAGCAGGCGAGCAATACTTCAACTCTATCCCAAGGTTCCGGCAGAAATCCCTGAAGCTGTGATTATCGAACTGCCTACTATTATCCGTTACCAAGGCATAAGGGATCCCGTATCAACAGACCAAGTTTCTCCACACGAAGTCTGTTGTCTTCTTCTCTGTGATCCTGCTAAGGGCTTCTACCTCTATCCACTTCGTGAAGTAATCTATCGCAACTATTGCATGCATTGCTGTTCCTCGTCCCTTTGGCAACGGGCCGATCAGATCAATTCCCCACTGAGTAAATGGCCAGGGGGAGGCCATAGAGGTGAGCTTCTCTGGTGGTTGGTTGGAGAAACTCGCAAAACTCTAGCAGCTTACACAGCTTCTGGTCTTCTCCTGTGCATTCTGGTGCATTGTCGGCCAGAAATATCCCTGCCTTAGAACCTTGTGGGCCAGAGACCTCCCACTAGAATGATTTCTGCAAATTCCTTCATGCACCTCTCTCAGTACATAATCCGCGCCGTCCTCATCCAAACATCGAAGGAACGGCAGCGTATACCCTCGCCGATATAGTACCCCATCAATCATTGTGTACCTCGAGGCCTGGGCTCTGATCTTCCGAGCTCGTAGCTTATCTGGTGGTAATGCCCCGTCTTTAAGGTATGAAACTATTGGATCCATCCACGAGCCTTTTTGTTCTATCTGCATCACCTCCAAATTTCGCTCGATGCTAGGGTTGGTTTTTACTTCCAAAGGGATCGACTTGGGCATTTTCGGGTCTGCTACGACTGCCATCCTGGCCAAAATATCTGCTCGACTATTTTGCTCCCTGGGGATTTGTATCACTTCAACCGCTTCAAATTTCCCCATCATCTGCCTAACTATTTTCAAGTACTGCTCCATCTTCTCCTCTCTTGGTTGAAATCTTTCACTGACATGATTCGCCACCAGCTGGGAATCAGTTCTGATCTTTACTCTATCTACTTTCACTGCCTTAGCCAATTCCAAACCTGCTATCAAGGCTTCGTATTTGGCCTGATTATTTGTGGCTGTGAACACTAACTTTACAGCATAAGAGATCTCCTCCCCCTCTGGGCCTTCCAAGACAATCCCTGCTCCTGATCCCTGCTCGCCCGATGACCCATCTATAGACATTTGCCATACTCGAGCTTCGCCGCTGCCTGTAGCCATATCCCGCTGGTCCAAACATACTTCGGGCTCTGTGAATTCTACTACGAAATCAGCCATTGCTTGTGCCTTTATCGCTGCTCGGGGTTTGTAATCAACGTCGAACTCGCTCAGCTCTATAGCCCACTTGACGAGTCGACCAGAAGCATCTGGCTTGTACAGAGTTTGACACAATGGCTGGTTTGTTATTACTGAGACTGGGAATGCTTGAAAGTATGGCCTCAGCTTCCGAGCAGCAACCAGAAGGGCAAGTGCCCATTTCTCCAACGGTGGGTATCTAGTCTCAACGTCGAGCAGGGCTTTACTGGTGTAGTATATCGGATACTGAACTCCTTCTACCTCTTTCACCAGAACAGAACTTGTGGCCCTATCTGATACCGCCAAATACAAAAATAACTTGTCCCCATCCCTCGGTGTGGACAGCAGAGGTGCTTCCTGCAAGTACTGCTTCAAGTTCTGAAAAGCTTCTTCGCATTCTGGGGTCCATTCTGTTTTCTTTCCCCTCTTTATCACTTGAAAGAATGGCTGACATTTATCAGTAGCCTTGGATATGAATCGGCTCAATGCCGCCAACCTTCCCGTAAGGCTCTGCATCTCCTTCAGGCCACGAGGAGACTTCATCTGCACGATCGCCTGGATCTTCTCGGGATTTGCTTCGATCCCCCTATGACTCACCATGAATCCAAGGAATTTCCCTGACTCGACCCCAAAAGCACACTTCTTCGGGTTGAGCTTCATCTTATACTTTCGCAAAAGCTCGAATGTCTCCTCGAGGTGTCCGACATATTCCTTCGAGATTTTGGACTTGGTTATCATGTCATCCAAGTACACCTCCATGGTTCTGCCAATCAACGGCGTAAAGACTTTATTCACCAGCCTCTGGTACGTGGCCCTAGTATTTTTTAGACCAAATGACATTACCCTGTAACAGAACAAACCCTGGTTAGTAATAAAAGCCGTGCTTTCCTCATCCTGCTCGTACATGGGGATTTGGTTGTATCCCGAAAATGCGTCCATGAAGCTAAACAGGCCGTGTCCAGCTGTTGAATCTACTAGCTGGTCGATCTTTGGTAAAGGTAAGCTGTCTTTCGGGCACGCCTTATTAAGATCTGTGAAATCTACACACATCGTCCACTTGCCATTTGTTTTCTTTACCAACACCACATTCGATGTCCACTCAGGATAATTGACTTCCCGAATGAACCCTGCTCTCAAGAGCTTCTCCACCTCGCCATTTATAGCCTCATACCTCTCTTGGTTGAAGCACCTCCTTTTCTGCCTTACTGCCCGAGCACCTATCTTTATTGCTAGCTTATGACATGCTACCTCAGGATCAATCCCTGGCATGTCCTCATGTGTCCAAGCGAACACATCTGCATGAGCCTGTAAGCATTGCACCAACTCCTGCTTCTGCTCTTCCTTAAGTCTCGACCTGATTTTAATCATTTTTCCCGGATTCTCTGGTCCCAAGCTTACTGTCTCCAGCTCCTCTACAGGTTCTTGATGACTGGGAGCCTTGTGATTGAGGTTGATTTTATAGCCATTGACAGCAGCCCCGATGATATTCGTTGCATATCTATGTAGTATCTAAAGGTTATACTTACGAGGAATTCAGGAATGACCATCTACATAAATGATCTTCCTTACCAAACGTGCTTGATTGAGTTTTTCATTTGGCTAAGACTTTGTCTTCAAGCAAGCCTTTATTAGGGGTGTAGTTATCGGTCCACCCCTAAATAATATGGGGTTATTGAATAGAATTATAAGAGTTTTGGAGATTCTTTTTGTAGCTTCTGTGAGGCCCCTTGTGAACTAGAACAAAATTGGTCTGGGGACCCTCTGAGATAATTACGTGATATCTTTCCTTGCCTTGAAGTATAATTGGTCTCTCATATAATTGTGTGGGATCTTCCCTTTATTAGTTGTTCATAAAAATATATTCCATCCAATATGTTGAAAACATAACAGAAAGCAATCAAATGTAAGTAAAAATAAAATTCACACAATCATAAAACATAATAGAACTCAAGTTCTTTATTAGGCATGTACAAATGGCATTTATCGTCTACATACTAGCTCAAACCTTAAAAAGACTAAAGGCCCTGCCTTAAAAGGTCTCAACATGCCTAATCATAAACAAAGTCACATTCAATCAATCCAAGGTAAATAGATTAGAATTCTTATAACCTAGAAGATTTTGACTTCTTATAACCTAGAAGATTTCGACTAACTCAATGGGGTCTATGAAATCCTTTAAGAATCATACGATGCATACATAATCAAATGTATCTAACATATCAAGGGTCGAATGAGATCATTTAACAATGGTTTGAAAGAATTAAGGCAACCCTACAAAATAAGATAAACACATAAGTCCCCCTTGTAGGTCCTTATCATGCTATAAACATAAACAGTCAAGTAAGATAAAATAATGTTTATATCAGTAAAAACCTCAAATAAATATAAATGATGTCAAATAAGATAATTTCGTGAGGTGTATTTAAAAGAGGGCCAGTCATATAAGAGATTATTGAGATCTTTTTT
Organism: Citrus x clementina; assembly: GCF_000493195.1. Taxonomy (NCBI): domain Eukaryota; kingdom Viridiplantae; phylum Streptophyta; class Magnoliopsida; order Sapindales; family Rutaceae; genus Citrus; species Citrus x clementina. The sequence continues at coordinate 24,167,660 of NW_006262201.1, read as the reverse complement.
TTAACATTAGGAGTGAACAATATGCGTAAAATGTATGGATTTTAAAAATAAAAAGTGGAGTTAGAAAGAGATAACTGGGAATATTTAGATGACCTCCTCAGCATGTTGGAGAGTTAAATAACTTGAGGCAACTTATCAACAAAGGGACCTTCTTAGCATCTTGGAGACTTGAGAGGTTTGGGCAAACCATCATTAGAGGTGAATTCCACACAATCTTGGACACTTTGGGAGCCTAGAGCTCATTTTCAGAAATGGCAACCTTTTTGTTATGTTGAAATTTTAAAGAGCTTGAGACGTTCACTTCTTATTCGGGGATGATTCCTCTTTGAAGGAGTTCCTCTTGCTCAGGAGTGATCACCCTACTAGGGATTTCTTCTCACTTTAGAGCTCTTTGTAGGAGCTCTTCTCACTCTAGGGCTCTTTTCTGAGTCCTCATTCTGTGATGATAACTTAGGGAGTTCTTCTTGATCTGGCACAATCCTTCTTGGTAATAAGTTCTCTTTACTCTAATACTTCCTTTGGTAGTTCTTCTTATTTTGGGATGATCACTCTAGGAGTTCTTCTTACTCTAAGGACCCCTTTAAAATGTCTTCTCGCTTTGTAACGATCTCTATGAGAGTTCTTTCAATTGTCTCTTTTTGTTGATATCTTGCTTCACCTCGTTTATGGTGTTTAAGAGTGAAAGAAGGTTCCTTTTCAGGATAGCAAGATGGTTCTTTATGGAGAAAGGTAAAGTCTTTGATAATAGAAGTGGCACTTATATGGAAAAGGTTCACATTTTTGTGATGAAAAATCAAAGTGTTTGTGAAGAAAAGTGATTTTTCTTTAAGAAAAATCACATCTTTTATAGAAAGATTATATTTATGGAGAAAAGTGTGTTCTCTTTTAGAGAAAAATGATTCTTTGAGGAGAAAAGTTGGGTTTTTTCAAAGTGGAAAATGCTCTTTGTTAATGCAATTAGGAAACTAAACTTTTGTTCAATCCCTACAGACAATGCCAATTTGTTTTGGTTTGATTTTGGTTCAACCCAAAAACATCATGAACTAAGAAAAGGATTGTCAATGGTTTCTCTATATAAAAGAGACATACAAAGTCTTTAATGGTACAATTACGACTATAATAATAAAAGAAGAGGACAATTTGATTGTTCTAAATAATGCTTTCTACTTTTATCTCTTATTTCTTCGTTAATTTCTTTTGTTGTTCTAAACTATTGTGCTTACAGTGCAATTTACTATATCATAAAGATAAAACTGCTTGGTTTATCCTTTTTGTACAGGGAAAAATCCACCTTGTTTATCCTTCTTGCACTGGGAAATATTCCCTTTAAGGCGCAAAATTTGATTAATGCTTTGCATGCCTTGATAAATTTATGTTTGTTGATTGGGTAACAACTTCAAATTTAGTTTATGATTTCAAGTTACCTACAACTTTGGTTTAATTAGCAAGGATTCTAAATTCAATCCATTATTGATCGTCATCGGGTTTGCTTATTCTTTTCATTGTTTCAGCTGAATTTAGGGTTTAGCCTAGTAACCAAAAGCAAAACCCGAACAACCCGAATCAAAACCCAATTTGCCCACCCCTAATAATAACTTTGCAACAAATATATAATATAAGTTGACTATTCAAAGCACAATTAATTCATTAGAAGTTTTAAAGACGCCTAAATATTTTAAGCAATGTTTATCAAAAGTTTAAGGTAATATATATAGTATTGATATTGTCTAGGATTTTGGACTTTAAGTCTGAAAAAGCTATTAATCTAAGTGATTTAATAGTATAATATCATTATCGTACTAAATGGTATGCATGTATATGTGTGTGTATATATATACACACACACACATACATATACATATACATGTGTGTGTGTGTGTGTGTGTGTGTGTGTGTGTGTGTGTAAAGATCAACATCCTCTTAAAAATATCTTTAATTTTACACTCACTAATCTCTATTATATTTGAGTTAAATCAATGGAGGAGATTTACTAAAATGAAAATTCAAGAATTTTCAATATTTTCTCCCTCTATGTGGACCCCACTCAAATCTTTCTCCTTCTTATATTTTCTCACCTTGTGCACGTGTTCTCTCTCTCCCTCTCTTTTCTCTTCTTTTATTTCATTTGTTTGTTTTCCTCTCAACTAAAAGTTTCTTTACTCTGTCTTTGAACTAGTAAGATTTTAAGACCATGTCTTTATAAGTTTGGTGAAATGTAAGCTCGAATAATCACTTCTCGGGCTTTATAGCGTTGGGTCCTACTCATTTAGGGCCCAAAAGCTCAAAGTTTAATAAGTTTGAGCGATTAAATAATTAAAGAAAACTTGAAGGGGTAAATGAAAATTGCCATGTAATTTACATATAAAGCAAGGGGCATCCCTAACTGTGTATTGAGAGAAAAAGGTGTTCAGCGGGAGAGGGGAAAAGACAGTGGAAGTTTTTTTTTTTAAATTTGGGAATAGTGATTTCAATCTTTAATTAGGCAATCGGAATACAAAATTAACTTTGTTTTCTTCCAAATTTTGAGGGTAAGTTCCTGGCATCGCCCTCTATAATTCTATTGGTCTTAATTTTTATTTTATCCTCTTTTTGGCTATTATTTGAGATGCCCACTTGTTGAAGAGATAGTTATTAGGCTATTATGTAAGCCAAGAATAGTGAAATTCTTGATGTTGGGAGCCGCTAGTATTATCTAAAGAAGAATTTGTATTGTAATCCCATTAATTTAGTGGGAGATTATATCAAACTATGATCACGTGGTTTTTCCTGCTTTGGGTTTTCCACGTAAAAATTTGTGTCTCTTGTGGTTGGTTTTTGTTTTGGATTTATTGGTTTATGATTCTGCCTATTTATTTGTGGTGCACATCTTATTTTAATCACACAAAAAGGGAAAGAGTTTTGTTTTCACTTAATTTGCAGTTGCTTTTGGTAGTCTATTTCCCAACGGAGTGGTATCAATGCTTCAGGTTTTGTGTTTTTATTACTTATGTGGTTAAGATAGGGGAGTCATCGGCATGCATGATGAAATTAATGTCATGGAATTATGGTATTTGAAAGTCTAGAATGGAGGATTTGTTATACATGAGAGACTTACATGAACTCATTGAAGGCGAATAAGGTAGACCCGCCAATTAACATCATAAGAAATATGCTCACTTAAACCAGAAGGTCGTGGGTACTATTTTATCATGGATTGATCAAAGTATGTACCACCATGTAGTGAAGGAATCCAGGGCTGATGTTCTTTGGAGAAAGTTAGAGATAATTTATAAGAAGCCGATAGAACATAATAAAGCCAATTTGATAAAAAGGCTTGTTAACTTGAAATACAATGAAAGGCGTAGTATAATTGAGCACACTAGCGAGTTTCAAGTTTTGGTTAATCAGTTGACTACTATGAAAATTATTCTCGATGATGAGTTACAAACATTGTTGTTGCTTAGTTCTTTACCTGACAATTGAAAGACATTAATGGTGTCAGTGAATAATTTAGCGCCAAACGGGAAATTAACCTTAGATATGGTTATAGATGGGCTGCGGAATGAAGAATCTAGAAGCAAGAGTGTTGAAGCAGTTCCCTCTGAGTCAGATGCACTTGTTTCAGAAAAGCAAGAAAAGCATAGGAGGAGCCAAAGTAGAAATTCCCGCCAGCAGAACAATGATAACCCCAGAGGAAGATCTAAATCCCAGAGAAGAAACCTCAAGTGCTTTCATTGTTAGAAATGGGTCACATTAAAAGAATGTAGATTGTAGAAAAGAGAACAGGCAAAAGAAAATGGTGATTCTCAAAAAAATGACAAAGAGAACATTGCAGCCATAATTGATGGTGATTTGGGTATTGTTTATGACGAGATTTCAGTAAATCTCACTTGTCATATCAGTGATTGAGTGATTAATTTGAGTGCTTCGTTTCATGTTATTGCACATTGTGATTACTTCACATTCTATGTTAACGGTGATTATGGCCATGTTCGGATTGGAAACGAGGAGGCATCCAAGATCGTGGGCATAAGTGATATTTGCTTGGAAACCAACATTGGCTGTAAGTTATTGCTTAAAAATGTTAGACATATATCAGATATTCATCTTAATTTGATCTCTACAGCAAGCTTGATGATGATGGTTATACTAACCAAGTTGGTGAAGGAAAATGGAAGCTCACCAAAGGCTCCCTAGTGTTAGCTAAGGGGAGGAAAGTAAACACCATTTATATATTAGAAGCCAAGATCAAGAAACAAGATGTGAATATGGCTATAAAAGATTTTGATATTGAGACATGGCATAAAAGGTTTGGTCACATTGGTGAAAAATGATTGGAAACTCTTGCCAAAAAAGAATTTCTACCCAGCTTTGCAGGTATGTCCTTCAAGACTTGTATTCATTACTTACCTGGAAAGACACACAGAGTAGCTTTTAAAAGTTTTTCTTCATCTAGAAAATCACAAATACTTGATTTACATTGATGTTTGCATAATGCAAAGTAGATCAATAAGAGGTGCATTTTAATTTGTGACTTTTACTAATGATTGTTCTAAAATAGTGTGGGCTTTTGCTTTGAAATCTAAAGATGAGGTACTTGATATATTTAAGTTCTTCCATGCTTATGTTGAGAGGGGGATAGGAAGAAAATTAAAATGCGTCAGGGCAGATAATGGTGGTAAGTACAGAGGACCATTTGAGCAGTATTGTAGATCTCATGGAATAAGACTTGAGAAGACTGTACCAAAAACCCCGCAGCAGAATGGTGTTGTAGAAAGGATGAACAGAACAATTGAAGATATGGTTAAGTGTATGCTTTCTAATGCTAAGCTTCCTAAATCTTTCTAGGTGGAGGCTATGCGTACTGCAGTTGACTTGATTAACTTTTCTCCTTCAGCTCCATTAGATGGAGATATACATGAGAGAGTTTGGACTGGGAAAGATGTTTCTTATAAACACTTGAGAGTGTTTAGTTGCAAAGCATATGTTCACATCCCTAAAGATGAGAGATCGAAGCTTGATGATAAAGCCAAAGAATGTATTTTCTTAGATTATAGGCATGAAGAATTTGGGTACAGATTATGGGATCCAGTGGCAGGGAAATTAATCAAAAATAGAAATGTTGTGTTCCTTGAAGATCAGATAGTTAGTGATGAAGAGAAGAGTGACGAGTGTCAGTCATCTGTATAGATTCCTATTATTCTAACTTCAGTTTCTCCACCTGTAGTTCATGATGATCATGGGGGAGCTGGAGAGGATTATAATGATGGTCCAGTAGAACCAGTTGAGCAAGCACCTCCAGAACCACCTACACCACCAATTGAGCTAGAATTAAGAAGATCTATTAGAGAACGGTGACCTTCCACCAGATATCCTCTACATGAGTATGTGATGCCTACAGATAAAAGGGAGCCAGAATGTATTGAAGAATTCATGTCTCATAAGCATAAAAATGAGTGGGGTTAAAGCCATGCAAGAGAAGATGAAATCCTTAATAGATAACCACATTTATGACCTAGTGAAGCTGCCTAAGGGAAAAAGGGTACTAAAGAACAAGTGGGTTTATAGGTTAAAGACTGAAAACAACTCACAGCAGGGGTATAAAGCTAGATTGGTTGTGAAGGATTTCGGTCAAAAGAAATGTGTTAATTTTGAAGAAATATTTTCTCTTGTAGTAAAGATGTCTTCTATCCGAGTAGTTCTGGGATTAGCAACTAGCTTAAATTTAGAGATTGAACAGCTTGATGTAAAGATAGCTTTCTTTCACGGTGACTTAAAAGAGAAAATATACATGGAGCAACCTAAAGGATTTAGTGTCAAAGGCAAAGAAAAACTTGCATGCAAGTTAAAGAAAAGTTTGTATGGACTAAAACAGTCACCAAGACAATGGTACAAGACGTTTGATTCTTTCATGGAGAATCATGGTTTTAGCAAGACTATGCACGACCATTTTGTTTTTGTAAAGAAGTTTGGTGATAATGATTTTATTATTCTTTTGCTTTATGTGGATGACATGTTGATTCTTGGCCAAGATGCTAGTAAGATTAATAATCTGAAGAGAGAGCTTAGCAAGTCTTTTACAATGAAGAACTTGGGACCAGCGAAATAGATTCTTGGCATGAAGATTTCCCGCGATAGTTACATTAGTTTGAAAATTATGTAACTTATTTCCTCTTTGGCCACCCTATAAATAAATATGGATGTTAAGTATTTAATGTATTACTGTTGTATTGAAGTGCTCTCACTATTGTACGGGTGTGTCAACATTAGGTCTAAATTATTAGGACTTTAGCAATTTATTTTAATTTGTTTCCAGTTAGGATTAGGTTTTCTTATTGTAATTATGATTTAAGGTTCTAATTAAATTAGAATTAGGATTGTGATGAGCTATTATTAATAGGTGGTTCTCATTATGTTTTTGAGCAAACTTAATTGCAATAAGAAAACTTAATCTTAACAGGAAATAAATTAAAATAAATTATTAGAGTCCTGAAATAAACACTGACATTGATTCAAAAAGATCTAGATCTACAAATTCATATGGAATAAAAATAACTGATAAAAAATATAACTTATAAACATGTAATTAAAAACAATTAACTTAAAACTCACTTGAGAAAGTAATTCAATCCATAATTTAAATCATTGAGCTTCATCCTATACCTTAGTTTAGAAAATTAACCACTTATATTGGCAAGCAAGACACTCATTTTCATCTAATAAATTTGTAAAGTATAATATAAGGAAATTGGAAACAAAAGAAAAAAAAAAGAAAAATATCTTCTTATTAACTACACATGACACGACTCAAAAGTGTATTACTCTCAAGTATAAGAGTGTCTAGTTATAATATAACCCGGTGAGAACGGGGTCGAACCACAAGGAGTTTTAAATCTAGTAAAACTAAGAAAATTAATTACGGGGCAAAGAAATTATTTGAAATTGATTTAAAAATAAGCTAAGGTTTAGGATCCACTCTCTGTATTCAAACTATAATTTTAATACTCTCTCATTTATATTTTGCCTCACTTTTACCAATTAATTATTATATCATTTAATTCTATGTGTGTAGATAAATATAGAATAAAGTACCTAATGTACCACATTATATTAATGTGTCGACATTATGTTAAAATACCATAAAATCCAGTGAGATTTATAAATTAACATGACATAAAAATAATTAGAAAAGAATTAAATAAACTTAAAAACTCATTTGAGAAAATAATAATTAATAGTTTAAAACATTGAGTTTCACCATTTACCTCAGCTTAATAAAATTAGCTACTCATATTGAAAGAAAACACAACACTCTTTTTATTTGATAAACTTTTTGAAATATATTACAAAGAAAATTGATACAAACGGAAATAAGAAAAGAAAAGAAACAAAGAAAGAAAGAAAATCTTCAGTCTCGGCTTCAGCTCTCAAATTAGCTCTCTCGGCTTTTTAAAAAATCCGGCCCCAGCTTCTCCGTCGCGTCACCTTTTTATAGGCAACAATTGCCTTTAACTTTTTTTTAATTTTATTACTTATTTGTTATTTTAAAATATATAAGTGTGTTGAAATGTGTGATGGTCAGGAGGCGTAATGGCCTCCTGACCATCACCAACATGTTTTTGTTCTTTTGTTCTTTTTTATTTTTTTTATTTTATTTTATTTATTATTTATTATTACATCTCTTCAATTTTGTTCCAGTAGTTCTTCTTTATTTCCGCTTTCAATTCCAATTCTATCTTTATTCCTGAAAAATATTTACAAGATAAAAATTAACAAATTACGAATTAATTTAACATAAAATATATTTGGGGAGTATTAAAATAGTTTAAAAATAATGAACGCATTAATCGACACAATAAGTGAAAAACTAATAATTTCATTCTTATTAAATGTACATTTTTTAGTGTCAATCACACCCCCCAACCACCTTATTGCTAGGCCCTAGCAATTTAAGCGATAAAAGTTTAGTAAAAATTCAAACTCAAATTGAAAATCATTTTTTTAAAAATTGTGTTTGCTTCTTCCATCAGATTAATGACAACAATCAAATAAAAGTATAAGCATTATCTTCAGCCTAAAGAAAATCACACCCGCTCAAAACAGTTCAGTAAAATCCTGTAAAATAATTAATCATCAGAGCTACATTAATCAAGTCACTTTTAAGAATGATACATCAAACCTAAAAATCTCACGATAAAGAGTGACTCTCTCAAAAGGATATATACCCCAAATTAATTTGTCACTCTAAAAAAAAATGGTAAATTTGAGAGAATAATAAAACAATATCACACGCTCTCACCAAGATGAAAAAATAATGCTCACAGCTTAGAAATAAAATGATCTCAAGTCCAATGAATTACTAGCAAAATTTATTTTTATTTTTATGCATCACCATATCTTTTAATCCATATTACCAACTTTTACTTCAGACTATAGTTCCTAAAAATCGAGAAGGACTTTTAGTAGGATGTAACGTAGGCTAGGGTTATGGCTAACAAAAAAGGTAATAGGGAAAACAAAAATATATGTTTGAAAAATAGGGGACTTTGTGGAGATTATAAGGTGCTTTTTTTTTTTTGCTTGGATTTTTTTTCTCTTCTTTTTTTTATTTTTTTATTAATTGATATATACATATCATCTTTCTTTCTTTTTTTCTTTTTTATAGCACCATTATTAGGAATATATAATCATCCCTATTTTTAAACATAATTGGGTGATGGAAAACATAAAACATAAGATGATACTCCTCATTGGAGTAGGAAAATATGATAGGTTACTAAAGAAAAAGTTTTTTTTTTTTTCAAATGCTCAAAGGGGTTAACTATGGATTCTTTATAATAGGGTTCACTAGAAAGGCTCAAACGGATCAAAGATGGCCTTCTGTCATCTTTTAGGGTTCCATATAATTTTTTATATCCACTAATTCAATGGACTTTTAGATGCGGCTGCACAAACTTTTTTTTTTATATTAAGATCTTGTACAATAAATTGTGAAGCTGTGTAGGCAAATAAGGTTACTCTCCAAGGATAATAGGCTCAAAAACTTGCTTGGTCTTTTCATAACATGTACATTCCCCCAAATGGCTTAATCAATTTCACTCATTCAATTTCTCAATTTACATTCCAATATGCAAAGGGAAAAACATAGTGTAACATAACTCAAGGCCAAAGATAATACGAATACCAAAATTTGAAAATCATCATGTTATCCAATGTTAAAAGATCACACCGAAAAAGAAACTCCTTTTTTTTAAAGAAAACACAAAAAGAAATTGGGACTGATTGCAAAAACTTAAGGGAGATGATTAAGAGAAAGAGAGAAAAAGACCGAAAACAAAAAGTTAGAAACGTTTTTTTTTTTTTAAGAAAACACAAAAATTAAGAAGATACGTTTCTAGAGACACTACATTCTATATTCTGCCATCTTCGACTCAAATTTTTATCCAAAGTTAGTCTTTACAACAAAAATTAGTAAAAACATCACTAGGACTGAGACATTCCACAATTATCAACTATTCCCTCCCTCTAACCTGAAGGAGACATTGTCTTCAATGTCTAAAGAAAGGAGTAGAGTTTAGAAGATATCACCTAGCCACTACTGGAAATATTTACAGACGGAGAGTTAAATCTAATTTACACTTTTTACGAGAGTTACTGCCATCGTCATCAGTTGCCCAATCCAACGCCAAAGTCATGGGATCTGGCTCTGGTTTGTAAGCTTGCAAAAAATCAAGTAACTCATTAGCAGAAGGAGCACAAATGAAGAGTTTTTTCGCTGAGGATGGAATGAAATAATTTTTTATTGCATGATTAAGAAATGTTATTAAGCCATCATAAAAGTTATTAACATTTAACAAACCGATGGATTTTTTATGGATATTCAAATGGGCCTAAGAAGCAAATGTAATTAGCGCCTCTAAAGTTGCAAGGTCTCCTGGCAAGAAAATAAAAGCGTCAGCATGATTCAACATTTCAGATATTCTTTCTTGCATACTTGAGACAACTAACTCTTCTCCAGTCATCCTAAAGGTTTTAAGGCTTTTGGAATGATGCCTAGCACTTGGCTTCCTCAAACGAAAGCAGCTTCAGAGACAAGCTTTGATAACCCTCGGTCACCTCCTCCATATACAAGATGTAGTTTCCTCTCTGCTATAGCACGACCAAGATCTATGGCTGCCTAAACGAACTCCTTATACTTTCCATAACGAAATCCAGAAAGCACATAAATGTTTTTAAGTTGACTGCTTGAAGTTGCTGCCATTAGAACAATTCTAAAAAGAAACAATTTGCGAGTGCTTAAAAAGAAGCTCTTATTTAAGGATCTTGGTGATAGACATAATTATATACATCTGTAAATGGGGTGGTATGTTTGTCAAATGACGCGTGAAGCTTTTAGCTTAATAATTCAAAGGCAAACAGTGATTAGATAAAATAAAGAAAAAAAAACAATAATAATAATAATGCAAAAGATAAAAGAACAGTAAAATAAAAGGATATTTACTGGTAGTTGTGATTGTGGCTCACATCTTCCTCTGGTTTTACATCCAGTAAAGACTTGAACGCCCTGTATGGGTCGAGGATAGACTTCCCATCCAATTTTCTTATAAACTGGCAAACAGAGTCTTTTAGAGTCAGATTCTCAAGACTAAAATGTGCACTTTCCTTTTGGAATAGCTTCCACAAATTTTGAATTTCACGTTGAACATATCCGCTCGGATGCGTCTCAAGAGATCGTAAGATATCATCCAACGATTCTTTACTCATGCCATCCTTAACGAATTTGATTTTATCTTCACGATTTACAGAAACCATTCCTAAAGCTTTACAACATGGATTTTTGCAAGCAAGTCTTACACAGTGAGAACATTCAGAGCCAAGTCGCTTAGCTCTTCTTTTCTTAGCAAATATACTTTTACCAAAACCAGGCATGTAGAAAATGAATGGATCAGAAAACTCACCTGCCAATCGGACCTTTGCTTCAATTACCAGCGAATGTCAGCAGGCATCCCATTGATCATTAACAAACGCAGTCGTTCACAACGAGTTTTGTAAATCTTGTAAATCTTGTAAATATTGATGCAAATTTTGTTGTATTGCTTCCATGCTTGACATTGAGGTTTCAGTTATTGTGGGAAACTGAGAATACCGACTTAAAAAATCACGGAGTACCGTTATCCGCCATTTATATGGAAGAGTGAATCAAAACAAAACGAATCAAATCTGCATAATCAAATCTACAAAATCAAATCAAATGTGAAAAAGAACAATAAAACAAAAACACACAAGGAATATAACTCACCTTCGTCCTTTTATTGAATCCAGTTCCAATTGCAGATTATAAATACCATCCTCTATTTCCTTGAGTTGTCTTTCTAGATCTTTCACGTGAGATACTAACTCTGGTGGTTGCAGATCCCAAATGGGATGTAATTTACAAAATCGGAGCAATTTCCTTAGGTGAAATTTTACATGAAAAAGCATTTTAAGATGATCGAAAAGGAAATTTCTCATGGAGGTGCTCATGACAAGTATAAAAATTTGGTGAGCTAAATCACAATTGTCAAACAACACATAATTAAGACAATGCAATGCACTCCATTCAAGACATAAGGAAAAGGAAAAAGAAAAAAAATAAATAATTCAAACGATAAAGTAACAGTAAATCAAATTCACAAAACGTTAAAATGAAAAGGCTTAATCAAAATTTTGGTGGGACACTCAAATGGATTTCAGTATCTGCTTCATGTGGTTGGTATTTCAGATATGGTTTCAATCTTTGGCTATTAACTTTAAATGTACACCATCCTTTGGATTCTCAATTTCTACAGCTCTATATGGATACACATTTTTTACAACAAATGGATCATTCCACTTTGACTTTAACTTCCCTGGAAATAAATGAAGACGAGAATTATAAAGCAACACTTTTTGACCAATTTCAAATGTTTTCCGAAAAATTCTTTTGTCATGAAAAAATTTGGTTCTTGCCTTAATAATTCTGGAATTCTCATATGCATCATTCCTTAATTCCTCAAGTTCATTTATTTGCAATTTACGCACATTGTCGGCTTCATCAAGATTTGAGTTGAAAGTTTTAATGACCCAAAATGATTTATATTCAAGTTCTACTGGTAAGTGGCAAGATTTTCCAGAAACAAGCTGATAGGGTGGCATACCTAAAGATGTTTTAAAAGCAGTACGATATGCCCAAAGTGCATCAATTAGTTGAAGAGACCAATCTTTACGGTTTGGAGTAACTGTCTTTTCTAAAATTTGTTTTATCTCCCTATTTGCTAATTCAACATGACCACTTGTTTGAGGGTGATAAGGGGTAGCAACCTTATGTGTAATTCCATATTTCTTCATTAAGGACTCAAATGGCTTATTACAAAAATGCTTACCTTCATCACTGATAATGGCTCGAGGTATTCCAAATTTGCTCAAAATATTTTCTTTTAAAAAGCGGATCACAATCTTGTGATCATTGTGCCTATAAGGAATCGCCTCGATCTATTTTGAAACATAATCAACAGCAACCAAAATGTATATAAATCCAAATGATGATGGAAAAGGGCCCATAAAATAAATTCCCCAACAATCAAATATTTCAATGACAATGATAGGGTTTAAAGGCATCATGTTTCGCTTTAAAATAGACCCTACTATTTGACAATTCTTACACATTTTACAGAATGCATATGAATCTTTAAATAATGTAGGTCAATAAAATCCACACTGCAATATTTTTACAGTTGTCTTTTTTGAAGAAAAATGGCCACCGCATGCTTCAGAATGACAAAATTAAATGACCCTACTTACCTCGTCGTCTGGTATGCATCTTCAAAAAAATTGATCAGAGCAGTACTTGAACAGGTATGGTTCATCCCAGTAAAAGCTTTTTACTTCTGTTAAGAATTTCTTCTTGTCTTGGGAACTCCAGTCACATGGCATTTCACCTGTTTCAAGATAATTAACAATATTAGCATACCAAGGCATTTTGTTTATAGAAAACAAAAATTCATCAGGGAAAGAATCATTGATGGGTGTTGTTTCAATTGAAGACTCATTTGTAAGTCTTGAAAGATGATCTGCAATAACATTTTCAGTGCCCTTTTTATCCTTGATTTTCAAATTAAATTCTTGAAGTAGCAAAATCCATCGTATCAACCTTGGTTTGGCATCTTGTTTTGACATTAAATATCTCACAGCAGCATGATCATAATAAACAACAGTAGATGAACCAATTAAATACGAACGAAATTTATCCAATGCAAATATTACAGCAAGTAGTTCTTTCTCAATTGTAGTGTAATTCATTTGAGCACTATTCAAAGTTTTACTTGCATAATAGATGACAAAGGGCTTACATTCCTTTCTTTGACCCAAAACAGCGCCAACGACATAATCACTAGCATCACACATTAGCTCAAAAGGTAAAGACCAATCAGTGGGTTGCATTATTGGGGCTGATGTCAAAAGACTAATTATCTTTTCAAAATTTTGTTGACAATCTTTAGTCCATTCAAATTGTGTATCTTTTATTAGGAGGTTACAAATTGGTCTAGATAAGGTACTAAAATCTTTTATAAACCTCCTATAAAATCCTACATGTCCTAAAAAAGAACGGACTTCTCAAATTATCTTTGGTGAGAGTAATTTTGAAATGACTTCAACTTCGGCTTTATCAACTTCAATTCCTTTTGAAGACACAATATGGCCGAAGACAATTCCATAAGTGGTCATGAAATGGCATTTTTCCCAATTTAAAACTAGTCCTTTTTCTTTGCACATTTCCAAAACTTTTTCTAGATTATCAAGACATGTATCAAAAGAATTACCAAATACAGTTAAATCATCCATAAAAACCTCTAGACAATTTTCAACCATGTCACTAAAAATGCTTAGCATACACCTTTGAAATGTTGCAGGAGCATTATAAAGTCCAAAGGGCATTCTCCTAAATGCAAATGTTCCAAATGGGCATGTGAATGTGGTCTTTTCCTAGCCTTCTAAGGCTATAGGGATTTGATAATAGCCAGAGTAGCCATCAAGAAAGCAGTAGTAGGGATGTCCAGCTACTCTTTCGAGAATTTGGTCTAGAAATGGAAGGGGAAAATGATCTTTTCTAGTGGTATCATTTAATTTTCTGTAATCAATGCACATGCGCCCAATTATATGGAATTCGTGTTGGGATTGGTTCACCTTTTTCATTTTTTACAACAGTTATTCCAGATTTCTTTAGTACTACTTGAGTGGGACTTACCCATTTACTATCAGAGATAGGGTAGATAATTCATACATCTAGTAGTTTAAGGACCTCATTCTTTACCACTTCTTTTATATGAGAGTTTAGTCTTCTTTGTGGTTGACAGGTTGTTTTGGCATTTTCCTCTAAGTGTATTCGGTGTGTGCAAATTAAAGGATTAATGTCTTTTATGTCTTTTAAGGTCCAACCAAATGCAGTTTTATGCCTTTTTAGTACAGATAACAACTTACCTTCTTGATCATGCGTGAGCTGAGAAGAAATTACCACCGGATATCTCTGCTGCTCTCCAAGATAGACATACTTCAATTCTTCTGGTAAGGGCTTTAATTCAAGCTCTGGTGCTTCCTCTTCGTTTGTTTCTTCAGGTTGCACCGTATTTTCAAAGTTCGATTGGTTATCGTCACCTATAGGTACCTGCATAGAATCAAGTGTAGGGCATGTGTTAGCAGTATCACAATCTAATTCTTTACTTGATTCAAAAGAACCAGCAAAATAAATTTCAGCAGAGTTTGTAAAATTCTCATCCTGAATGTGCTCCTCAATGATTGACTTGATGAGATCAATTTCCTCATTCTCATTATCATCATCTTCTTAGTGGTGAGGTTGTTTATACATGTTGAACACATTGAGTTCCAGTGTCATGTTGCCGAAAGATAAGTTCATTAATCCATTCCTGCAATTTATCAAAGCATTAGCAGTAGCTAAAAATGGTCGACCCAAAATAACAAAAATTTGTTTGCATTCATTAGCAATTGGTTCCGTTTTCAGAACAATAAAATCCACAGGATATATGAATTTATCGACTTGAATTAATACATCTTCAATTATTCCTTTTGGAACCTTAATCGATCTATCAGCAAGTAAAAGAGTGGTAGAAATTGGTTTAAACTCACCAAGATTAAGTTGTTGGTACACTGAGTAAGGAAGCAAATTAACACTGGCACCAAGATCAAGTAGAGCATATCCAATTTTATGATCCCCAATAGTGCAAGAAATAGTTGGACAACCAGGATCCTTGTATTTTAAAGCATTATTAGTTGAGAGAATAGAACTTACCTGTTCTGCTAGAAAAGCTCTCTTTTGCACCTTATGTTTCCTTTTCACCGTGCACAGATCTTTCAGAAATTTAGCATAAGAAGGTACCTGTTTAATGACATCCAGCAGAGAAATGTTGACTTTTACTTGTTTAAAAACTTCATAAATTTCTGGACTGTAGTTTGATTTCTTTGGCTTGATTAGTGCTTGAGGAAATGGGGGTATAGGGGGAGAGTTGGTTATTTCTTCATGGTTTAAAGGTTCGATAGACTCTTCCCTATTTTCTAAAATTGAATCTTTACTAGTTTCATGAGGGTCCACAATGTGTTTTTCGACTACTTTACCACCACGAAGGATTATAACCGATTTGACTTAACTCATATTTTAGTTTCCTGAATTTCCCATTTGAGGATGTTGTTGACTCTTGGGGTTTGGTTCAGGTTGAGCAGGAAACTTTCCTTTTTCATGTATGGTCAGAGCAGATGTAAGTTTGGAGATAGTTTCTGTCAAATTGATTAAGGTTTGCATCGTTTGGTTATTGATCGACTCTTGTTTTTCAATAAACGAATGCAATGTGTCTTCCATAGTTTTTCTTGGTGGTGGGACATATGGTGGGTAACTCTGGGAGTTTTGAAAATTTTGACGTGGAGGACCTGGTTGTGAAGTTTGTGCATGATTATCATTTCTCCAACTGAAATTTGGGTGGTTTCTCCAACCAGAGTTGTAAGTTTAGGAGTATGGATTTGGATTTGGCCTTTTGAAATTGTCAACGACATTTACTTGTTCATGCAGACTTTCTCTCAGAGCTGGTAAAGTTGGATAGTCCTGCGTAGAATGGTCAGTAGAATCACAAACATAACATGAAATACTTTGAACAAACTTTACATGATCATTTTTTTTCGACTCTAATGCTTCAACTTTTCTAGCTAATGATGCAAATTTGGCTTGAAAATCATGGTCTTCCCTAAGGTTATGCATGCCTCCACCAGGTGGAGATGACTGGGGTTTACTTGACGACTCATACGAACCAACTGTATCCCAGTGTTGTGCATTTTCTACTATATAGTCAAGATAATCTAATGCATCTTCAGGACTTTTAGCCCTAAACTCACCATTACACATCATTTCAAGGACTGGTAAAGTTGGACAGTCCTGCGTAGAATGGTCAGTAGAATCGCAAACATAACATGAAATACTTTGAACAGACTTTACATGATCATTTTTTTTCGACTCTAATGCTTCAACTTTTCTAGCTAATGATGCAAATTTGGCTTGAAAATCATGGTCTTCCCTAAGGTTATGCATGCCTCCACCAGGTGGAGATAACTGGGGTTTACTTGACGACTCATACGAACCAATTGTATCCCAGTGTTGTGCATTTTCTACTATATAGTTAAGATAATCTAATACATCTTCAGGACTTTTATCCCTAAACTCACCATTACACATCATTTCAACGACTTGTCTACCTTGGGATGTTAATCCCTCGTAGAAATAAGACACTAATCTCCATGTTTCAAAACCGTGATGTGGGCAAATGTTAAGTAGTTCTTTAAACCTATCCCAACATTGGTAGAGAGTTTCTCCTGGTTTTTGAGTGAAAGTGGTGATTTGTCTTTTGAAAGAATTTGTTCTGTGGGGTGGGAAGAATATTTTCAAAAATTGTGCTTGCATTTCATCCCAAGTTCTAATGGATTCTGACCTAAAATTTTGTAGCCAGGTTTTAGGTTTATTCTTTAGTGAGAAAGAAAAAAACTTAAGTCTGATTATATTCATGCTACAATTTTGATCAGTACAAGTGTTACAGACTTCCTCAAATTCCCTTAAATGCAAATATGGATTTTCATATTCAAAACCATGAAAGGTAGGCAAAAGTTGAATGATACCAGGCTTGAAATTAAAACGTGATGCATCAGGAGGGAAAACTATGCATGATGGTGACCCTGTTCTAGTAGGATGCATGAAGTCTCTAAGGGTCATAGGTTGTTCATGAAGATTTTGCAAGGCTTGGTCATTTTCGTGCTCCGAAAAATTTTTAACTCCTATGTCAGCCATATTTAAGGGTGGTGAAGGTGATTTTCTAATTAATCTACCACTATTTGTACGAGACCAACGACGCATGTAATGCTAATGATGTGTGCTAAACTAATGATGCAAAAACGTTAAATGAAAATTACATAAAAATAAACAAACTGAAAAAATAAATAAATAAATAAATTAGGCGGTGAAACCAACCATTAAAAGAAATAGTTTAGACGGTATTTTAAAACCAGCCATATAATAAAACATAAAATTAAATAAATTAATGCACAAAAATAAATAAACTGAAATTAAAATGCTAGGCGATAAAACCGACCACATAAATAAAATACATAAATTAACAAAATTTAAATAATAGTTAGGCGGTAGAACCGACCATTTAAAATAAATGCGGAAAGTAAATTGCAGAAATTTAAAGAAATAAATTTGATTCGGGGATTGATTTGCAAGGGTTTTGGGCTAAGATGAAGTTTCTCACAAATTTTATGGATAATGTTAAGGTTTGAAAAGAAGAGGGGTGCTAACTGAAGTTTTAAAAAAAAGAATAAAATAGAATTACGGAAAGATGGTAACGACTAAACAAAAAAATATTAAAATAAAATAAAAATAAAGTAAAGACAAACTAATACCAAATTTAGAAAACTCCCCGGCAACGGCGCCAAAAACTTGACACGACTCAAAAGTGTATTACTCTCAAGTATAACAGTATTTAGTTATAATATAACTCGGTGAGAACGGGGTCAAACCACATGGAGTTTTAAATCTAGTAAAACTAAGAAATTATTTGAAATTGATTTTAAAAAAAGCTAATGTTTAAGATCCACTCTCTGTATTCAAACTATAATTTTAATACTCTCTCATTTATATTTTGCCTCACTTTTACCAATTAATTATTATATCATTTAATTCTATGTGTGTGGATAAATATAGAATAAAGTACCTAATGTGTCACATTATATTAATGTGTCGACATTATGTCAAAATACCATAAAATCCAGTGAAATTTATAAATTAACATGACATAAAAATAATTAGAAAAGAATTAAATAAACTTAAAAGCTCATTTGAGAAAATAATAATTAATAGTTTAAAATATTGAGCTTCACCATTCACATCAGCTTAATAAAATTAGCTACTCATGTTGAAAGAAAACACAACACTCTTTTTATTTGATAAACTTTTTGAAATATATTACAAAGAAAATTGATACAAATGGAAATAAGAAAAGAAAAGAAACAAAGAAAGAAAGAAAATCTTCAGTCTCGGCTTCAGCTCTCAAATTAGCTCTCTCGGCTTTTTAAAAAATCCGCCCCCAGCTTCTCCGTCGCGTCACCTTTTTATAGGCAACAATTGCCTTTAACTTTTTTTTTAATTTTATTACTTATTTGTTATTTTAAAATATATAAGTGTGTTGAAATGTGTGATGGTCAGGAGGCGTAATGGCCTCCTGACCATCACCAACATGTTTTTGTTCTTTTGTTCTTTTTTATTTTTTATTTTATTTTATTTATTATTTATTATTACATCTCTTCAATTTTGTTCCAGTAGTTCTTCTTTATTCCCGCTTTCAATTCCAATTCTATCTTTATTCCTGAAAAATATTTACAAGATAAAAATTAACAAATTACGAATTAATTTAACATAAAATATATTTGGGGAGTATTAAAATAGTTTAAAAATAATGAACGCATTAATCGACACAATAAGTGAAAACTAATAATTTTATTCTTATTAAATGTACACTTTTTAGTGTCAATCAACACATTTTCCTAAAATTCACTCTAGATTACACCAATTTTCTCATCTCTCAAAATTCTACGCATATTCTACACTTCCACTTATGAAATTTCTTGCCTTTATATAGGCAAATTCTCAGTTGATCAAGTGTGGGCATTGACATTATATTTTTGGTGAGCTCGCAACCACAATCTTTAGACGAGTGTTACTAATACAATCTAAAGGTCTATGATTGCAATGATAGACAGCACATGCATGAGCCACGAAGAATGCATGAGCCACGAAGATCTGGAAGAATGCCAAAGCCAAATCCTAAGTTTGGTACGTGAGGGCATGAGTCCCATGCAAGCCATGCATGAAACATGCATGTGCTGAGATCGTGAAGATACGTGCTGGGGCTGGAGCCGTGATCTAGGAATACACTTATCAACGATTGTGCAGCGAGTAAGGAGGGAAGATAAGACACGGAAGTTGTTTTCGATTATCTTTCGGTTTCGAATTCTTAGCTAAGTTGTTATACTCGTTTATTTAGCCGTAATTGTAGGATGGAAACCAAAGTCTTGTTATTATAAATAAGCTCCAGAATATGAATAAAAGTATTGAGAATTCTAAACAATAATTATTTGGTCCTTTCTCGCCATAAGCAGAAAAATATCACTTATGTTACGCGTGATCATTGGCTGTCTCTGACTGGGACCTATCAATTGGTATCAGAGCGGGTTAACAATGATGACCAACAAAGAACGTATTGGGCAAATTGAAGCTGATCTGAAAAGCATGGAGAGCCGAATGGAACGCATGGAGATTGGGATCAATGACAAGCTTCAGCGATTAGAAGACACCATCAGCAAATTAGCAGAAACTTTCAATGCATCCAAAGACACCACTAGCCACGGCACCAACGAAACCATTGGTTCACCGCAGCCAATTCGAGAAGAAAGTGAAGGAGTAGTGAAGCTGCACGGTATGCCCAAGTCAATCATCAGCGATCGTGACCCCATATTCATCAGCAAATTTTGGCAAGAGTTCTTTAATTTATCAGGCACCAAACTCAAAATGAGCTCGGCGTACCACCCACAAACCGACGGCCAAACAAAGGTAATTAATCGATGCTTGGAACAGTACTTGAGATGTTTTGTTCACCAGTGGCCGCGAAAGTGGCACTCTTTTTTACCGTGGGCAGAATTTTGGTACAACACCACATTCCACGTCTCCACCGGAATGACTCCATTCCAAGCTTTGTATGGAAGACCACCTCCAGCCGTGCCCATGTATCAACTTGGTTCCTCGCCGGTGCATGAGGTTGATCAAGCCTTACATTCGCGTGATGAACTGCTCTTACAATTAAAGAAAAACTTAGCCACAACAGCTAACAGGATGAAGCAAACAGCTGACAAGGGTCGCCGCGACGTTGAGTTCACACAGGGAGATATGGTGTTATTAAAGTTGCAGCCCTATCAGCAGACTTCAGTGTTCAGAAGGGCACATCAGAAATTAGCTTGCAGGTATTTTGGGCCGTATTTAGTTCTTCGCAAAGTTGGAGCCGTTGCCTACGAACTACAATTACCAGAGAATGCTCGAATTCACCCGGTGTTTCACGTCTCTTTGCTTAAGAAAGCCGTGGGCGATTTCCTTAGCAACAGCGTCGATTTACCACCTGTGGATGATGAAGGCTCGGTGATCATGGACCCTGAAGCTATCCTTGACACACGTTGGGTGAAGAGAGGAGGTAAAGTGATTGAGCAGAATCTAGTCCGTTGGAAAAAAATGCCGGCTGAAGAAGCAACATGGGAGGACACCACAATGTTGCACCAACAGTTTCCCAATCTGACCCTTGAGGACAAGGGTATTCTTCGAGGGTGGGGCAATGATAGACAGCACATGCATGAGCCACGAAGAATGCATGAGCCACGAAGATCTGGAAGAATGCCAAAGCCAAATCCTAAGTTTGGTACGTGAGGGCATGAGTCCCATGCAAGCCATGCATGAAACATGCATGTGCTGAGATCGTGAAGATACGTGCTGGGGCTGGAGCCGTGATCTAGGAATACACTTATCAACGATTGTGCAGCGAGTAAGGAGGGAAGATAAGACACGGAAGTTGTTTTCGATTATCTTTCGGTTTCGAATTCTTAGCTAAGTTGTTATACTCGTTTATTTAGCCGTAATTGTAGGATGGAAACCAAAGTCTTGTTATTATAAATAAGCTCCAGAATATGAATAAAAGTATTGAGAATTCTAAACAATAATTATTTGGTCCTTTCTCGCCATAAGCAGAAAAATATCACTTGTGTTACGCGTGATCATTGGCTGTCTCTGACTGGGACCTATCATGCAACCATTGTGATGCATTATAGATCATTGAATTCAAAATAATCAATTGTTACTATTGGCTCTTTTGTCAAAGTGGTTGAACTACTAAATTGACAAGTATTAAATCTAATACAATGAGGTACATGTGAGCTCAGACACATGGCATGATTTCAAACTTTCAAAATTAATGTTGGATTGAAGGACTGGCAATTATTCCAAAAGCTTCTGAGCCTCTAGAATCCAAATCTTACATATGTTTTTCTAATCCAAGCATCACGAGCTTAGGGATTAACCTTCAAAACACAAAAACCATACTTAAGAACTATTTTAAATAGATAATTCATAAAATAGGTTAGGAATAAGTATACTTGTTTTATAAGTCTTTCTACCTTTATAGCAATCTTGTAAAAATAGATAGATAGTTATTGTTTTTCTTTTTTTATAGTAGGTGAAGAAATAAGCCGTTACAAACTTTTGAAGTTTCTAAAATAATTTTATTATTTTAAGATTAAAAGAGAGTTATGTCATATATAATTTTCCTTAAATCCAAAAATAAAAATCATAACTCTATCATGCAAGGATTCGAAATGCATCATACCTTGCAAACATTTTCATTCGCTTAAAAAAACCAAAATAAAATCAAAATTACATTAAGGAAATAATTAAACGCTTTTAATTCATTAGGTATTTGGACATCTTGCATCTCTGTACACTTAAAAGAGTGTGTTATGGTGTCCCATCCCACGCCCCGAAAGACTTAAAAGGGCATTGGTTCAACTCCGGCATATGCTGCAATTGTACTCTTCTCGCAATTTTAAAAATTGGTGAAGGTAGATATTTCCCCACTTATGTGGGTTGGCTGGAATAAGTTCCCCGGTAAAATTTGTTGATAGATATCTGGCTGTGTCTTAGTACACTTAATCTAAGTTGTCCTAATGGACTGTCTAAAATGTTGAAAATTGATTAAAAAAAAAAGAGGAAAAAAGAAAGGTAGCTTCAAATTTGGTGGCTTAACCACCAAATTTGTTGACCAAATTTGTTGATCAAATTTGATGGATAAGCCACCAATTTTGATCAAGATTGGTGAGCTTGATTTTAGGCAAAATCTTGCCTATAAAAGGAAGCTCTCATTCAAGAGCTTGGTATCCAAAATCCAAGAGAAGCAATCCAATTGAGAGCATTCAATTGGTGAATGCAAGTGAAGCATTGAGAGCTTCCAATATGGGAGAGAAATATTCTTAAGCATGTAGTTATATTGAAGGAGCATTTGGCTCCTCAATATGGGTATTACGAGTTTGCTTTGTTAATGGGTATTTCTCAGGATTATGTATTTGGGGCTTGGGTGAGAGAAAATTATTTCTGAGAGTGGTTGTAATAATTTTCCACATAGTGAATATTTTTCTCTGGTTGTCTTGTGACAACGGCCGTGGTTTTTCTCCGGATTTGGAGTTTTCCACGTAAATCTTGTGTTGTTTGATTGGTGTATTCTCCATTTAATTTTCTTATTAATTTGTTGCTTGATAAATTGCTTGGAGTGATCTTGGGAGGAAGCCCAATTTCCTAACAGTGGTATCAGAGCCATTGATTGAAGTTTTGGTGTCGGGGTACTATTCACGTATACGGTACTGTTCACGTGAAGCAGTGGGAGCCAATCCAAATAATCTGTGGTGAAGAGAATAGGAAGCAAATATGTCAGCAGCTGGTGTTTTTCAAACTTGGTTGAAGTTTGATGTTGTTGAAAAATTAATGGGAGAATGATTTTATTGGCTTGTGGAGAATTCAAGTCAAAGGTGTATCCAATCTGGTATGCACAAAGATTTGAAGGTGTGGACAATTTTGGCACCTCAAGAAAATTGTCAAGAAGGTGGAGTGGGTTCGGCAAATTACTCCAAAATCAGTAAAGGAGATACTGATATTCCCGCAGATGGTGAGTTTCCTTTTGATAGGAGACTGGATTAGTTCTTTTGGCATGTAGATCTCCAAGTTGCCATGAAAGAGAACATGTTATGATCAGCGGGGTCCATAAGTTTGCACGCGGGCATTGGCTTGGTATAAATGCAAGGTGTGTGGTGGAAAAGTTATGTCATGGCTGAAGAATTCTTAGGGAAACCAAGCATGAGAATTGCACCATAATTTTCAGCGGATATGTTCGACATGTGCCGGGAAAAAAATCTTAGAATGGTTGATTCTAAGTGATATACTCTTTATGGTGGAGTATGATAATTCTCTATGTTGAGAATTATGACTGTTGGTGAAGACGGTGCTTTATATCAATAGTTATGTATTTTTTTTTTTAATTAAGGTGGAGATTGTTGAAAATTGATTAAAAAAAAAAAGAGGAAAAAAGAAAGGTAGCTTCAAATTTGGTGGCTTAACCACCAAATTTGTTGACCAAATTTGTTGATCAAATTTGATGGATAAGCCACCAATTTTGATCAAGATTGGTGAGCTTGATTTTAGGCAAAATCTTGCCTATAAAAGGAAGCTCTCATTCAAGAGCTTGGTATCCAAAATCCAAGAGAAGCAATCCAATTGAGAGCATTCAATTGGTGAATGCAAGTGAAGCATTGAGAGCTTCCAATATGGGAGAGAAATATTCTTAAGCATGTAGTTATATTGAAGGAGCATTTGGCTCCTCAATATGGGTATTACGAGTTTGCTTTGTTAATGGGTATTTCTCAGGATTATGTATTTGGGGCTTGGGTGAGAGAAAATTATTTCTGAGAGTGGTTGTAATAATTTTCCACATAGTGAATATTTTTCTCTGGTTGTCTTGTGACAACGGCCGTGGTTTTTCTCCGGATTTGGAGTTTTCCACGTAAATCTTGTGTTGTTTGATTGGTGTATTCTCCATTTAATTTTCTTATTAATTTGTTGCTTGATAAATTGCTTGGAGTGATCTTGGGAGGAAGCCCAATTTCCTAACCTAAAATATACACCCGAACCATGCCGTGTAATGTCAAGAATATGAACATCCAACAATCTATGTATCCTCCTATTCTCGGACTGTAATAAGGCTTTCTTTCAAAATACGAACTGAAAACCATACACCAGTAATTCCAAATTCCCTTATTTCATCGTGGTTAGAATCATATAAGACCAATCGACAGTCACCAGCTCCTCCATATGATTCTAGAATGAATTCGCCATTTCTCCAAAATCCATCTGGATGATACCATTCTATAAAAGGTCCAAAACTCAAGTGTTTGGTCCAAAAGCCCCCTTTCATCATCCATAAGCCAAAAGAGCGTCTCGACTCTTCTACGTGTAGTAGAGAGAGGTAATCATCATGTACTCCAATCGTCCAATATTCGAACTCGATTTGTTCTGTAATTGGAGGAACACGAGGTCCTCTCATTTCTTGAAACACCTCCTCACTCATGCTAAACGATAGAATAGCTACATAATCGCAAGGAGTTTCTGTCGGTGCCACCCAATAGCAAAATCCATTGTGGTAGACATTGTTCATGGCTTCACCCCCCAAATAACATCCCATTGGAAATAACCCTTCCTCCACATGTCTCCAAGAGTTAGTGCTAAAGTTGTAAACCGCAACATTAGGTAAGCAATCATTGATCGATGAAATTCCTCTCTCATCGTGCAAGGTTTGTATCAGAACCAACTTGAAATCGTTAGACATGGGATCTAATCCAACTGCAAAATTGCAACAGGAAATTACTGTATTGGAGGGACGACTACCACTAACGCCGTTTCTAGGTCTAGGCGGCTCTGGAAGAATTCTGTACTCATTCATGGAAATGTTCCATACATTAATTTTGTTACGATTCCATTTTTCAGAAAGGCACATTATACCCTCATAAGGGCCAAGTAGAATATAATTCCTTGTCTCAGCTGCTTCAAAATTTTGAAAATGCAAGTCTGTCATTGTGTTATCAGGTACTACAACGAAATCGTCAACTGGATAGGTATCTATAAAATATTGATTGTAGACCATGAGACGGTTATGGTCGCCTCTAGTGAGATGTTTACAAATGAATTTGGGGTCTTTCACTAAACTAAACCAAGATCTTGAAACACACCTTAATCGCATTAGTGATTTCACGGGCAACCTTGACAGAGTCTCAACCAGCAAATCATCACACAATTCTCCATAATTATAGCCTGTCATCACCGTAGTATCTCTCTCCATTTTTTTTTTCCCTAACCCAAGTAAATGCCTTATCCTGCCATAATTATATATAAATTGGATTAACTATTTTTAAGAATTAACAGGGATAGATTTTAATTGCAGGTATTTCATGGATGGGCAATAACTTCGCAGCTAATGATAAGTTGACTTTTCAAAGCTATTAATTATTTTTAGCACCCATTTTTCAAAAAAAAAAATTCACCAAGATACCCATCTAGTAATTTATTAAAAATTAAGCAAATGATAATATTATCAATAATAATATTTAGTTATTCTCTCCCTATCTCTACACAAATTCCTGACAAGAGCCTACCGACATGTTCATCCTTCCCTAACACGAATTAAATTTTTGTAACATTAATTAAATTCAATTCATCATAAAAGTTATGATTCCACACAGTCATTATCTAATAATAGATTTTTAATTTATGTGGTAAGGACCAAGTTAATGTTAGGAAATTGATGGGTGAAACAAAGTTACTGCTAAAATGAAATTGAAGAAAAATGAAGAACAAGCACACAAAGAGGCAGTGGCGGACCTACACGTGGGCTAGACCTGGCTGTAGCCCGGTCTAGTCCAGAAAAAATCATCTATACCCCATACTTTTTAATTAATTTAGTAAAATAATAGAATTTTTATTTTCTTTTCATATATGTCCCTAACTCAATACCCTTATATTTTCATCAATTTAGTATAACAGTATAGTTTATATTTTATATTCAAATATGTCCCCAACCCAATTACCCTTATATTTTCATCAATTTTATATAACAATAGAGTTTTTATTTTATTTATAAATATGTCCCTAATTCAATTATATTATTTTCAATTGAAATTAGTGACTTATTTTATAAAATGATTAAATTATATATTTATTGAATAGATTGAAAACGGTAGGGAGCTAAAATTTTATTATTGCTTTAATTTATTTTAAAAAGCTTTTAATTGAAAAAAAATATGTGAATGTAATATAACATCGTCACTAATATTATAAGTACTTACAGAAACAACATATAGTAACAATTATCAATATTTTCGTAAAATTTTTATCTGAATTTTTAGATTTTATTTATTAGTTATATTAATTAAGAGGACAAGTTAGAAAATAAAATTTGAGTATTTTAAGGAAATTTTGGTAGAAGAATCATCAACATCTAGTTTTTTAAAGAGAGCTAGAGTGTCTGACAAAAAAACAACTACACCAAAATACATTTTTGCTTAATTGAGTTTAATTTATTATTGAAACTTTTGACTAATAATACTTTTACAATTTGAAATGATGAATAAATTTTAATTGTTTAATTTATTAAGTTTGGTAATTTAGTACTTCACTTCAAGTATAAAAAGTTTTATTTGTAATTTTTAATTGATTGTAATTGCATGTATTAAGCTATTTTAATTTGAAATTATTATTTAATTTTTCAATCCTGATATAATTACATGTTATCATAGGTTGCAATGTCAGATTTTATAATTGAAAAATAATGTTTTCATATTTGAGCTGCCTTTTGTTTTCTACTATTTTTTGTAGTTATTTTTGTCTATAGTACCTATTTAGAGGGATAAGACTTTTGGTGTTCCTTCTTATTTAATGTACTTCTTTCTACTTATAAATTTTTATATTCGCTTTAAAATATAAATTTTAAAAATTAACCCGGGGTAATATTAAGTCCTGGGTCTGCCCCTGCAAAGAGGACACCAGAAATTACATAATTCGACTTTTAGCCCACATCAATGGGTAAAGACAGAAGGATAAAATTTTACTAGTGAAATGAAGATTACAAATATTGTAATATTTTTTTGACTTACTACCCAGAACTTCAATATACTCAATCTCTCAAATCACTAAACTTTCAAGAACTTTACAATTTAAGCTCTCAAAATTATCTACTCTCTAAATAATTTTTGTTGTTGTTCTGGTCGTACCCAAGCATTCCTAACTAATGAACTTTGGAAGTTACTCTATTGTAGTTATGGTTTTAACACATGTATTTAGCTTACGAATGTGACATTAACAATATGCACACGTAACTGTTAAGTGTTTCTAGCAATAGGGAGCTAGAGGGTCGAAATATTGTACATAGATCCATGGTAATAGTCAAGCTGACCTGAGATTTTTTTTTTTTTTTTTTACCTTTTCTTATGTTTTAGTAGTTGAATATGAAAATTTTGCAGGTTTGATATATTGGATAGTGCCTATATTCTAAGGGAGTTAGGTTAAAATTTTATTGAAGTCGTGAGTTTTTGTCTATCTCTTTTTGTGTATTTTCATTCTTCAAACAAAATATTACACAGCTTAATTGTTAGAGTATTAAATGTTTATTTGATTAAGTAAATTTCTTATCTCCTGCGCCCATAAATTAGGGGCGACTGGAAATAATCGTAACAAATCTTATGATAACATGGATTCTTGTTTCTTAACGAGACCTTACGAACAAAGACTATTGGCTAGCTCTTGTGAAATTATTCCATAGAGTTTCATTGACATCCCTGGTTTATGAGCGAGAATTAAGGATAATTTTAGTGGAATCTTTAAGCACGATTGATTTTGAGGCATGGATGGAGGGCTGTTGTTGCTACATCATGTAAAAGTTATAGTGTTTATTTTTTGTTATTCACACTATTATATTGAATTGTTCATATATATAGCATATAACCAGATCAAGCTGGTCAAGGACCTATTTGACAAAAACGATATCTGAAAGATTGAAATTAATTGATTTTATAAGTTACTAATTTATTTAAATTTTAAGAAAACAATAAACCAAATTAATTCCCAGTTTCTGTAAAATTAAACCAAACCCAACAAAAACAAAAACCAAAAAAAAAAAAGGGGGTGCTACTTCAATTTCGATTTTCTTTGGTTTCAAAAGTGATCAATCATTTTTTTTTCTTTCAGGTTTTGGGCCCATTGCCAGGCTTTACATGTCATATCCTCGTAAGATTGTGCTCGATCTCCTTTACTTGGTATTTGGTAATTATGTAGCGGCTTGCATTGCTTTGTTTTGAAGGTTTGGCAAAATATGGGCTTGGGCCGGCTTTTCTAAGCCCAAGTCCAAGCCCATATTATTGACAAGGAACCTAGGCTCTTTAAAAATTCGTTCAAGTTTGGACGGAGTCAGGATTAAGCCAGGTTTGGTTTTTCCGTTAAATATGGGCTTGTTTTCTAAGTCCAAGTCCAAGCCCATATTATTGACAAGGAACCTACAGATTCTGCTTTAGCCAGCTACCAAACAAAAGCATTTCCATGCTTTTTTTCCATATGCAGGACAGGTGTGGTGCATGCATTGGATGTGTATGCTACAGATTCTGTAACATAACAATCCCTTAATTAAATTACGAAAATGATGTTTATCCCGGGCCAAACTCCGAAATTTAAACGCAGCATTTCATTAAAACAAAAAATGACGCCGTTTTCGTTTGCCAAATATTTCCCTTTTTCTTCGTCGATGGAGCTCCACCCAAGTATTTTCCTTTGTCTTTCCTTCGTTGATCGAGCTTCAAGCTCCAACCACAAGCTCCAGCCACAACCAAATATTTCCCCTTTCCTTTGTCGATTGAGATCCAACCACCAGCTCCAGCCACAGCCAAATATTTCCCCTTTCCTTCTTTGATCCAGCTCCAGCCACAGCCTCAAATTTCCATTAGCAATCCACAGTCTGCACCTGAAATTACCATTCGCAATCCACAACTCACAGCTCATGATTCAAGCAAAAACATCGCAGCATAAGCTTATTTCCCATAATATTAACCCAATTTAACAGCAACGACAATATGGCTTCGCAAATTAAAACAACAAAATTCAAGCTTTGAAAATAATCTGCTGCCAAAGAAGATAGTACCTTACCTTATGGCAAAGCCACATAGAATTAAAACTCAATTTTCAAGGTTAGATGCTGCAACTCAATTCTTTTTGTTTATGTACATATTCGCAGCTAAAGAAGACAATACCTTACCTTGTTAAAACTTTTGGTTTTGCTTAATCTAAGCCAAATCCTATCGCATAGAATGAAAAAAAAAAAAAAAAAAAAAAAAAACAGTTTAAGGGTTCTGCAGGTCGGTTCTATTGTTGGGGTTGTGTGGTGAAATGAAGAGGAAGAGAAAGCCATTCGATGGGGGAAGCTTCAAGCAAAACGACGCCGTATTTTCTCTCATTCTCGATTTCCTACAGAAAAGACGGAACATAAAAAAGAAATAGATTCATTTCTTCTATATATATATATATATAGAGTGTATATAGCTTTATTTTGTTAATTAAATATTCACACATCTCTGAAACAATAAATCAGAAAATAGCTATACAACTCTTACCATAATGCCATTAACTCATTACCAGCCGCCTAAATCAAATTAAAGTTTCGAATAGAATGAACAAAAGAATAATCAAGCAGTTTCAAGAGATGCACCGCACTTATTGGACACGAAAATTTTAGTGATATTAAACCTATGAACAAGATAATTTGTTACTTCACATAAGCAAATTGCAACAGTGATATGAACTTTTGAAGTGAAAGCAAATCGAAATTAAATTAGCACTTTTTTTTTTTTTTTGTATTTGTGGCGTTTGGTTTAATTTGACAGAAACTGTGGGAATTAATTCGCTTTATTGTTTTTCTTAAATTAATGCTAAAATTTAAGCTCCAGTGTATAAATATTACAAAACAGCAATAGAAAATGTTATAGAGATTGAGATCTTTTTTTAAAAAAATCTAATTGTTATAGAGATTGAGATCTTGAATTTCAGATTTGATAGATTTAAAATTTCACCACTTGATCTTTTCTTAGTTCATGATTATCTGGACTCTACAAGAGAATCTGTAGATATTTCGATTCATTTTTTGTCCAAAGGTTTCCATTTTAAGAAAGGGATTTTTGTTCAATAAAATATCAAAGTAAATGATTGAGTCATTCCATACTGGAAATAATCTCATCAAATCTTGTTATAACATGAATTCCTAATTATTTAATGTTTTCTCAGGAACAAAGACAATAGACTGGATCTTATGAAATCATTTCATAGAATTTCATTAACACGTCTTCTTTTTATGAACAAAAAAAGACTAATTTTAGTGGAATAAGCAATGGCCATAAGCTAGCTAGTGTTGCTAAATCATGTGAAAAATTATTGCGTTTATTTTTCCTTATTCACACGCCCTTTTACAAAAACAGAAAGAATGAAATTGATTGATTTTGCAAATTTACTAATGTATCTGAATTTTAAGAAAACAATAAGGACTCTTATTTAAATTACCCTTTTCAGTTTTATTAATCCAACGGTCCTTTTAGTTACTGATAGAGCTGGCAAAACGGGTCATCGGGTCGTGTTCGTGTCGTGTAAAATTTAGGTCGACCCAAACCCGACCCATTTAATAATCGTGTCAAAATATTGAGACCCAAACCCGACACGGAAAAATAATCGGGTTACCCAATAACCCGTTTAATATCTATATATTGAACAAAAGTTACATAAAATATTTACACACTATCATACATACGTATGTACATAAATACATACATACATACATACATAATTTATCGATATTATAAAATATATATATCTACCAATATATTACACATTTACACTATTGAGGTTTTAATTATATATATATATATATATATATATATATATAATATTATATATCAATATTATAAAATATACATGTCTATCAATTTTTACACATTTACACTATTGAAACTCTAAATGTATGTAAAATTTTATAAATAAAACATTGTTTATATTCACCCTTTTAAAGAATTAAAAAAAGAAAATCATCTCTAATATTTGAGTTTTAATTATAAGAATATGTAAATTATTTTAAAATAGAAAATATAATCGGGTCATTGATCGGGTAAATGGGTCAAGAATTTTAACCCAAACCCGACACGGAAAAAAATCGTGTTGACCCGGACCCGACCCATTTAATAATCGTGTTAAATTTGACGACCCATACCCATTTATTTATGTCGTGTTCGTGTCGGGTAATCGGGTTGTGTCAAATTTTGCCAGCTCTAGTTACTGATACCCGCTTTCCTCGCATTCATATATAAACTACCCAAAAACACAAACTTTTCTTGAAATTAATTCCCAATTTCTATAAAATTAAAACCCAAAAAAAAAAGTTATTCATTTTCGATTTTTCTCTCACTTGAAAGTTCAAAAATCAAAATCAATGCAATTAATTTTGTTTGTGTGAAGTGGAAAAGCAAGCAATCGAAAGCGAGGGAAATGGAGTTTTTAAGTTATGGCGCTAATTCCCTCTAAACGCGTCGTTTCACGTTGAATTTTCTCCCCGATTATTATTATTATTATTATTATTATTATTTTTGCGGTTCCAATTTTGTGGCGATTCGATTCTCATCGTGGTAATTGTTCGTTCGTTTAAAAAAATTTATTTCTATACTTGTGAGTTGTGAGTTAATCTACAATTTCGTAGGCGTCTCCATTTGCTGTTGCTCTTTTTTTTTTCTTCTTTCTTTTTATTTGAATAGAGTTGTTATATGAAATTTATTTAATTCAATGTGCCTTATGATGCTGTCGGAAAGTCGCCGAACCTTTGCCATGAAATACAAGTATGCAACCCAAGAGGGGGGGTGAATTGGGATTCTAAAAATTATTCAATTTATTAAAGAAAAACTTAATGCAATTATAAATCAAATTCAAAGCAATAACAATTAAGATGATCACAATATAAAAAGATAAGGGAAGAGGGATTCAAACACCGAGATTTTTACGTGGTTCGGCCAACCTTGCCTACGTCCACGCCTCCAAGCTTTCCGGGCTTGAGGATTCCACTAAGCAAGCCTCCAAGGCTTCAAATGCTTACACTTGACTTCCAAGGTGTCAATGGACCTTTACAACAAGAGATTATCCCCAATCTCTTAACCCAAGTGTATCCCAACACTTACAATTACTCAAAGTAAAAGATTACAAATTGTTTTTCTCTCACACAATATTTAAGATTACAAATCAATGCCCAATTTGTGAATAGATGAAGAGAGAATGTGTTTTAAGCTCTATGAAGATTGTATTCTCAAATATTTGCTCAATGGTCGTGTTGTGATCGATCTTTGTTTGAATTTGAATGAGCTTATTTATAGATGCAGCTGAAAACTAGCCGTTATTGACTTTCTGCACACTGTCGGATCACCGTTAGCTAGATGTCGGATCGCCGTTTGACTGGTCAATATGACCGTTGGGCTGATTTTTCAAATTGTCGGATCGCCGTTATCTAGATGTCGGGTCGCCGTTTAGGTCCAGAGGCTACTGGTTGATATCGGCGAGCCGTTTATCACACATGTCGGTTCGCCGTTAATGTCCAGAGACTACCCTTCAGTTCTGGTTGATATCGGCGAGCCGTTTTATCAACATATCGGATCGCCGTTTAGGTCCAGAGGCTACTGGTTGATATCGGCGAGCCGTTTATCACAAATGTCGGTGTGCCGTTTTCGTCCAGAGGCTAATCTCCATTTCTGCTTGAAATCGGCGAGCCGTTTACTACATATGTCGGATCGCCGTTTTCCACAAAAACTGCTGCAGTGAACTATTTTGCAAGATGACTGTTTTGTCTCCAAATCTTTATAAAAATACTTTATGAAACTTGTCAAAATAGATGAAAATTATGTTGAGCTTTTAAAACGATTAATCAATCTTAATCATGTTTGTTATCATCAAAATCAATAAGGAATAATTTATGTCAACAATCTCCCCCTTTTTGATGATGACAAACTTTTCAAGAAAATATTTGTGCAATTTTGCTCCCCCTAAATATGTGCTCCCCCTAAGTGAAATTTTGAAAGACTTGTTAACTCCCTTAAAAAATATTCAACTGTTAATCTCAAAATTTTAAACACGACAGATTGATTTTTTGTTAAAAAAATGTATGCCAGTAAACTCATGCATGCCAATACTATTTTGCCAAAACCAATTTCGCAGTTTGCCAATTGCCAATTTCTCTCCCCCTTCATCATCAAAAAGAAAGAGACGCGATGAATGACTTATGTTTGGAGAAATTTGGGCAGAGTCTCCCCTGAAATATGAGCATTTCCTCAACAACACACAAAGTTTAAAAAGAGAAACACTTCCATATAAATATACCACCATATCAACCAACCTCCATACCAACAAATTCACACTTCCAGAAAGAGCAATATAATCAATATAATACCAAAAACAACTTGAGCATAAATCAAGAGCACATGTCCAACATGAGATATCAGAAGCATAAACACAAAATAAATAACATCATATGCATAAGGCAAATAACATGAAATGAGAAATGTCTGTGCGAATATCATAGGGACAGAGAAAACTAAGATGGAGGCTGTGAAGACGAACTGCCGGGGTCATATCCAAGGTGGCCGAGAATGCGACGCTGTCCTGCAATTAACTCCATCTGCTGATCAGAAATTTGCTCCCGAAAGGTTGCAAAATCAGATCGAAGCTGCTGCTGCTGCTGGGACAGGGCATCTACTCGGTCGAGAAGCTGCTGGAAGCGATCCTCAGGAACAGCTGATGCCGCAGGAGGGACGGCAGTCTCGGTAGGCTCGTCATCCTGAGATGCATCTGCTGCTGGTGAAACAGGAGCTGCTGGTGCTGCTGCTCGGCGAGGAACACGCGGTCTAGCCCCAAGACGGAAATCAGGCAGCTCATCCTCGGAGTAGACATCATTCAGCATGCGATCATCCTCGGGTGCAATCAGTGTGGCTTCGTTTTTGGAGGATGTGGTCTTTTCCCATTTCCCACGCTTCTTAAAGAAACCAATGGCAGAAATAATGTCTCGACCGAGCTTACGAGTCTCGAGAAAAACAGGCTCGACGATAGGAACATGAAAGTGGTTCAAGATTTTAGTAATGATGCTGCCATAAGGAAGGGATCGGTTGGAGACTTTAGGAGTGGTCAGCATATGACACATAATGGTGTAGGATAGGCTCACATGGCGTCTACGGATGAGAGAGTCTAAAAGACCAATATCAAGCCTAGTGACCTCATCAGTGTGACCCTGCCTAGGAGTGACCATGTGTTGGAGAATAATGTGAAGTATTCGAATCTGAAAAGGGAGGAGTTGAGACCTAAAGGACAAAGAGCAGATGTCATCGGAAAGATCCCGACGACGACAAATGTTCCGTACACCATCCACATGACGAAAATTACTAAACTCTAGTTCTTTCCTAGAGGTGTACAGATCTAATCCTCCATAAGCGATTCCTAGAATACTACATAATTCGGGTTCATCAAGTTTAATACGAATACCTCCTACAAATGTATGAAGCTCGTCACGACTAGAAGAGGAGAAATCGATGTTTGAATAAAAGACTCGAACAAGATTCTCATAAATAGGTTCATCAACACTTAAAGCTTGTTTCCAATGACTAAGCATTTGAGTAATTGAGTGACCACAAACAGAAATATCCGAGAACTCCGAAGTGTTAAGAGAAAAAGAGGGAGTTACGGGTTTACCCATGAACTTCTCACGGAATCGCTGAGCAGAGGTAGCATCGGGAAAATGAAGACTTTCGAAGTCTTGAGGAGGAGACCTGGGTGGACTGGAACGGCGTGAAGCAGTGTGCTTGGTTCGAACACGCCTTGGAGGTCGTTCCGCCATGGATGAGAAAAATTGTGAAAATGAAGTTTTAGAGATGAGATAGTGATTGTGGGTGAAAATGTGGTTGGAAAGACGAAGAAATTTGGGTCAAAGTGAACGAATGAGAGTCGGCTGGTTCTAGGGTTTCAAGATGAGATTTTTCAAAATTTGAAGAAAAAGAAGGATTTGAATCGGTTAAAAGGTGTTAGAGATGATAGAAATGGTTTGTAATGCTTCAATTTGGTGAAAAATGACAAGAAAAGTGATGGATTTGAGAGGAGAGAACTGGTGCAGTCGCGGGTTGAAGTGAGAGAGAGAGAGAAAGAGAAGCCGAAATGAGGAGGAAGACGAAGGACTGTTCAATTAACGCGTGATAACGGCGAGCCGTTATAAAGAAAACGGCGAGCCGACAGATTCCAGAGAGTCCTCAAAACAAATTCATAAAAACGGCGAGCCGTTTATATCAATAACGGCGAGCCGATAGGGTCCAGAGAGTCCACACAAGAAAAATGTAACAGGACGGCGAGCCGATAGACAGATATCGGCGAACCGATAGCTTCCAGAAAGCGTTCCATTGTTTCTGCCCAAAACGGTTAGCCGTTTATTTAAATAACGGCGATCCGTTTTCTACAACCTATGATTTCGCACATGTATTTCGATATTTGGCTACTTATTAATACATTTCAAGATCATTTTATTGATCCAAAATGATTTGAGTGCCATTTCAATGCATAATTCATGAATATATATATATGTATTGCAATAATTAATTCATACATTTTCAAATATACATACACATTACATGCATATTACGATTGAGCATTCCATAGAAATTAAAGCATCAAGTCATAGATCAATCAATAATAATAGACTCAATAGCATGAATGAAGATGTTAATGTGAAAATTTCATCATCCCAAGTTCATGCCGAATTTTGGAAAATTGTTCTTCGCAAAGAGGTTTTGTAAAAATATCGGCAAGTTGTTTTTCCGTAGAAATAAACTCTAGTGCAATGTCTCTCTTTTGAACATGATCTCTCAAGAAATGATGTCTTATTTCTATATGCTTGGTTCGAGAGTGTTGAATGGGATTCTTTGAAAGATTAATAGCACTAGTATTATCACACTTAATAGGAATTTGTTCAAGATTAATGCCATAATCTCTAAGTGTTTGTTTCATCCAAAGAGCTTGTGCACAACAACTTCCGGCAGCTATATATTCAGCCTCGGTAGTTGAAAGTGCGACAGAATTTTGTTTCTTGCTAAACCATGAAACAAGAGAGTGTCCTAGAATATAGCAAGTTCCACTAGTGCTCTTCCTATCCACTTTATAACCAGCAAAATCCGCATCCGAAAAACATGTTAAATCTATATGAGTTCCCCTAGGATACCAAAGGCCAATATCTATGGTTCCACTCAAATAACGGAAAATTCTTTTAACAGCGAGCAAATGAGATTCCTTGGGACATGACTGAAATCTTGCACACAAACATACACTAAACATGATATCGGGTCTACTTGCAGTCAAATAAAGTAGGGATCCGATCATACCTCGATACATTTTGATGTCCACTTCTTTACCTTTTTCATCTTTGTCCAGCTTGGTTGTTGTGCTCATTGGTGTATTCTTGGTCTTTGAATCATCAATGCCGAATCGTTTGAGTAGATCCTTTACGTACTTGGCTTGATTTATGAAAATTCCTTCCTCGTTTTGTTTGATTTGAAGTCCAAGGAAGTATTTCAACTCTCCCATCATACTCATCTCAAATTCTTTGCTCATACATGATGAAAATTCTTTACACAACAACTCATTAGTAGAACCAAAAATAATATCATCAACATAAATTTGAACAATAAGTATGTCTTGGTTCTTATGCTTAACAAATAGAGTAGTATCCGCTTTACCCATTGAAAAGTCATTTTCCAACAGAAAATTCTTAAGTCTATCATACCATGCTCTAGGTGCTTGTTTTAAACCATACAAAGCTTTAAACAACTTATAAACATGATTTGGAAATTTTTCATTTTCAAAATCAGGGGGTTGTTTTACATACACTTCTTCCATAATATATCCATTTAGGAAAGCACTTTTCACATCCATTTGAAATAAAATAAAATTTTTATGACATGCATATGCTAACAACATTCTAATGGATTCTAACCTTGCTACGGGAGCAAATGTTTCATCGAAATCAATTCCTTCTTCTTGGTTGTAGCCTTGAGCCACTAATCTAGCTTTATTTCTTACAACCACACCGGATTCATCCATCTTATTCCTAAACACCCATTTAGTACCTATTATAGATTGATGTTCAGGTTTAGGAACTAATTCCCACACATTGTTTCTTTCAAATTGATTTAACTCCTCTTGCATTGCCATAATCCAAGATTCATCATTTTCTGCATCCTCAAAGGATTTTGGTTCAATTTGAGAGATGAATGCATTATGCTCACAAGTATTTCTAAGTGATGATCTAGTTGTAATACCTCGTGAGGGATCTCCTAAAATTACATCTTTAGGGTGAGAAGAGACATACCTCCACTCCTTGGGGAGTGTTTGAGAAGTACCTTCATTTTGCTCCGCATTTAGTTCTTCATGATGTTCCTCTTGAATTTCATGTGGTGCATCCTCTTGTTTGTCATTTGATGCTTCTTCTTCTTGTTCTTCTTCTCCTGCATCATCATCAACAACGACTTTCTCCGTAGAGGAGGGGTTAGACTCATCAAATGTCACATGCATAGATTCTTCCACAACTAAGGTTCTTTTGTTATAGACTCTATAAGCTTTACTTGAATTTGAATAACCAAGAAAAATACCAACATCGGATTTTGGATCAAATTTACCAAGATTGTCTTTTGTGTTCAAAACAAAACATTTGCATCCAAAAACTTTAAAATATCCAATGTTGGGTTTTCTATCTTTCCAAAGCTCATAAGGAGTTTTGTTAAGATTAGGTCTAATCAACACCCGATTTAAAACATAACAAGCGGTGTTGACGGCTTCGGCCCAAAAATATTTTGGTAATGCATTTTCATTTAACATGGTCCTAGCCATTTCTTGAATAGACCTATTCTTTCTCTCAACAACTCCATTTTGTTGTGGAGTTCTAGGTGATGAAAATTGATGCTCAATGCCTAGATTATTGCAAAAACACTCAAATGCATGATTTTCAAATTCTCCTCCATGATCACTCCTAATGCATACAATACCATGCCCTTTTTCATTTTGTAATTTCTTACAAAGTACTTTAAAAGCATCAAGAGCATCATCCTTATTGGCTAAGAATAATACCCATGTATATCTAGAATAATCATCCACTATCACAAATGCATAATATTTGCCATTTAGACTTGCATATCTAGATGGCCCAAAAAGATCTATGTGAAGAAGTTCAAGTGGTTTTGAAGTAGAAATATGGTTTTTATTCTTGAAAGAAGTTTTAATTTGTTTTCCAAATTGACAAGCTTCACAAATCTTATCCTTTTGAAAACCAATTTTCGGAAGACCTTTAACTAAATTATCTTTCGAAATTTTTGAAATCAAATCCATACTTGCATGTCCTAACCTTCTATGCCATAACCAACAATCATCATGCAATGCCGAAAAACATTTATCAAGAGTAGATGCACATTCTATGTCAATGATATAAACATTACCACATCTATTTCCAACAAATAAGGTTTTGCCATCACATGAGTTCTCAATAACACAACTAAATTTATCAAAGATAACTTTATAACCTTTGTTACATAATTGACTAATGCTAATTAAGTTGTGTTTCAAGTTTTCAACCAAACATACATTCTCAATTAGAGTTGAAGAAACTTTACCAACATTTCCAATTCCAAGGATTTTTCCTTTTGAGTTGTCTCCAAAGGATACGTCTCCACCATTTTCAATTTTGGTAAAGCTTGAGAACCATGCATAGTTTCCGGTCATGTGCCTTGAACAACCGCTGTCCAAGTACCATTTATTCTTCTTCTTCTTCAAGCCCTACAAGAAAAAGTCTCAAGTTTTAGGTACCCAAAGCTTTTTGGGTCCTTGAGAGTTAGCAACGGTTCCTTTTGGAACCCAAATGCACTTGACACCATAATATGCATTCCTTTTCACGGGACATCTAAATTTCATGTGACCATTTTGATTACAATAATGACATACAATCTTATGATCATTTGTGGAGGTAGTTTTAACAAAATAATTCTTATAATACTTTTGCTTCAAGTTTGGCTTATATCCAAGTCCTCCTTTATCAAAAACACATTTTTGTGAGTTAAGCATATTATCCAACATCTTTTGCCCATTTGTAAATTCAAAACAATTTCATTTAATTCATTATTCTTTTTCTTGAGCAATTCGTTCTCATTTTTCAACTCATCTATGTGTGATTTCAAATGCTCATGTAAGATGCTAGGTTTCTCATTTGATAATGCAATTTCATCATGCAATGTTTTGTTTCCTACTTCTAGGCATACAATTCTTGCATTTAGAGATTCATTTTCATTTTTAAGCTTTGCCATTTCCTTTTTAAGACATACATTCTTTTTACCAATTTTCATCAACTCATTATGCAAATCTTGAAAAGCATCATATAATTCATCATAGGTAGAATCACTTACCTCATTGAGATCATCATCCCCTCCTATTGCCATGAGTGCTAGGTTTGATACTTCTTGCGATCCTTCTTCATCATTTGATTCTTCCTCACTATCATCCCAAGTTGCAACCATTGCTTTCTTCTTGAGTTTGTTGATAAGTGGGCACTCCGATCTTATATGTCCAGGCTTCTTGCATTCATAGCAAGTGATTGCCTCCTTCTTCTCCCTATAGTTCTTGAAGTTTCAGAAATTTCTTCGCTCTCCGGTTTTCTTGAAGAATTTTCTGAACCTCCTTGCTAGCATGGCTAGTTCTTCATCATCCGGTTCACTCTCCTCATCACTCTCATATTTTGAAGCTTTGAAAGCAATGCTTTTCTTCTTCTCCCATGTCCTTTTTCTGCAGCTAAATCCTCTTCATACGAAATAAGAGAACCAATTAAATCATCAAGAGGTAAAATATTTAAATCTTTGGCCTCTTCAATAGCGGTTCTTTTAGGTCTCCATTCTTTTGGAAGTGACCTAATGATTTTCTTAACTTTCTCACTATTTGAGAAGGTTTTCCCTAAGGCACCTAGGGTGTTCACTATGTCCGTGAATCTAGTGTACATAGAATACACATTTTCATTTTGTTCCATTTGGAACAACTCATATTGGCGAGTGTATCTACTGATTTTAGACTCTTTCACTTGATTTGTCCCTTCATAGACAACTTCAAGTTTGTTCCATATCTCTTGTGCACTTTCACAACTAGATACTCTATGGAATTCTTTCTTATCAAGGGCACAAAACAAAGCATTCATAGCCTTGGAGTTTAGAGACATCTTTCTCTTTTCTAACTCACTCCATTGACTCGATGGTTTAGGAATATCATCTCCTACTTCATCTTTGAACGTAGGCATGAATGGACCATCACAAACAACTTCCCAAATTTCATAATCTAAGGCTTGCAAATAGATTCTCATTCTAGTTTTCCAATAAGCATAATCATTACCATCAAAAAAAGGTGGTCTAGTTGTGGATTGCCCTTCTCTAAAGGTTGAGTCATTTAGGGTTGCCATGGATCTTTTACTCTAGACGATTAAGTCTTAACAAGAGAACAAGGCTCTGATACCAATTGAAATACAAGTATGCAACCCAAGAGGGGGGGTGAATTGGGATTCTAAAAATTATTCAATTTATTAAAGAAAAACTTAATGCAATTATAAATCAAATTCAAAGCAATAACAATTAAGATGATCACAATATAAAAAGATAAGGGAAGAGGGATTCAAACACCGAGATTTTTACGTGGTTCGGCCAACCTTGCCTACGTCCACGCCTCCAAGCTTTCCGGGCTTGAGGATTCCACTAAGCAAGCCTCCAAGGCTTCAAATGCTTACACTTGACTTCCAAGGTGTCAATGGACCTTTACAACAAGAGATTATCCCCAATCTCTTAACCCAAGTGTATCCCAACACTTACAATTACTCAAAGTAAAAGATTACAAATTGTTTTTCTCTCACACAATATTTAAGATTACAAATCAATGCCCAATTTGTGAATAGATGAAGAGAGAATGTGTTTTAAGCTCTATGAAGATTGTATTCTCAAATATTTGCTCAATGGTCGTGTTGTGATCGATCTTTGTTTGAATTTGAATGAGCTTATTTATAGATGCAGCTGAAAACTAGCCGTTATTGACTTTCTGCACACTGTCGGATCACCGTTAGCTAGATGTCGGATCGCCGTTTGACTGGTCAATATGACCGTTGGGCTGATTTTTCAAATTGTCGGATCGCCGTTATCTAGATGTCGGGTCGCCGTTTAGGTCCAGAGGCTACTGGTTGATATCGGCGAGCCGTTTATCACACATGTCGGTTCGCCGTTAATGTCCAGAGACTACCCTTCAGTTCTGGTTGATATCGGCGAGCCGTTTTATCAACATATCGGATCGCCGTTTAGGTCCAGAGGCTACTGGTTGATATCGGCGAGCCGTTTATCACAAATGTCGGTGTGCCGTTTTCGTCCAGAGGCTAATCTCCATTTCTGCTTGAAATCGGCGAGCCGTTTACTACATATGTCGGATCGCCGTTTTCCACAAAAACTGCTGCAGTGAACTATTTTGCAAGATGACTGTTTTGTCTCCAAATCTTTATAAAAATACTTTATGAAACTTGTCAAAATAGATGAAAATTATGTTGAGCTTTTAAAACGATTAATCAATCTTAATCATGTTTGTTATCATCAAAATCAATAAGGAATAATTTATGTCAACATGCCAGACGTCACCAGCCTTCGTCGAAAAGTCGTCGGATCTCTGCCGGACGTCATCGGGAAGTCACCAGATCTCCGTCGACTTCGTGCGGACTTTCACCGGAAAGTCACCGAACATCCGCCGAAAAGGCACCAGACCTTCAACGGAAAGTCACTAGACCTTCACCGCCGGCTACTGGAACGCCATTTTATTATATATCAATATATATATTATTATTACTAATATAAATAGTTTAATATTTAAGGTAAATGATAAATTTATCTACAAAAAAAATTATAATTCCTTTCATTATCGAATTCTATATCAAACCATACAACAAAATCTAATTTCACTACTCTTCTCCATTCCTTTATTCTCCCTTTCTCTTTATTCCACTCTTTTCTTCTCCTCCCTTTTCTTCAAACCAAACATGGCCTAAGGGCATTGGTTCAACTCTGGCATATCCTAGGATCGTATTCTTCTCGCAATTTTAAAAATTGGTAAAGGTAGATATCTGCCCGCCAATGTGGGTTGTGTGTAATAAGTTCTCCTATAAAATTTGTTGGGATAGACGTCTGGCTGTAACTTCGTAGACTTAATCAAACTTGTCCTAGAGGATTTCTAACATACACACCCAAAACATGCCGTGTAACGTCGAGAATATGAACATCCAACAAGCTACATATCCCCCTATTCTCGGACTGTAATAAGGCTTTCTTTCAAACAACGAACTGAAATCCGTATACTAGGAATTCCAAATTCCCTTATTTGATCGTAGTTAGAATCATATAAGACCAATCGACGGTCAACACCTCGTGGATATGATTCTAGAATGAATTCGCCATTTCTCCAAAATCCAACTGGATGATACGTTTCTATAAAAGGTCCAAAACCCCCCTTTCATCATCCATAACCCAAAAGAGCGTCTCGACTCTTGTACGTGTAGTAGAGAGAGGCAATCATCGCGTATTCCAATCCTCCAATATTCGGACCAAAATGCTTCTGTAATTAGAGGAACACGAGGTCCTCTCATTTCTTGAAACACCTCCTCACTCATGCTAAATCATAGAATAGTTACATAATCGCAAGGAGTTTCATCCGATGCCACCCAATACCAAAATCCATTTTGGTAGACATTGTTCATGCCTTCACCCCCCCAAAATAACATCCAACTGGAAATAACCCTTCCTCCACATGTCTCCAAGAGTTAGTGCGAAAGTTGTAAACCACAACAATAGGTAAGCAATCATTGATCGATGTAAGTCCTCTCTCATCGCCCAAGGTTTGTATCATAAGCAACTTGAAATCGCTAGTCAATGTCTTATCAGGTACCACAACTGTATCCTTAACTTTAATGATTTCTTAGGAACAAAGACAATAGACTGGATCTTATGAAATCATTTCATAGAATTTCATTAACACATCTTCTTTTTATCAACAAAAAATGACTAATTTTAGTGGAATAATCAATAGCCGTACGCTAGCTAATGTTGCTAAATCATGTGAGAAATTGTTGCTTTTTTTTTTTTTCCTTATTCACACGCCCTTTAACAAAAACAGAAAGAATGAAATTGATTGATTTTGCAAATTTACTAATGGATCTGAATTTTAAGAAAACAATAAGGACTCTTATGTAAATTACCCTTTTCAGTTTTATTAATCCAACGGTCCTTTTAGTTACTGATACCCGCTTTCCTCGCATTCATATTATATATAAACAACCCAAAAACACAAACTTTTCTTGCAATTAATTCCCAATTTCTGTAAGATTAAAACCCACAAAAGAAAAAATGTTACTTCATTTTCGATTTTTCTCTCACTTTAAAGTTCAAAAATCAAAATCAATGCAATTAATTTTGTTTATGTGAAGTGGAAAAGCAAGCAATCGTAAGCGAGGGAAATGGACTTTTTAAGTTATGGCGCTAATGCTCTTTAAACGCGTTGTTTCACATTGAATTTTCTCCTCGATTTTTTTTTTTTTTTGGGTTCCAATTTTGTGGCGATTCGACTCTCCTCGCGGTAATTGTTCGTTCGTTTAAAAAATTTTATTTCTATACTTGTGAATTAATCTACAATTTCGTAGGGGTCTCCATTTGTTGTTCCCCTTTTTTTTTTCTTCTTTCTTTTATTTGAATGGAGTTGTTATATGAAATTTATTTAATTCAATGTGTTTTATGATACTTTTTTAGCTATTTTTTTTTTAATTTTATTTTGAGCATTTGATATATCATCGGTTTAACATTGATCAAATTTTCATGTCCAATAACATACAATGTAATGTATCTCTTGGAACTACTTGATTATTATCTTGTTCATTAATCTTTTTATGTGTTTGGGATTTTTTTTTTTTCTTGTAAGTATTTATGTTTGATTTTAAGTTAATTATCATGATCGGTAGTTTAATAGAATTGACAAAATGGGCTAAAGAAAGAGTAACTCTTTATATGATAATTAATGCACTTTTAATTGCACTTGATATGTGATAAAGGGAATGATAGTATGATACTGTTCCAGTTTATTAGATTATTAAAGAATTCTGCGATCTGAAGTAGCAATTACTTAACAATCAAATGGTGCTATTTTCTGATTGATTGTATCAAGAGGTGTGTGAATATTTTAACAAAAGAAGTTGCAGCATTGTCAATGCCATTCCAAGATATGTACTTGCCATTTCTTTCTGACTTGCCGAATTATTTTATTTTACTTCTTATTTGTGAATTTAGTGTTGGCATCTGTCGATATAGATATATATATTGAGAATATGACGAGC
Organism: Citrus x clementina; assembly: GCF_000493195.1. Lineage (NCBI taxonomy): Eukaryota > Viridiplantae > Streptophyta > Magnoliopsida > Sapindales > Rutaceae > Citrus > Citrus x clementina. Next base: position 24,122,961 of record NW_006262201.1, on the reverse strand, counting down.
TTTGTGTTGTTTACTGTTATCATGTGCAAGAACGATGACCTGCTGATCTAAAAGAAAATGCTTTTCCCTTTTAAGGGATTTATCTGTTAAATCTTCTTGCCCTCTGTTGGTTATTGGATTTAGCAGCTGTGTTTTTTTTTTTAATCAATTTTAATTTCTCTTATACTCATTCCACAATTCCAGCTTTCCATTTTGGTCATATTACTACCCTCTTGCCTTTAGAAATATTGCTGTGTTTGTGCAAGTTCTTGAACAAGGAAGAAACGGAGGAATAATTACGGTAGTTAATTTAGTTCTTGTCATTACCCCATAGGGCCGAGTGGGTTTTAACAAAAGTCAGTTGCAAATCTTACTTTTTTGTTCTCATTAGGATCATCCTGTACCTAACTTTAGCTCAAACGAGAATTCTATATCTCATAATATCCTTTATTCACAGTTATTGTCATAATTTTAGATCTACATGTTTTGATTCTTGTAGTGTAAGTAATTCATATAATTGGTGAAGTTTGAGAAATAAGATTATCTTTTGGTATCTGAGCTTAGTTCGTGTCAAATTAGAAACAATAGAAGACTTGTTAAACAATTTGACAGCACAGCTGCCCCAAACAGGGCTTTAGAGACATAATTAAATCAAGCCTAGCAAAGCCAAAACTTTGACTTGTTTAATGCATTTTTATTCAATGGAGTGTGGTCTTGTTTCACATTTAATGTATTTTTATTCAATGGAGTGTGGGCTTGTTTCACATTGTTAATGGTGCTTTTGGTTTATGTTACGGTTTTACAATAGACTTTCTATTACCAGGATGTGTTTTAATGGTTCATAACTGTTTACTGCACCGTAAAACTAGATATACATTTATTGAATTTAATGTGTTTTCTAAGATCTTGGATGAGATTTTGGTTCTTGGATACAGTCACCGGTTTATCAGAATCTATTATGTTTTTAATGGAACAGCATTTTGTAAATTCAAGATTATTTAGAATGATTAGATTTTGCAGCACATAATATAATACTGATGTTCTGTTAGATTAATTTGTAGAACTTGCATATAAAGTGGAAGGAGATGGACGTTTCTGCTCTTTTAACTTCTGCTGGAATCAATATATCAGTCACTAGTTTGCTGTTGTCTGTGTATTCAATATTGAGAAAGCAACCAAGCAATTTAAGTGTCTACTTTGGGAAAAGGCTTGCTTCAGTCGGGAATAGACTCGATGATTCTTTCAGCTTGGAGAGATTTGCATCCTCCTCTAGTTGGATAGTCAAGGCCTGGGAAACATCTGAAGATGAAATATTGGCTATTGGCGGCATGGATGCAGTGATTATTATCAGAATCATTGTTTTCAGGTGATCTAACCCAAAACTTCTTGATGCTGGCTTGTTTACATTCTTGTAGAATTTCTTCTTCATTAGTAACTTGTTTAAAAATGTTTGTGTTAATGGCTTTTGTATTTCAATTCTAAATGCTAAGTATGTATACTCTGCCTCAAATTACCTTTACATGAATTTTTCAAACATTGATGTATTGATGAATTTCCCAGCCTTAATTCTGTTCCTATGCTTGTTGCAGTTTTACTGACCGCTCAGCAATTTTTTGGTCCACAGCATTCGAATCTTCAGCATTGCTGCTATCATTTGCATTCTCCTAGTGCTTCCAGTGAATTATTACGGGAATGACATTATCCATATGGAAATTTCTTCAGAATCTCTAGAAGTATTCACAATTGCAAATGTCGAAGAAGGTTCAAAATGGTACCGACAGTAATTTTTATTTTGTTGAACCCACTTTGCAGAGGGACTTCATTTTTCTAATTGTATATTAACGATTTTGTAGATGCATACATATTGATTCAGGCAGACAATTAGTTAAGATGAAACAATGGATTCACTTTGTTCTATGCTTCGATTACGGAATATCTAGGATATCTGTTTCTTTTTTATGTTCTTCTTTTCTGTGGAGGGACTGACAGAAAATTGTCAGCACAAATTTCAGAAAAGTTATTTTTAACCTTGTCATTCTTGCTTTCTTATTCTCACTGGTGGCATATGTGATGTCAACACAATGTTTTGAGTTTGTCGTAAAATAAATCATTAAATTGAAGTGATCACTCATTTTTTTCCCCCTTTTCCCTAGGTTTTGGGTCCATTGCCTTGCTTTACATGTCATATCCTGGTCAGCTTGTGTTCTCCTATACTTCGTAAGTATGAAGAATTTAGACCCACAGTTCCATTGTTTCATGATGAATTTTCTATCAATTCTTTTCTTCATAATATTTTCTGAATCATATATATAACCATTGCCACTTTTCCATAGGAGTATAAAAGCATCACTAGAACGAGGCTGGCACACATTACCGGATCTCCTCCAGATCCAAGCCACTTTACAGTTCTTGTCCGTGCTGTTCCTTGGTCTTCAGAACATTCATACAGTGATTCTGTGAAACAATTCTTTATGAATTACTATTCGTCAAGCTACTTATCACATCAAATAGTCTATCGAGCAAGTACAGTTCGGAAACTGATGGTGCGCATCTGTATTATTGAGTGATTTCTGATGATGAAATATTAATTTATTGTTTATGCAGCTTGATTGCATCAGAATTTTATTTTATTTTTCTAGAAATCTCTAATTAAATGAATTTCATGCGCCTTTTTTCGCTTTATCAAATTTTATGGCTTTAGTTTTCAAAATAATTTAGATATTCAACAGATGCCACTTACAGCATTTGGCCTCCATATGCTGACTTTCGCATCCTGTATGGAGATTAAAATGATACTGAATGCAGAATTAATGAAAAAATTTGAATGAAATTAAGAATTGTTTGACAGTTCGTTCCTGAAAATAGCAAACAGTATGATGTTAGACTACACTTTGTGGAATTATAGAGGAAATTTGGTGTTAAAAGGCATAAGTCAAATTGTTTTAAACTTTTATTTGGCTCCTAACTGAAAGAAGTGAAGCCAAGAAATCTGTAATATGTTCTATATTTGGTCTCTGAGATTGCTTTGTTGTAGAATGATGCAGAGAATATGTGCCAGCTTGTTAAGAATTTTTCCACAGAGGAGAAGTCTAAATTGAGTTTACTGCCATGCCTTTGTGGAAAGCCGAACTCTTTTGAGGTCCTTTCTGATGAATCAGATAGTGTTAGGGAGAACATCGGATTTGATATTTCGGATTTAGCTTCTGAGAAGGTAAAAAATCTTTGCCTAAATTGAGCTAAAGATTGTGTTTTGCTGTCATCATGGTTGTCTGTCATATATAGGTGGTTTTGTTTGAACATCTGAGCTTGTTGATTATTGTTTTAAGTAGAATGAACATCTGTCCCAAAATATTAAACATCTAGTTAAAGGCCATATAATACAATTTACCTCTTAGTGCACTCCTTTCAGTGCATGACCATATTTTATCGAAGGATTAATCACATAGATTACTCAGACCCTTCTGTTTTGGAATTTAATTATTAAGAGATTTTAAATCTTCCAACATAAAACTTTGTCCATAAAGGCACTGTTACCATGTTAAATTACTTTAATCCCAAATAATTAAGCTTATAGGAAAATATATTTACCCTTGATCATTTGCATTTTCAAAGTGCTTTTGTGGACGTATTATTCTGCTTCATCTTCAATCTCTCTGTCAAAACTTAATTCTTGTATTTCCTGTTTTGCAAATTGCAATTCTATTGGGTAACAACTTTTTGTAACCATTAATATATATAGATATAGCAGCATTGGGAGGCTTTAGTTGGGCTACATGAATGTATTACTAGTAAAGTGAATGTTTGCATTTTTCTTTTCTTTTTTTTTTTAACACTTTTAAATTCTAACAGGGAATGTTATGCTCTTTGTAGTTTTACCTGTTTATGCCTCTAAGAATATTCTCATCTGTCTTTAAAACATATTTTATGATGTTCTTAGGATTTCATTTGCTATTTTTAATACCTTTCACCATATTTGTGGTGTTCAAATTTAGTGAGCCTATTGTTGTCTCCCATGTTAGTGACCGGTGAGGGAACATTGTGTAACTATGACATATGTGGTATGAACTATTTGATGTAAAGGTCTAGTGAAAGATGTTTATACAAATTCTTGACTGTTGGATCCACATTTTCAACGGTTGAGATTAAATCTGACATATGCAATTAATGCAATGCAATCAATGAACACGTGGGATTTAATCTAAACCATTAAAAGTGCAAGGATCCAAAAGTTGTTCATGAATTTGTGTCAAAAATGTGGTGCCATAGAACCTAACCCATATGTATCCAAAGTGAGCTGGTAAGCTTTACAAACTCCAGGAACAGAGCAATACTGTGACCTATTGTGGTATGGTCTATTATGCAGGAGTATGCAGTTGCTTTCGTTTATTTTAAGACTCGTTATGCTGCCATTGTTGCTGCCGAGGTTCTTCACTCAGAGAATCCCATGTTATGGGTAACAGAATTGGCTCCTGAACCAAATGATGTTCTTTGGTCAAATCTTTGTATACCATATAGACAACTGTGGTTTCGCAAAATAGCAATACTTCTGGCTGCTATTGCTTTCATGATTGTTTTTCTTGCTCCTGTAGCATTTGTACAAGGCTTGACTCGACTTCACCAGCTGTCACATGCATTTCCATTTCTGAAAGGAATGTTTAAACAGTAAGTATTATAACTGTGATTACAAACGCATATGTGTTTATATTTGTCATTCTGATACATGTATTCTAGACATGGCTCACCTATCAGTATTACACATGGATAAAAACTGTCGAAGTTAAAAATAATGCACTTGACAACATTGCACATTTATAGAAAAACAAGATTTTACCGGAACATATGTTTTTAGATTACAGGTGTTTCCAATTTTTGGGTTGATAAAGCATTGTTGTTTACTTGATAGGCTTTGAAATAGATATGAAATTTCTCTGAACTTATCTTGTGTTTATATGAAGGAAATACATCAAACAGCTGGTAACAGGTTACCTTCCAAGTGTCATTTTGATTTTATTTCAGTATGCTGTTCCACCAACAATGATGCTGTTTTCAACAGTGGAGGGATCTGTCTCACATAGTGGGAGGAAAAGGAGTGCATGCATCAAAGTTTTGTCCTTTACAATTTGGAATGTTTTCTTCGTTAATGTTTTATCAGGGTCCATTATGGGGCAATTGAATGCAATATCAAGTGTTAAGATCATACTGAACCAACTGGCTGCAGCTGTGCCAATCCAGGTGATTTTTCCATGGTTCTTGAATTGGTCTATTTCCTTCCATATGTGCCATAATCTGATTAATAATAAAGATATCTCAAAACTGATTGCATCAAGACTTAATGTTCTCTTCAAGGATTTATTCTGTAGCCCTGTAGCCAATGTGACTGGACATAGTAAAAAAAATTTCACAATTCCTTTATTTCTCTTCCAGATAGCTGAAAAACATAAAAAATGATTCTAATTGAAACTTTCATGTATGAATTTCTGCAGGCTAGCTTCTTCATGACGTATGTTTTAACATCGGGTTGGGCAAGTTTGGCTGTTGAAATGGTGCAACCTCTAGGTCTTGTCTACAACACTATGAAAAAGTGTGTGTGCAGAATCAAGGAAGATCAGCCTAATGGATTTCTATCCTTCCCATATCATACAGAAGTTTCGAAACTGCTCATGTTTGGTTTTCTTGGCTTCATCTGTTCAGTTATGGCACCATTGATATTGCCTCTCTTGCTGATATATTTTGTACTTGCTTACCTCGTGTACAAAAACCAGGTTCTTATTTCCAGTCAATACTTCCATCCTCTTCAATTCTTATATGCTTTTCTTCGAATTTTGTGAAAGAGAATCTATTAGTTTAGTTGTCTCTATTAGAGATTTACTCCCTTTTATTTTCCATGATTTGGAGTGTTTATGTACTTAACCTCAAGGTTACTGAAATTTTAATTTGAATCATGCTCCTTTTTGCTGTTTACCGAGTCTAGGTCACGGCGAGTACATCTATTGGTAGTTTTGGTTTCAGTAGCTACTATACGTGAACTATAATGTTCTTTCATCTGTTCAGCATCTTGTGCACAAGTTTGCTGAATTCAAACAACAGTGACAGTAATTGTTAGGACTATATTTGTTGGCTTTTGTGATCATGTTACATATGAATTTATTTATTAGCAGTACCTTGTTGCCTAAATTGGAAAATCAAACCAAAATTATCTAGACAGAGAAATCAATTCAAACTAATAAAAATGCGTAAGAGTGAAGAAAAATATACTGTATAAAATAAGAGAAGAAAAGCACTGTGTTTTCCAGACCTAAATGAAAATATGAGATTAATTTTGGAATTTCTCCATGTATAAATTTTATCATCTGACTCATTACACACATGCCATTTGCTTTGTTGTTGGGTATTCAAGGAATGATTATTCTTATTGTCTTTTTAAACTAGTTGATGATCTGATATGTTTTGATCCACAAATTAAGAAAAATATTAATGAGGAGACGAGGATGGAATTTTTTGGAATTTATTGTTACTAATGAGACAAAAAAGAGTAATATGCTGAACATTCATGAGAATTAATAGTGGGGAAAGGAAACTGTCCCCACTGTTTGTTGCATTCAAGTTTGTTTTTGCACACTCATCTCAAGCTGCAAGACCCATTTACTTATTCTGTCTGCGAACAAGCAGTAAAAAGTGATCTGCTTAGAACCGTTGATGGGTTACGTATTCATTATTGCTCTGTGAGTATCTGTGCACGCATGTGCTGCAAAAATTGCTGATTATCAAATTACTTTTTCAGATAATCAATGTGTATACAACGGATTATGAAAGCGGGGGAAAATTCTGGCCCATTGCTCACAATTCTACAATTGTCTCGCTTGTCTTGACACAAATTATTGCTCTCGGAGTTTTTGGGATTAAACGGTCAACAGTCGCATTCGGTTTCACTATTCCACTTATTTTTGGCACTCTTTTATTTAACGAGTATTGTAGGCAGCGATTTTTTCCTACATTTACTAAGATGTCTGCCCAGGTGCTTTGGAAATTTCTCCCTCTCTATTTGTATGCATTTCCATGTTTGTTTCCCATCTATGATGAATTAGTTTTTGACAGGTTCTTACAGAGATGGATCGACAAGATGAGCAGGGTGGGAGAATGGAAGAGATATATCAACAGCTGCGTTCTGCCTATTGCCAGTTCAGGTTAATTTCTCAGGACTTGTGTAAATCTGGACGTATGGATCATCAGGGAGACCAGAATAGCATCCGTATCCATAGTCAATGAAGCCAGGTTCGACTTATATAACTTCTGGATACTCCCTCTCTGGCATTAAAAAGATAAAAATTTTGGTTGTTTAAGCCATTTATTTTTCAGAGATCAAAATAGCCGGTAGATGATACACGGATAGTCTTATGAAATACTATAATAAAACTTTTCGCTAGATGGTCTCTTATTTACACTACCAAAAGCAATGTGAAAGTGAAACGTTGATGCAATAGTGTCAACAAACAATATGAACTAAAGACCATATTTCTCACCACAGCATAAATTATTTTTATCTTACATGTTGCCTGGAGCAGCATCTGGTGCTCTCTGAATCTGTAATTTGTCTAACTGGAGTTATCATCTATTCTGAATCTGCAGTTTGTCTCACTGGATTTATCATCAATTCTGTGGGATTGGCTGCTTGGTAACTGAAATATTTTAGTACCAATTGTCTATTAGATCACAATACTTTCCATCATAATCATTTGCTATGGGTCGCCAAAAAAACACTGAACCAGTTATTACTTCTGTGCAGTTATTGAGCTTCTTTTCTAGCATTGGTAGGTGTCTTTGTATAAATTCAAAGAGGCAGAGATTAAGGATACCCAAGCAACTATGTATTGTTTTCATCTGTCTCAACAGTTAGGTCAGAATGAAGAATCCAACAATAAGCAAGCCTGTAGGACTTGTTCATTGACTTGTTCATTTGAGCAAATTATGTACCGTTTTATTATCTTTTGTTGAATTGCTGAATGTTCAGCAGTTCTGGATACATAGTGGAGAGTTATGGTAATCTGAGATAGGTACTGAATACATGGACTGCAGTCTCTCTCCCCCACAAATTCTCTTTCCTCCTCTTCTCTGGAATTTTAATATAGATGGCTACATTGTTGTGTAATATCAGTCTGCCTGTGTTTGTTTTTTGTAATCGCTCTTGTTCTAAATATAGCTTCAAAGTTATATTGCTATTGGTATATGTGTGTTGAAGAATGTATCATCTTCGGGCAGGCTGATCGAATTCAGAGCCATCATCTTCTGCAAAGCTTGCAGCATGTGAAAGAGCAGGCAAAGGTGTGTTTCTATAAATATGACCATTTGTGAACCATTTCTATTGACAGAATTGGATTTCGTTCAAATAAGGTTTGGCTAGTGCTATTGAATTGTCCATATTTCAGTTAGTTGTAGACTTGTAGTCAGGAATAGCTACTTGTATCTCTGACATCTGGGTGATACATCCTTTCTATGTTGATTTGTACTGAAGTTCCTTATTCACAATGTCTAGGCTCTCTGATTCTTCAATGTGTTTCTTGATCACCAAAGCTAAAGCTAAAGCAAAAAGACAATCTCAATCTACAAACATATCTTTCACGACAATATGTTAATGATCTTACCCAAATATTAAGCTCAACAACACATCAAATTCGGTTATGAATAAGTTGGCTGTATATGCTTTTTTTCTGCCAACAATGACACGGACTCTGACAATAATTTGATATCAAAATTTTAACCCCATTTGAAAAAAAAAAAAATCTAATAATGAAATAAAAGATTTATTATTAGATTACTCCAACGGCAACTTGCTTGAGCGTGTCTACGCCTAACTTTGACTGCACAAGCATTTGGACCTTAGAATTTGCCAAAATCCCACAGTAATCTGATGCTAAGTTTTCCCAACAAAAAGTAAGGGTAATTTGACTCCACATATTTCCATTTTCAGGAAAAAAAAATACCGGCATAACCATTTAGTAAGGTCTCCAAGCTTTCCTAGTGTGTACACATTATCCTTTCATCACTGCTCCAATTCTGGAAAAGACTACCTGTTATCCTCTCATCACTGGCTCAAAATGACTTGCTCTCTAATTTCGACTTTGGCACTGCAAGAAGAGCAGGTCAAAAGCATGTGAAATAGAAAATTATGATATGCTTCATTCTCGATATTGTGTACCTTGGTAAAATGCCTCTTAAGCTCATTCTTTAAAATTGGGAATTTTCTGTATAATTCCAAGTAAACCATACAAAACAGCAGGCGGAACTTTTCACAACTTCCCATCTATTCATTATAAATTAACAGTGCCTACTGGCTGTCATGCTAATCCAATCCAGTACCATGGTCAAATAACAACAAAAAGAAACACAAGATAGTAACATACATAAAAGTATGTGTACATAGATTATATATGTATGTGTACAACTACATGCCAATATCAACCATAGCAACCAGACTTAGTCCCTAAACATCAAAAGCAGTTTTGGACATTGGGTTGGGGGTTTCCTTACCAATATTTTATTGCCCCTTATTCAACACTGCTGCAAAGACAAACTAGATAACCCTAGACTTCAAAGAAACCCAAGCTTACAGGGGCTTTTAAACATCTAAATACTGAACACATTAAGTAACCAAATTTAAAAGGAAGAAGCCTCACACCTTTCTCCCATAATATACAGCCTTTTTCAACTTCTATTAGAGTCTACGGCAAACGGAAGCATGAAGATCAGCTTTCATTCTTCAAAGGTACCACATGGAAACATCTTGCTTTGGGATAGGATCCATGGGATAATCAACTGATGCTATGTTGAATGGAGAGTTAAATCTGAACTCAGCAATATTATCGCCAGGATTGTTATCAAATGGGGAATCAAATGCTTTGCATTGATCAAAATGAACTTCAGTTGAGGAGAAAACAGGGTTGTTCACGGGCATGTTGCCCCCCTTCATAACACCTACGCCTTGGTTATAGAAGCTATCATCCAGCTGAAGTTGAAATTTCTGCTGCTCTGGCTGCTGATTTCGATCTTCCGTAACGTTCAGACACCCCTGACTCATGCTCTTATTAGGCTGAAGATTAGTATCATAGAAGGACATCAAATCAGAAATCATCTTTTGTCCATCATCAGGAAGTCCAAGTCCCGATACATTATACTGAGGTTGAGTCTGGTTCTTTACTGGAGTTATTGGCTTCGGGTGAGTAGACTGAGCAAATGGTAGAGAGAACACTGCAGGTTGGTCATTGTTAATTTGAAAGTTTGGCATTACACACCCTTGAGAACTGTTATTGCGGTATGGGCAATTCAGCTGGTGATTGTTTCTCGAAGTCCTGTCCAGAAAGCCATGGTGGTAGTCATTGTAGGGGCACTGGGTAAACTCACAGGTATAAATCTTTTGATCAATCGTCATATGTGGCTCATCAGCCGACTGCCTCCTCTTCTGAATGGATTCTGAGTGGGTCTCAAAAACCTCTCCCTTGATTCGAGGAACCAAGGATGGAGGCATCATAAGCCGATCTCTTGATCCCATAGCACCCATGTTGAAAAGATTGGCTTCAAGTGGTTTAATCTCCTCTACTTCAACATTCCTTTCATTGTCTACTCCTTCAACATCATAATCACTGATATCACTAATGATGAAAGAACCACTTCCTCCAGTAGACGCCGGAATGCAGCTATCAGGATACAGTTTCCTAGACAAAGCTTCTTCCTGATTAATTATTGCCAGCCAAGTGGCACTTTCCTTAGCAGTCATCTTATCCTGCAAGCATTTAGATTGGCGAACAAGCTTTCGGATCTTAGCAATATCAGGGGACATGTGCTTGATCACCGCTGTGAGAACCCCCACTTTCCAAGCCTTCTTCAGATCATGAGGCTTCTTATAAGGGGGAGGACCCTGATCCTTGGGCAGACCCAACTCAGGCCACCACTCCTCAGTCCCAGTTGGCCACCACGGTGGAGCAACACCTTTTTCCAAAGGAAAACGCCTCTGCGGTGGATTGCAGTGCTGCATCAGAGCCGACAAAAGAGATCCAAGAGTAGTATCTTGTAGCTCTTGTAAGGTGTGAGGCGTAGACACCACGGTACCAAAATCTTCATTCTTTCCAGGAATAGCATGATCCGCCTGATACTTAGCAATTGCCGCAGGGCCATTACGGTCGAATCTGACTTTTTCCTTCCACCAAGCTCGAAGATTATCAGACGCTCCAGTCACTGGCTTCCCCTTCTCAGGGATAATTCCATAAACAAAACCCTGAGCCTTACAAACTTCCATCATTTTGAGCATGTATTTAAGGATGCCATCTTGTGCCCGAGACATCTTCTTCCTTCGGGCTTGCTCCTGAGATTGACGATGCTTAGCGCTATCAACTCCTTCCTTACTCTTGTTTTGCTCTTTAAGGCGCTTCAGGAGCAGCCGATCTCGCCACATCCTCCTCTCGAGTTCATCAACATCCACTTCTTCATCACTACAATCCTCTTCCACTGCCGTCTCCATCTCATGCCCCATAACTGCTTCTCCTTCCCCCGGGAGAGCTGAGAAGAACTCAAGGTTTCCGCAGAATCCCATTTCTTCAAAGATTCCCATTCACTATAGCCTCAAATATCAACCTCGATTCCAAGCTTAATTGAACCAGGTCAATATCACTTTGATTCTCTCCCTCTCGACCAACAAATGCACAAAAGTACTCCACAAATAACTTGAAAACAGAGAACTCTGCAATTCAGAATATAGAAATATACATTAACCGTCAAGTCCTGCAAATTAAATAAATAAAACAAATCAGTTCCAGCTTAGATAAACCCGGTACAGTGAATCTGTATCAACTTCTATTCAAAGACATATAACCCCAAGTACAAATTCCCATAAACCCATTAATTAGATAAACAAGGCAAGTAATAAAATAATAAATGCAACAAAAAACAAAATTACAACAAATTAATGTGTCAAGAGCTTTTAACAAAACGAAATTTATTTAAAAAAAAAAAATGACCCACATTACCAGAGCCCAGATCTGCCTACAGTTGGAACTAAAATACATAAACGGCAAACCCACCCCCCCCCCCCCCCAAAAAAAATAAAAAAAGTGTAATAGCTTTTAACAGAAGCTTACAGCCAGATTCCCTTCCGAATAAGCAAAAGAAAAAATAATAATAATAATAATAATAATAACGAATAATTAAAATAAAATCACTTATCTTGAACACAAGCTACACAAACACGGAACTAAATTATCCATACAAATCCGGAAGTTCGGGGTTTCGATCACAATGAAAGCTTTCGTTAATTTTACTTAAATGAAATTAAGACAAATTTAAAACTAAATAATCCCAAATTAGAAAAGACAAAAAAAAAAGGACAGAGAAAAAGACAGAGCCTGCTGCAAATTTTAGTGAACCCAGTATGCCAAGCCAAGCCAAACCAAAACGACACGAGCTTAACACATAAACCGCAGCAGTGATGATCCAAAAGCCAAAAGAATAAGAACCCACATGCTCAAAAGAGCTGAAGATCATTTACAAGAGAACAAAACTATAACTTTAATTTAACATGAATCAAAAAAAAAAAAAAATTGAGGGAAAAGAAGGAAAAAAAGAAGTCGCAAATGAAAGTTAAATGTACCGGCTAAGTTGAGACGAGATGATTTTTTTCACTTGTTGGTTCGAGCCATCAAAACCGTTTTGATGTTGAAATTGATGGGATGTGGGATTGTTCCCTCCGGCTTTTGTAATGGAGCCAGAAGGAAGACGAAGAAGCTAAAAAACAAAGGAAAGCGAAGTGACACAGTAAAATCTTTTTCGCGACTGGCGAGAGCGGTGACCTTTTGTTTTGCATTTATTTAACCACGGTCAGTTTCTTTTTAACCGCGGTTAAAACGCGGGAATTTGGATTACGCTGCTGATTATGCAGAGTTTAATAATTTTTACTACTACTTTTGTGGGACTCACTTCTGTGTTTCTTTTGTTCGTTTCTTTCTTAAAATTAACAAATCAGGTTATGTAACGTGGCAAGAGATTAGCGCCTTTGTTTTTCTCCTTAAATTTCACGGAGGTTTACTTGAACAAATGCCGTTATATATTGGCATCTGTAAACTGAACTATTTTCTCATTGCTGTACTGTGATGTAAATATGTATACTCTATGTTTGATGTAATGAACCGAATTTTAACGGCTCTTATTATCTTACATGATAAGGTAACAAACATTATAAATGTGGTAAGTATTCTCATTTCTCTATAGTTTTTAATACTATTACCTTACATTTACACAGCCGTTAGATTGAAATCTAACGCTTGTGTATTTATTGGTGTTTGTTACCTTATTATATAAGTTAACAAATCTCAATTTTAACATGTTTTTTTTTAACTATATATTATATTATTTTTCATTATTTACAAAAGGTGATACTACGGCTGCATTACCATAGATTAATATTGATATTGACCAACTTAGCTTCTAAACTTACAACTTAACTTCTAAAATTATACGAATAATGTGTTTGATAAGTATTTACAACTATCGAGTTTGAAACTGTGATTTTATGCAGATAAAATCATAGCACTACAATACTAAATAATGAAGTTGGAATCCATAATTATGAAGTATAGTGCATATAGTGTGGACGCATATAACTGTAGGTGCTAGATGAAAATGTGACCATGATATCAAGTTTGTAATATGCTAGCTAGAATTTGATAACTAAAGTAAAAAAAAAAAAAAAAAAAAAAAGATAAATTGGGAGGGGGGTAAAAAATGAAAAGATGCAATTATGCAAATACTCAATTCAAAAGATTAATCTTTGAAAATAATGAAATAAAAATGATCGCACCAATGACTTTCATTGAGTTAACGTAAATTGCTCTCACTAAGTCCTAGAATTATGTTTAACAAATATGGAGGATCAACCAAGTCTTTATCAAGACATGGTGAAGTCTCGAACAAGATAGAAGACTTATTCTTTTTCGAGTGCAAGAATAATAAGTGCTGAACTGTTAATCATTTTGAATAAATAATTTTTTTTATAAAAAGTTTGGTCAAAGTATAAATAAAATAAATCAATTGAACCTAGAAAGCGCTGTGGGGCCTGGTAAAATTGATGGGAGGGAGAATTTTGGCTTTGTTTGAAGGACTTTAAGGACTATAAATATTTGACGCACGTGGGGGTAAGAATTTAGTGCAAATTTTGACTTGTCTAGTGAAACTTCACGCGATATAAAAAAGCTTAAGCTATTATCAGCTTTAGGGCCCATCTGAGATTTAGTAAATTTAAAAAATTAAAAGTTAAGTTTACTGTTTGATATGTTTTTTTTTAATTTATTCTTAACAATTATCTCATCCTATTACATATTATGAAAATCAACGAATGGGTAGTAAAATTTGATTTTGAAAAATTATTTTTATACTTAGTGTAATTTCATATATATTCTTATATATATATAATAAAAATAAAAATTATTCTTATTAATTAGAAGAAATCATTAACTTTAAAGAAATTATTATTATAACCAACTATATTGAGATAGTAAAATAAAAAAATTAATAGTGTAAAATGTTTATTTTATTTATCAATTAACATATGTACACAATAAAAAAATATATTGTATATACATGTTTATAAATGTGTAAATAAATTTTATTTAATATTATATATAATTCAATCATTTATATTATTATAATAATTTAAGAGTAAGATTTATTAAATACATACAACTGCTTTTAAAACTCACGGCACCTTTAAAACTGAATCTCAACAATCATTTAACTAATTTTCTTCACCGCTAATTATTTCTATAACACAACTAACAGTAATTATTTTAAAAGTTACGACATTATCAAACTAACCCTTAGTGTAAGCTTTTGCTCAAATTGGTCAATTAACAAAAAAAGTAACAAGAATGGAGATTTGTTTTTTTTTTTTTTTATTGGCCCTTCTTTCTTCTGTTTTTGGATTCCTCTTCTTGAATATATTTTGGGGTCCAAATTATAAGCTTCTGGGGTTTAAGATGCATATAAAATAGAAAAATAAAAATAAAAATAACAGCTACCCTTTTAAAGTAATATTTCAAAATATTTTCATTGACAATGCGAATCTACGTGTTTACATGCAAAATGATGGTTAATTGAAGCATCCGTGATTTATAAAGTGTGAATTATAAGCTGAGAGTGTTTGCGCCGAAAATATAAAAACAACTATATTTTTAGTCATTTATTTACGGCTCAACTATTAAGAAACTAATCCACAATGTTTAAAAAGTCCTATAAAATTTTATGTCGCTATATTTGTATGGATTAAAAATATTGAAATTCACCCTATTCTAAAATTAAATGTAAAATTTTATTTTTTAAAAAAATACTCCATTCTTACTTGTTTTCATTTCTCAATCAAAACTACATATTCCTGTATTTTTTTCTCAAAATAATGTCTAATTTAATATCCAAATTAAAATTATTTTACTTTTTTTTATATCTCCAAAAAAATCTTTATTAAATTTTCGTGCTCATTGCCAACCTGTTTTTTTTTTTTTTGGCTAAAAAATATATTTAAAAAATGTATGCACATAAACTCTTTGATCCTCTCTTTCATGGACAAATCTACCGTAATTGATCACTGCTTAACCAAGACAAAGTTAATTTATGAAAACCATTAAGACTCTTTTATTACCATTACAAGTTTACAATCTCAATTTAGGATTCTATAATTCCTTTAATTAGTTGTTTTTCCTCATTTATTTGAAAATTAAATTATTCTTTTTTTCATAATTGTTTCTCATTAAATTATTCGACAATAGGAAGGGCAGTTTCGTAAATCCAGGAGAAGTTCAGTGTATTATTACAAAAAGCGCATTTGTCGCAACGAAAAAGAAAAATATTATTCAAATTATTCAAAAAATCAGTCTCAAAAGTCCACAGCCGCCGCACTTGAAGATTATCCTCAATACCCCACGTGCTGTTCCTTTAACGAGCCATTCAATGATCGACGCGTATATCGAGATGGGCCCACGGCGTCGTATTATCGGAGTACGCGTCACCTCCTTGAACCCTTAAAAAAAAAAAACACTAACGGATTAGATAATAGAGTTCACTCGATCTCCCACTTCATTTTTATTATTTATTTCAAATAAAGAAAGTTCAAATTAATTCTCCAAACTCTTTTTTTTTTTAAATTTAAATAAGGGTAATCTAAAAAGAAAATTATAATATTCATTTCTTTGCAAAATGTGTAGTTTGAAGTTACAATAATAAAATTATGACTATTTTAGAACTGTTTTAAGATAGATCACAAATCACAACTACACATATAAAATGATAAATAATAAAAAGACTCATTACAACTTGATCGTATATTATGAAATGATACTCTACATTAAAATGATTCTAACATAACTATAAACTTACAAAGTTGTACTCCAACTGATGTGCGAGGCAAGATACCAATTCACATATAAACTATATACCCCAACTTTGAAAGTGTATATCCATTGCGACACACACTATGCACTCTAGAAAAATAATATCTATCTTCTAAAAAGGAGAAATTAGATGGCAAATTATTTTTATTAAAATAGTCCAATAGCAGCAATTTACTTTCATAACTTGTCCATGCCTGGTAAGTAATAATACTACCCTTTTAGTGTTGGCACAAAAGGAAGCTTGTTTTGGTGGTCATGGGATCATTTGGGTTTTGTCGGTCAGATTTGCCTATCATGAGTCATCCGATTAAGCAGTTTTCCTAACTGGGTTGCGTAGTGTTTGTCAAAGAGGGAAAGCAACACCCCTTTAAAATCATGCTGAAAAAAGTTGTTTCCCAAAATCGATTGTGTTATTACCTAACAAAAAATACATTGAATTTCAACTGTTCAAAATCGGTCTTCATTAGCCAAAAGTAGATTTAAAGTGGGGAAAAAATCAAAGTTCCTTCAACTTGGAATCAGTAGCTTACAAACAGAAAAAGAAAGTGTTAACATTTCCGAGTTACGCATACAAAATGGCAAACAAAACTATTTTACCTCGATCGATCCATCCATCGTATATAAAGAACAACAAAAGGAATAAGAATCGTGCCCCAAAAAACAATACCCAGTAGCACATCTGGCTAGGTGAATGCTTAAAAAAATACAGCCGTTGTGGATGGAAAACAAGCATACATTAAAAATATGTGTACATAATGTATATGTATATATATGTATACAACTACTGGCCAATACCAACCATAGCAACAAGACACTGTTCCTAAACTTCAACAGCAGCAGTGAATATTGGGTTGTGGTTCCTACCAGTTACTTATTGCCCATCTTCAATACTGCAATGAAAGCAAAACCTAAATAACCCTAGACTTGAAACATACCAAATTTAGAAGGAAGAAGTCTCGCACCTTTGGAGCAGAACTCGTAACAGTAACCTTCTTCCAATGATGTACAGCTTTTTTTTCTAGTCTGCTAGAGACCACATAAAATGTAAGCACTTTATATGACAGGTCCATTTCCTTCTTCAAAGGTACCACAGGGATACATCTTGCTTCGGAATAGAATCCATGGCGTAATCAACTGATGCCATGTTGAATGGAGAGTTAAATCTAAAGTCAGCGATACTGTCGCTGGGATTGGCATCATATGGGGAATCAAATGCTTTGCACTGATCAAAACGAATTTCAGCCGAGGAGAAAACAGAGTTGTTCATTGGCATGTTAGATTGCCCTGGCATGTTGCGTCCCATCACAGCTCCTTGGCTATAAAAGCTATCATCCATTTGAAGTTGAAATTTCCGCTGCTCCTGCTGCTGATTCTGATCTCCAATAGCATTAAGATTCCCTGAATTCAAGCTCTTGTTCTGCTGATGATTAGTATCATAGAAGGACATCAGATCGGTGATCATCTTTTGTCCATCATCAGGAAGTTCAAGTCCTGAAATATTGAATTGTGATTGAGTCTGGTTCTTCGGTGGAGTTGCCGGCTTAGGTTGAGTTGGTTGAGCAAAAGGTCGAGAGAAAGCCACAGTTTGGTCATTGTTAACTTGAAAGTTTGGCATCCCGAACCCTTGAGAAGAATTGTGGCGATAAGGGCAATTTAACTGATGATTGTTTCTCGAACTCCTCTCAAGAAATCCAAGGCGGTAGTCACCGTAGGGACACTGGGGAAACTCACAGGTATATATCTTTTGATCCATCATCAAATGAGACTGATCAGCAGGCTGCTTCCTCTTCTGAATGAAATCTGAGTTGGTTTCAACAAGTTCTCCCTTGATTTGAGGAACCATAGGTGGAGTCATCATAAGCCTATCTCTTCCCATAGCCCCCATATTAAAGAGATTAACATCACGAGGTTTGATCTCCTCAACTTCAACATTTCGATCATCCTCTACACCTTCAACATCATAATCACTGCTATCACTGATGATGAATGAGCCACTCCCGCCAGCCGATACTGGAGGGCAGCTATCAGGATACAGTTTCCTGGACAATGCTTCTTCCTGGTTAATTACCGCCAGCCAAGTGGCACTTTCCTTGGCAGTCATCTTATCCTGCAGGCATTTAGATTGACGTACAAGCTTTCGAATCTTAGCAATATCAGGGAACATGTGCTTGATCACTGCTGTAAGAACACTCACTTTCCAAGCCTTCTTCAGATCATGCGGCTTCTTGTACGGGGGAGGACCTAGATCCTTTGGCAGACCCAACTGAGGCCACCACTCCTCATTCCCATTTGGCCACCATGGTGGAGCAACACCTTTTTCCAGCGGAAAACGCCTCTGCGGTGGATCACAGTGCTGCATAAGAGCCGACAAAAGAGATCCAAGAGTAGTGTCCTGAAGCTCTTGCAAGGAGTGAGGTGTAGACACCACAGAACCACAATCTTCATTCTTTCCAAGGATTGCATGATCAGCCTGATACTTGGCAATAGCGGCAGGGCCATTTCGATCGAATCTCACTTTTTCCTTCCACCAAGCTCGAAGATTGTCAGACGCTCCACTCACAGGCTTTCCCTTCTCAGGAATTATTCCATACACAAAACCCTGAGCCTTACAAACTTCCATCATTTTCAGCATATATTTCAGGATTCCATCTTGTGCCCGAGACATCTTCTTCCTCCGCGCCTGCTCCTGGGATTGACGCTGCTTAGCACTGTCAACACATTCCTTACTCTTGCTCTGTTCTTTAAGCTTCTTCAGGAGCATCCGATCTCTCCACATCCTCCTTTCAAGCTCATCAACATCCATTTCTTCATCACTATAATCCTCTTCAGCCGCCGTCTCCTGTTCATGTTCCAGAAACGCCTCTCCTTCCCCATGGGGAGACGAGAAGAACTCAAGGTTCCCACAAAATCCCATTTCCTCAAAGATTCCCATTCACTATAAGCCAACAGAAAACAACTCCGATTCAAAACTTAAATCAAACCCACTTCAATTCTCTTCCTTCCTCTTTCAGATTCTCAAATCCACACACTTGCAATTCAAAATAAAAAAAAAAATTTTGATGCAAAAGTAGATCAAGTGTGAACTCCTGCAAATTAAATTAAATAAATAAATCATTCTCGCATAATCAATCAGGTACGCAGAATCTGCAACCAATAATAACTCCTAATCAACATACATAGAAACTGCCCATTAAAGTAATCTAAACAAATTGAGCAAGTAATAAAACAATAAATGCAACAAATTAAAAAAAAAAAAAACCATTATGTACTTTCAAAAATTTAATAAATTATCAGGAAAGGTTTTAAATTTCAATAAACTAGCTCAGATCTGCTTACACTAGCATAAAAACAAGCTTATAGAAGATAAAAAACAGAAACTAAACAAAACTACATGAGCTTACAACATAAAACTCAGCAAAAAAAAAAATGGAAGTGAAAATGAAGACGATAATAATACTGAATAGTAATTGTACCGGATAATTATTTGTTTGTTCGATAGAGTAATCCAAGAAGCCTTCTTTTTCTTTTTCTTTTTCTTAAATTGAAACCCACTTTTAGAGAGAGAAAACAGAGGAGAGAGAAAAAGGTTTGATGAATTTGATCTGGTCCTGCTTTTAGAGGGAAGAAGGAGAGAGAGAGACAGAGACAGAGCCAGAGGGAGGGAAGGCGAAGTTAAAAAGCTTTTTTGGTGGCTTTATCTATTTAACTATGGTTAGGCTCAGTTTTAACCGCGGTTAACCCGTGGGCCTGGCGTTTTCGCTTAACTTTCTGCAGGACTCGCTTCTTGGTTCGTCTCTCGTTTGTAAATTATCGTACATAAGAATGACGTGTGACACGTGGCAATATGTTAGGGTAGTTATTCTGGGATCGGGCGGGTGGCCGTAACTGGGGGTGAGCATTTAGGGTTTTGGTTCGATTTTTTTCGAGTTTCAATTTGGATTATAACTCGTTTGATTTTAATTTAACTCAGACCGGTTCAAGAGTTAGTTTGATTTGGCTCAAATTCGGTTCGGATTTGGGCTCAGGTTATAATTTCATGTCAGAATTTAGTTTGAATTGTAATTGAAGGAAAGAGGGTTGAGATTTGAGGAAAATCAAAATTTTTTATTAGATTTAGATATTTTTTTATTTAAATGTACCTAAATCGTTTTTTATGTTCGGTAATCAAAGCTGAACTTAATTGGTTTTCAATTCTCAATTTAATCAACTTTTAGGGTTTATCAAACTAAATTGAAATAAATTTTAGATTCGATACGATTCAATTTTATTTTATTTGAACTGAATGCTTATGCCTAGCAATAAGAATTATAACGCAATTTTTTTCTTCCAATTAACATAAATTAATTGTTTAAAATTTGCATCAATTCATTTAATAACCCTGGTGTCTTCGTATTAGATTACTTGATAAATTTACTTATTTATAATACTTTTTATAATTTATCTAATAATCTTATATGTCATAACTCTTTAGTCATTTATATATTTAATAAGCATATTATTGCACTATTGTGTTGACATATTAATCCAAAAATCATATCGCAGTTATTATTAATATAAAATTAACTCGTTTATTAATCATATCAACGTATCAAATCATACTGATTTGATAAATAAGCGGGTGGGTGGGGTTTGTGTTTTTAAAATTTTGCCATAATTAGTATAGAAGTTGTATGGTGTACTTTAAGTAGAGTGCATGTACAGCACCGTAGAAATTTCCCGTAAAAGTTTAATAGGGTCAGCCGAGTTTGGGACGGCGCACGAACGTGCGAAAGTGCAAGCAGCACCTGAATCGAAGCCTGGCTTCGTGGAAGGAGGTCAATTTATAATCAAAATTATTTTATTAGCTCTTTTTTTGCCCTTTCTCAATTTCTCAATTCTCGTCAATTCTTTCATATAAATTTTTTATCTGCAAATAATTTATTTTTTTTATAAGCTGTCTTAAATTAAGATGAGCAAAATTAGCACAAAATGGATGGACTGTGGACTGTATGTATGTTAACTTTCTGAACTCGGATGTGTATAATATAATAGAGGGCTGCTCAGTTGGATTATTTTTCTGGGAACCCTTTTTCGGAAAGTCACATTAAAGTTTGTCCGCTTGTGACATTCATTAAGTTGCCGTCGCTTAAATGGCAGACATCAATTATCAATTTTACCGCCAATGTTTAATAATATTTCAAAAATATCTCAATTTATTTATTTTTAAATCATCGGCAATCCACCTAAGATCTAAAATGTGTATCAATTTTTCACTCCGTTATTTAATAACGTCAATTTTTGATAATGTCACGAGAATAGTGATTAATTTATAAAACCCTAAAGATAGAAGTTGATACGTTTTGCAAACAATCGGTATACCGTTGATGATTGCAATTTGTTTACAGTATTTTTGGACTCACATCAATTAAATATTGGATAATAGTTCTAAAAAAATTTTATTTTTTATTTTTATGTAAATGTAGGAGCTCTATAAAGAAAAATGAAATTAGAAAGCATAGAATTTGCAACACCAATTAAAAAAACGGTATTTAAGCAAGTCCCAGAAATTCTCCTACAAACTCTTACAAATAGGAATATTTACTAGAGAGTCCCCAATAAAGCTTCCTCTCTCTGGAAAAATGAGAGCATTTGAAAGTGATAGTCTGATAGAGCATAGAAACTTAAACAGTTTTGCATATAGCTCCCAAGGTGATTAATATATAGTGGGTGATAACAAGCAATAATAGCCGTTGAATCACACTCTAGCCAATCTTTATCTGCAATAATCTGCAAGGTCATAATAGTTAGCATACATCTCAGCATAGTAAGATGATTTAGTACTCAAAAGGGATGGTGGATATTTATGTATATTTTCAATTCATAATATATATATATATATGATGAAAAATTGGAGATACTTTTATAATTACAGTTAAATAAACCCATTTGGGCATTTGTACTAAAGATTATTTGGTTTCTTGCCACGGTATTATCCTTGATAGCGCGGTGGCTACTGTTCCTTCATGTTGCAGCGAATCCTTTGACTTTCAAACTTTTGGGGAGATCTTATCTTTTTTTGTCAAATTTCTTCGAAATCAATCAAGCTCAAAGAATAGCGTATGACAGTTAGCAGGTCAAAGTACTTGGCTTGATCAAAACGTAAAGCCCCCACCAAGTTAGTGACATTTAGACAATAAGAGATGGACCTTCAATTGAATGCAATCGCATTATGCACTCATTTCCATATGTGAAAATATGAGATTCTTTTTGGTCTTAAATTTACCCCAAGTAAACTTCAAAGAAAATCACAAGCATATATTCTAATGTTTTATCGTTATTATTCATGCATGATCCAATTTTGTATTGATCAAGACTTATCTATTGGCTGCATATGAATTTTTTTTTAAATCAGAGTAATGATATATGTGTTTATAAAGTTTGCATAAAAAATTTATATTTCAAATAACGTGTTATCGTCCTTCAACTATTTTAATAGTATCGTGAAATTATTTCAATAATGATAGCATAAAAAATCAACTATTACTAAATACATGATAGTCATTTATTGGTGACGTGTTATTTAGAAACAAAAGTCGCTTATACGAGCGTTAATTAACCTATGTTTATTTCTTTGATCAAGATTCTCTCCTTATGATCTGATCATATCCTGAGCAAATAACGCAATTACTGATTGGTTGTTAATAAATAAATAAAAATAAAAATAAAAAGTTAAATATCACCCATAAATTATCACTAAAAGACACATGATAAAATATCTTTAAAAGCTCAATAGAACTCATATTAGGAGATGATCATATTTCCTTATTTCTTTGGGTTTATACGGTGGTATTAGGAATCAATTTGACTGCGGGTTTTGCTTTGCGTTGCTAATGTTTGATTAATCATGGTTCTTTAATCACATCAACTTGAGATCAATGAACCAAAGGATGCGGTGGTGGGGCATGATAAATTGAGAAGAGAATTTTGTGCTTCAATTGTTTGACCATCAGGTGGGAAAGGAATTTCTAATGGAGTTTTTACACGACCGGTGAATTTCTTTAAATGACAAAACGACATGTTCAATTTTCTAATTTCGTATTCAAGAAAAGCATAAATCATTTGAGTTACATTATTAATTTAACAATGTTTGTAGAGAATAACAATCTTTATTTTTGTGAATAAATTACCACTAATAAAGGTGTTACTTCTTTCAATATAGAAAATAAAAGAATAAATTGGTAATCATTCAATCAAATGGACCGAACATGACATGTGAAATTCGCGCATGGCAACCATTACGTTAAGTCAATATCGTTCTTATCAGAAGAAAACACGCTTATTGTTTTGAGTTATCATGCTACATAATAAAGTCATGACTTTTGTTTCAAATTAACGATATTTTTGACTCCCGGATATTCAACTTACTAATTAATTCTTTATAATGTAATCTATTGTTTTTTTGACAAATAAGCTAGTAAACGTTAGCGTTTTTTCAAAATTTTACGTAGACCCCCCTTTAAGATAAATAGTCTTTTTTGTGCAATTCTAAATTTCTCTCTTATTTGTCCTATTATATTCGTTAAATTAGGTTTTTTTTTTCTAGAATTATCCTTAAATTAAGGTTGCTATCTCTAAATGTGATTCGTTACCTTATCTCATTACGGTATGCTTACAAAAGAGATTTTTAGATTTGTTACTTGAACATTTAAGAATACTTTCAATGATGAATTTAAGAATGAGGGATAATATTAACTGTCCGTCGAGTATTTTAAATGAGTGATGATACAATCGTAAATTTTTGTATAAATTTATCTTGTACAAACTAATGTAGCATTAATTCATTAGTTGAATGAAAATATAAAATAATAAAAATAAATTATGTGGGCTAAAAGATATTTAATTCAACTAACGAATTAATGACACACCAGTTTATACAAAATAAATTTGTACAAGAGTTTGTGGTTATATCATTATTCATTTCAAATTTATTTTTAAAAATAAAGAAAAAGAAAATCAATAAACACAAAAAATTATATTTTTAATTAAAAAATAAAAAATAATAAAGAACCAAGGAAAAAAAGAGTTCAACGTCGGAGGGGCAGTTATGTAAATTCACGAGGAATTTAAAACAGCTGCCGCATTTGAAGATTATTACCACTTGCGCAGGTGCTGTCACTGTTACCATTCACTCACAAATTGACACGTCCAAAAATGGTTGGGCCCCACGTTGTCGTGATTGTGGTGTATTCCGTGACTTTTGTCATTTTCAAAAGGGACACGGTACACGAGCGGAAGTGGATAAACACCAAAAGACTAATTTACGTTGAGGTCCCTGTTTTTTTAACCAAAATGCATATGAGCCAGACGTTTGCAAAAATATAAAATAATCCCTTAAGATTTGTAAATTTATCACACAGGTTCTTTGACCAATTGCGAGCGTTATTGAAAGAACAAATTATCCATTTTGTACTATTTGCTCCCTAAAATCAATTCACCAAAACTCGTCAATTAAAATAGTGAATTATACTATTTATGAGGAATTTTATCTCTCCGGCCCTTTTAAAAAGTACTACATTTATATATAGAGGATGAGAAGATAATTATGTATTGAATGGCTATCCAAATCGTTTGCTGAGGTTCAACAATCAACATGCAACTATTAATACGAGGGCCATGCTTTTGGTGAGATGAATGTGACTTTTAGTTATTTATTTATTTTTTTTTTCAAAAGCTATGAGTGTATGATTAAAGTTTAAATTGACATTCTCATCTTTCGGAGTTTAGGTCTTTTATATTCATTAGAGTTTAAATTTAGATGGTAACTCAAATACTGTTTAAAAATTAATCCATCAAGTTTTTAATACGCGAAATTGTGAAATTCTGACGGAACTTAATACATTTGTATTAAATGATCACGTCCACAAAATAAAGTTGACTTTGATTATTACTATTTTCAATAATCTATGTTAATAGATAGATTTTCTGTTTATTTTTCTCTATAGGACATGAAATTGAAAATACAAAAATGCTATCACGTTTCCAAACAGCGTTTACAGTTAAATTAAAGCTGGACTTTAAAATTTAAAAAAAGAAAAAGAAAAAAAGAAAGAAAAAGAGAGGTTTAGCTAATTCATTTCAAAAAGCATTTGCTTTATTTGAATGTCGACTTAGTGTTAGACAAGCAGGAGCTTAAGAGTTAAGTATCCCATCTCAAACTCATCCTCTCTTTATTCTTTAATTTATTTTGTTCAAGTAAAAATGGATACATTAATATTTGTAAGTAAAATTTCGACGAAAATTGTTCATGCTTGGAGTTGCATTGCATTATCAAATCATTACTTATTCGTTTAACATTTAAATTATTTTTCATAAACAAATTTCAAATTTATGATTTACTAAAATTTCCAACCAATCAGTTCTTGTGCTAATTATAACAGGCTTTGCCTTGATATAATTTAAAATTTGGCCTTTTTGCCATCCGAAAACTTTTAAACCTGAAAACGACATTTGTGTTCACAATTAAATATTTATCAACCATAAAAATATTTATTAAGATTTAAAAAATGAAACAAAAAAGGGATAACTCAAAACAAAAGTCAAAATTGCTGGTGAAAGGATACTATTGCCGTTGGCCATTAATTGTCTAAAAATCTATCCAATCCACCGAAGCAACTGCGAGGAGAATTGGAAGACAATCATGCATGCGCTGTGTTCACAGTCAATGCCTTTCCCAAAAAAAATCAAAGCGAATCAAAAGTTAGATATATGTTGGGATACTAAAGACCCGTTTGGGGCAGCTGCGCTGCCACCGCGCAGCTGCTCCACAGGCCAATTCTAGGGGAATATTCCCCTAAAATTGGCCTGGGGAGCAGCTGCCCCAAACAGGTTATAAATTTCACATCTGTTAAAGCCATTATTTGGGATTCAAGTTGGGCATTTATAACTAACTAAATTAAGAATTATAACACTAAAATAATTTATAAACACTAACTGCTAGCTGCAGTTTAAAAATTAAGTTGCTTTGATTTTATATTTTTGTAATAAAAAATTTATTATATCTTTAATATTTTTTAAAAATTATTATCTTATATAACTACATATTATTAACTTTTATTTTATAGTTACAAATTTTTTTTACAGTAATTATAATTTAAAAAGTATAATACTTCAATCTCAAACACGGCCTAAATATAAATAAGTTTACGTGCGGCATCACTTCAAGAGTATGGAATTGATCTCGTCTTTTTTCAGTCATGTCGCCCTATCTATGACGATACTCATGAAGGTTTATAATTTCTTGGGATTGTTTTAACTATTGTGTTCATAGAAGCAATAACTGTGAATGGATCAGAATAGTTGGGAAATATTTGCATATCTAAACTGGATATGTATGATGTTAGTTTATGGGCATCGATTGTGAACTGTGGTGGAATATTAAGATCATAAATCTCGAATTAGCTAAGTATAATAATCTAAATGAGAATATTGATTGTGGATACTCTTCTTTTGCCCGTGGGTTGTTAACTCAATAATAGAGATTATATATATATATTTATACACCGGCTACTGCTCTAAATAGTTTTAATTTGACATAGAGAAATTAGAGACTAGACACAGTTGACATTTGCATCGATCATTGCATATTGTCGATCGTTTAAATTAAAATATTTTCTGTTGGACTAGACATGGGGTGAAGTGTTAAACAAATTTGACAAAGATACAAATGATCTTATTTACAAGCACAATGCATCATCATCATCATATATATATTCATAATTTTAAAAGGTTGGTGATGGAATGAATTTTACGTGTTTGTTTATTTTTTATTAATATTTTAGAGCATGGCATATTTATATCTGCTTCGACTGTGCAAAGTATTCCAAATTACAAATTACTTTAATTTACTACAAACAGGAATTTATAAAATAATTTAGCTCTATATAAAAAAAAAAAAAAAGAATCCTTTGGTTGAGTTGGTTGTGTTTATTTATTTGTTATTTTTCAGCACCTCTTTAATTTTAATTTTCTGTACTCTCTAATGTAATATTCAAATATTTAATTATTAGTGTTACATTTTCCTCCCTAATGTAAATAGGGCAAAGATTCTCTTCTTGTTTTTTTTTTTTTTTGTTTTATCTCTCTTTACCTCTCATTATTTAATTAGTGGCTAAGATTGAATTATATATTTATCTTTTCACTTTATTTATAATGAAGTCAATTTTTTTTCACTAAATTATTAAGGCAAGAAGAGATAAAGAGAAAAAAAAAAAAAAGGAAAGGACCCTAATACAATGAAATACTAAAATCAACGTGCACATAAAGGATGCATGTTTTCAAACAATAGAGTTTTTTTTTTTTTTTTAAAAGGTAGAGGAATTGGTAAAGCTCTACATAGAATGTTTTACTCCCTACCTCTCCTGGTTTTGAACTCGAATGACTAATTAAATAAAGTTATTTAAAAACACCTTGCAAGGCCTAGAGTATTTTCAAACAATAGATGAATAAATAGTTATACAATAATAATTGTTAGATCCAAAAGACTCCTATTCATCAAATAAAAATTAGTTCATAATCCATCATTCATTTAAAAAAAATGTATATGCAAAAGAGATATCGGGATATATTTAATTAATTTCTTATTAAAACTAGGGGGTGTGCATAGTTTAAATTGATTTTTAATTGTATTTTCTCTAAAGGACAAATTTAGATGGCCACCTAAATAAAATTGCTTGAAAACTACTTAGGAGAAATTACTCTAAATATGTTAACACATATATTGAATCCAACCCATTCTTATTCTAACACATCTATATGGTACGCAATTATTAAGAAAGCCAAATAGTGGATTACTTAGACACAATTGTATACAATTTATACTTCTTTTTTTGATTTATAATAACATTTTAGTGAGTCAAATGAGATATAGAATAATTATTCTCAAATGAAATGAACCACCAATAATATATTTATTGTCAATCATTTCATTTTATACACATTCTTAAAAGTTTCTACTGTACAAACATGAGGAGCACTTCATGAGTTTGTTAAGCTTTGAAAACTCTCTAATTGCTTGCTATTTCGAAAACTTAGTGACTCGCACGTAACACCACGGTATAGTAATCTTGCTTTCTATATATAAATAAAACAAACTCACAACAAATCAAGAATAAGAATTGCAAAATAAGTAAGCTAATTAAATGCCAAACATGTCTTCCTTCAGATCATACGGCAAGGTCGACGAGGCTGATCTGCATGCGAGGCTCGAAGCTCGCCGGAGAACTAGACGAAGGATCGCCATCGTTTCCCTCTCTTCCATCGTTCTTGTTGCCGTCATTGTCGCCGCCGTTGTGGGAATCACTCGCAACACTGATTCTGATCGAGTTGAGGCCGAAAATAATGGCCGTGGACGTGTCATTTCTACTGCCATTAAAGCTGTTTGCGATGT
The DNA here is from genome assembly GCF_000493195.1 of Citrus x clementina. Taxonomy (NCBI): domain Eukaryota; kingdom Viridiplantae; phylum Streptophyta; class Magnoliopsida; order Sapindales; family Rutaceae; genus Citrus; species Citrus x clementina. The sequence continues at coordinate 24,094,137 of NW_006262201.1, read as the reverse complement.
CACGATGTACAAGGACACTTGTTATGATAGTCTCAGTAAGGGGGCTAGTAATTCAAGCCAAATTCAGCCTGAAGAGTTGTTTAAGCTGGCCATCAAAGTGGCCTCCAACGAGCTTTCGAAAGCATCTGATAAATTTTTCTCGGACCATAATGGAACGTCTGATGATAATAATAATAATAATAATATAATGTTTCTTGATGCTTTGGGAAACTGTCGTGAGCTTTTGTCCATGGCATGGGACAGCCTCGACAGCTCGTTGTCGTCGGGAAAGTCTGTGTCGGATGCTGTGAATGATCTAAAGACGATGCTGAGTTCAGCGGGAACGTATCAAGAGACATGCATTGATGGCTTGGAAGAAGCAAAACCAGGGTTCCGAGCTAGGGTTTTGGAGTATTTAAGGAACTCTACTGAAATGACAAGCAATGCGCTTGCCATTTTGACCGGGATTTCAAAAGTGGAGAGCTCTCTGAAGCTGAGGCGGTTACTGGGTGAACCGCCGCATGAGTGGCTGCGGCCTGAGGACCGGAAGCTGCTGCAGAGTCCGGCGGAGAATTGGAAGAAGAATGCAAATGCCGTTGTGGGGAAAGATCGGTTTGCTAAGTACAAGACTATCAATGATGCCCTAAGAGCTGTGCCAGATAAAAGCAAAAAGAAGTTCATCATCTACGTTAAGAAAGGAGTTTATGTAGAAAATGTTAGGATTGAGAAGCCAAAGTGGAATGTCGTGATGATTGGTGATGGTATGAATGAAACAATAGTTTCCGGCCACCGGAACTTCATCGACGGGACTCCCACATTCTCAACTGCAACATTTGGTAAGTTCTCATTGTATTTATCCTTGTTTATTTGTTCATTAAAATGTTATATTTATCTTTCAGACCGTATGTTTTTTTTTCTATTATAGTTTTGACACAATGAATGAAACATGATATTTAAGATTTTTAGAGATATAATTGGTATATAAAATTTTTGTAAAGGTTTTTAACGATAAGAAAGTAAGTGGTAAAACTCAAAAACCGTACAGAGACGATGTCATGGACTCTTAGTTCATCTATATGATTTTAAAATGAAAATAAGTTCTCTGGCCTCGTCACCATCCGACCATTCTTTTACTTGCTCACAGCTGTATTCGGCCAAGGCTTTGTTGCTCGGGACATGGGATTCCGCAACACAGCGGGACCAAGCAAGCACCAAGCAGTAGCCCTAATGTCAACCGCGGATCACTCAGTGTTCCACCGTTGCCAGTTCGATGCGTATCAGGACACGCTCTACGCACACTCGAATCGCCAATTCTACAGCGAATGTAATATCTACGGCACAGTGGATTTCATATTCGGAAACTCTGCCGCCGTCCTCCAGAACTGCAAAATACTGCCCAGGAGACCAATGCCTGGCCAGAAAAACACCATCACAGCTCAAGGTAAAAAAGACCCTAATGAAAACACAGGCATTGCAATACAGAACTGCACCATTTTGCCATTCGGAGACTTGAGTGGCGTCGAGACTTATCTCGGGAGGCCTTGGAAAAATTACTCGACGACCATTATCATGCAATCGATGATGGGGAGCTTCATTCACCCAAGTGGGTGGCTACCTTGGGTTGGAAACTCAGCACCAAACACCATTTTTTACTCTGAGTTTGAGAACTATGGGGCAGGATCGTCGATGAAAAAGAGAGTTAAGTGGAAGGGATTAAGAGGGATTAGCTATAAAGAAGCTGGTAAATTTACAGTGAGGGCATTTCTTCAAGGGGATCGGTGGATATCGGATGCTGGAGTTGCCTACAAACCTGGACTTTGATGAAACAATAACGATGACATTTAATCTATTACACCGATGAAGAGAGGGTTTTGTTGACAGAAATAATTAATTATTTCTGATTTTTATTTTGTTATTCATTTTACAGAAAATTGTTTTGTTCATTTCATCAACCTGTAATATGTAATATATGCAGATCATTTATAATTGAATTTAAATTCGGTGCTCATCTGATTTTTGTTTTAATTTTTTAAAAAGATATATTTGATTGTTATAGTATTCATCGAGTGCAGGATTCTGAACTTTATTAAATTCTAAAAAAACTATTAAGCCATATGGATTAAATGTATAATGCTATTACACTCTTAAATCATATGGATCGATAACTTTCTTGGCCGTTACACTAATAAACCATATGCTTTCGTAACTTTCTTAAACTTTAAAAAATTAAATGTTTTAATAGCTATATAAATTGGGAGAGGGTGGTGTGGGGGGCTGGAAAAAAAAACTTGATTTAGATTCTATTTGAAATTGAGGTTGAGGTACGACACTAAAGTATTTGGTAAATATCAACTGCTGCAGTTTGAAAATGAAGTTGATTTGATTTTACACTTGTATGATGAAAAATTTATTATATCTTTACTAATTTTGTTAAAATTATTATTTAAAATTTTATTTATATTTAACTTTTTTTCTACAACAATTTTAGCTTAAAAACTATAACACCTCAATACCAAATAAGGTCTAAATTGATTTTAGGTTAATCTACCCAACTTGACCCCCAACTTACCCATTTATATAATCATTATCTTTTCTATTTGTTTAATTAACATTTGTGAAAAACTTGTTTTACATTTTTAGTTTTATTTTTCATGAACTAGACTGTTTTATAATCATGAACTAGACTGTTTTATAATCATGACATTGTTTTATATTCATTATCATTTCTAAAGTTGCAAGGTGATCGAAACAAAAGACCAAAAAAAAAAAAAAAGGGGGGCAACTAACGTATTCGAGGATAAATAAGATTCGACTAGAATCGGGTTCCAATTTCAATTTTGATTAACATTAGAAGAAATACATTTTCACCATTCGTATGTATCCAAAATAAAAAATAAAAACCTTGGGTAAGAAGAAATTATTGGCAAAATCAAAGAAGATCAATACCAACTAAATTTGTTTTCCCAAATCCAACTTCCATCAATCTTGAAATAAAAGTTTCAAATAGTAGTGCAGGTGTAAGTCCCCAACATGTTTCTATGGACTTATTAGCTAAGGCTAATTGCAATAAGTTATTAGAAATTGCAGTTAGTTTGTTCGACTCAATACAGCTGTTCTAATACTGCAACCTTATTAGTTTCATATCATTGAATTAGTCCACTGTGAAGAGAAAGAAATAAAGAACCAAGTAGAACGGAATTGTGGGGGGCGGGGTGGGGGTGTTTGTGGCGGGGGTTTGAAAGCAAAACATGTCTTTAGACAATTATAAGAGTCAAGCATCTATTGAAAGTACTTTCACAACCGAATTCACAAGTAAAAGCTTCTTAAACTATCTATGATTAAAGAGATAATATGACAAAATCTGGCCTTCAAAACGTATAATTTGGATGTGTGCTGCAAAAAGTATTCATCAAACCTTTCAATGTCCACCATAATCACCAGACCTTCTAATGACTAAGCTTCCCAATCCAATAGCCACCCTAAACCTGAAAAAGTGAAAAATCATATAATTTAAACCCCCCAAGATGTCCTTTTATGTATTTGCATTATATTGAACAATATTGAGGAATTCAAAAATTTACTTGGCTCAGTTTCTTGACCCTATACCAATTCTTCTTCAACATGCCTAAAGCCAATTTAAAACCCTTTGAAGCAAAATTAACCGTCAGGCTATATGTTAGTGCAGGAAAGAATGCATGGGGACAAATCATAATCAATCTACTCAAGACAATGCTCATCCCTCTATGATTCAGAAGGACTATATACCATATGAGAAAGCAATTCATCTACCCTGCTTCAATAGTGAGAAAAATAGGAGCTAAACAACCTAAGCCCACACTATGTTGTGAGGCAGAGTAAAATCAATAATCACGAGAACTAAAGAGACTTAGTATTCATGTGATCAAGTTAAGTATTTGCTTGAGCAAAAATATTGTCACTTTACCTCTTCTAACTTGTTCTTCCTTCTTTGCCTGTTGGTCTGCCTCTAGACATCTCTTTCTGGATAAGCAGCCAGTGAAACAAGACTATCTACATAAATCATTGTATAACGACAACCTTGTGGCACACCATGAACTGTCACTTGACCAGCAGCTCTTTGATTTTGTAGGTCATACCAATCAAGTTCCCATTTATTTATGCCCTCATCTTCATCTTCATCATATAAAAACTTATCCACTAACACTTTATCCCCGCTCTTAGAATAAGCTAATGCTTTCGCGTAAGTAAAAATTCCAAAAACACCTCCGGCAAAAGAAAAAACTTTAGTCCAAGACTCCTTCATTATCCATATATCAACAGGTTCTGGATAATCACAAAAGCAACTGAAATATAGACATCCACTAAAATTTCCCATATACATAAGATTCCCAGAATCTCTATTCTCTAGATGAGGCAATGGCACTTCAAAAAATTCCTCACTCTTTAGATCAAATGCAACGATCAGATCTCCGTTATATCCTTCGGGTTCGTTCAATACCAACCAATGTACATGACCGCGCGCAAATGTACCATCCCGAGGGTGAGAAAAATAATACGGGAAGTCAACTCTAATCCGTCTGGAAGAATTAGATTTCAAACTATAGACAGCAATTTTCAGTATACTCCACCTTTCCTCTCCCGAATTGTATAAGTCTAACAACTTTATAGTCATCACTAACTGTTAGGGAAAAATCCGGTTTTTAAATTTTTATAAAACCTTTTGAAGATCGCTCTCATATAATATATAGGAATACGTAATCCAGAAATCGTACCTTGAAAATCCGAGTTGGCTTTTTCCGCTGAAGTGATTTAGGCTCCTAGATCACGATCCGCCACCACCACTCCTGTTAGATCACAATCCGTCACCACCACGCTTGTTAGATCACGAACTGTCACCAATGATCTTCCAGGTTATGACTCAGGTTCGATCTGCACTTGACGTGTGGGCGCCTTTATCACTACCAAAGCAACTAGCACGAGAAAATTTAGGCTTATTACACATAAGCTTATTAAATGGAGCCTCCCACTAAATGATATATTTAGGCTTTTGACCCAAATAGCTAGTTATCTTGCTTATTAGTCCAGTAGTGGTGCAGTCAATTAAATGAGCTAACCCGGGGATCATTTGGGAACATACAATAGTGGCTACAATAATTAGGCCTGTAATTAAACTAGCCCAATTATTTAATTCCAAATCTACTCCACTAAAAGATTGGAACTGACTTCCATAATTGTATGCTCGAATAATAATTCGTCCCAAGCCACATTGATTTCTTTACTGCACAATCCTTTGTACCACATCGTTAATTAAATTGATATCTCAACTGTCTAATCAATTTAATAACATCTTATTCCTTGATCCTTACTGGTTTTCTCTAATGATCATTTTCAACATACTAAATATGTTGACACACTTTGGCCAGAGAATTCTATGATCAAGTGCCGAAAACCCATCAAGAGATGTGTTGTACAAATTCTATATTGTTAATCCATAACTCCAATACTCATAATTGCTCCCACCAAGATACCGGGTAATCTTGACCACAAGGATGTGTCGTGCCCATTGGTAACTCAAATGGAATAACAATTACAATCATGAAATCATAATTAACTCAAGATTAAGATTACAGTAAAATCAACGCCTATGAGATTTAATAAGTCTAACAGTTATTACAAAGTTAATTAAATCTCATATGTGATCCTGTTCAACGTAGTCGTACTACATCAATAAATTCATACATGATTAAGACAAATCATTCAATGAATTTATTACAGTCTATACCTAAATAAAGTACCCAACTTTATTTATCAACTGCGAACTGAATTTATTTAATCATAAGATAACTTGTATTTATGTCTTCTGTGAATCCACATGGTGATCACATAAATACATATAATATGATTAAATGGACTTTAATACAAGTATTAATGCAATTAAGATATTTGAATAAAATACCTCATTTATTTTATTAATCAGAAAAATAGTTTATTACAATTAAATAAACACATATGCTTTTAAAGAGCATATTTTCCCAACAATCTCCCACTAGCTCTCAAAGCATATCTGGCATATTGCACATGCTCTAGGGCTCTAAGTGCAGGTTATAAAGGTTTCCCACTAATGGCCATTGTAATAAGATCTGCCATTTAGCATCTAATGCCATTTGGGGTACTGTCATATAACATTTCTACACTATTCCCTTATAAGATGATACTTCCTTTCAATATGTTTTGTTTCTTGTGGTTCCTTGGTTCCTTAGATTGAGCTACCACACCACCATTATCACATAAATAGTTTAAGGGGTGCAGTTACAACAGGTACCACCTCAAGATTTCGTAGGAACTTGCGGAGCCATATAACTTCTTTTGCAGCTTCAGATGTAGCCACATATTCAGCTTTAGTTGTTGAGTCTGTGATACAAGATTGTTTCACACTCATCCAACTAATAGCTCCACTTCCCAATGTAAACACATAGCCGGAAGTTGATTTTCTGGAATCCTTATCTGACATAAAGTCAGAATCAGTATAACCCACTGGAATGAGTTCATCACCAGAATACACAAGCATATAATTTTTAGTTCTTTTCAAATACTTTATAATATGCTTGACTGCAGTCCAGTATTGAGGTCCAGGATTAAATTGATATCTGCTAACCATCCCTACCGCAAAACAGATGTCTGGCCTAGTGCAAAGCATGGCATACACGAGACTTCCCACAGCGTCTGCATAGGGAACTCGTCTCATTCTCTCTATCTCTTCAGATGTTTTAGGTGATTGATCCTTAGAGAATGTAATTCCATGTCTGAATGGTAATAAACCAGTCTTGGAATTTTCCATGCTAAATCTAGCCAATATCTTATCGATATAGACCGCTTGAGACAAGGCTAAAGTTTTATTCTTCCGGTCTCGAAGTAACTTGATACCAAGAATATAACTTGCCTCTCCTAGGTCTTTCATATCAAATTGTTTTGCTAACCAACTCTTTATTGTAGTCAATACTCCTATATTGTTTCCAATTAGGAGAATATCGTCTACATAAAGAATTAGGAAGGCTACAAATTGTTCTTGAATTTTCTTGTACAAACATGGTTCATCAATGTTCTGAATGAATCCAAACGATTTTATCGCTTGATCAAATCTGATGTTCCATGACCGGGATGCTTGCTTCAATCCATAAATGGATCTCTGCAACTTACATACCATGTGTTCTTGGCCTTTTTGTATAAATCCATCTGGTTGCTGCATGTAGATGTTTTCTTCAAGATGCTCGTTGAGAAAGGCAGTCTTGACATCCGTTTGCCAAATTTCATAATCTAGCACTGCAGCAATGGAGAGCAGAATCCTGATGGATTTAAGCATAGCAACCGGAGAAAAAGTTTCCTCATAATCGATTCCCTCTTTCTGAGTAAACCCTTTGGCTACTAATCTTGCTTTAAATATTTCCACCCTTCCGTCTACTCCTCTTTTTCTCTTGTAGATCCACTTGCATCCTATAAGTTTTACCCCATTTGGTGCCTCTACTAGTTCCCAGACTTTATTGGAATACATAGATTCCATTTCTTGATTCATGGCCTTTTTCTACAATTCAACATCTCTATCTATTAGAGCTTCGTTGTAACTAGTGGGATTTTGTACATGTTCATCTGAGATAGCCGTATAGGTTTCTCCCAAAAGCATGTATCTCGCAGGTAACCTAGTTACCCTCCCACTACGACGAGGTTCTAAAAGTGATGGTTGTTCAAGGATAATCCTGTACTGATCAGCTGGTTGTTGCTGTTCTTCTTGTTCTATAACAGGTGTTGAAAGCTGAGCATCAACCTGATCTCTTTTATTTCTCTAGTTTTACCTTACTCTTAGGTTATAAGTCATTATATAGTCTTCCTCAAAGAAAGTAAAGAATATTTCTATAAATACATTCCTATCTTGAGGACTATAATCCAGACTTTCCCTTATTCCTTTAAGATACCTAAAACATGCAAGCTTCTGAACACGAATCCATCTTCTCTATCTCTGATTCTAGTAGAAATACTAGTAAACTCCAAATACGAATGTGTCTCAAACCATGTTTGTGACTTTTTCATAATTTCTTGGAGCAGTGGACACCGAGATAGATGAAACTAAGTTTAATAAACTTTGTAGTTTCAAATACTAGTATCTGGAATCAAAAAGGTAAATGATAAACCACTTAGTATATATATTGTCTTATCCAAAAGAATCTTGTTTCTCCATTTAATTACACTATTGTATCATAGTGTTCATTGACAACCAAATAGTGCTTGAATTCTCCATAGAGATATTCTTTGTTTCGATCATATCGAAATTCTTTTATGTTCCTGTCTAATTGCTTCTGTCTTATTCACGTACTCTTTTGAATTTCAAAAGCAATGGAATAATGACGCATTTAGACAAACATAAATAAAATGAATATTCATCAACTAGATTGATAGAATACTCATAACCTCTTATAACATGTAAACTGATTAGTCCGTATACATTTGTATGCGCTAAATCATCAAATACAATGTTATGCTTTTAGCTCATAAAAAGCATCCTTGTCATATTACTTTTCTAAATAAGATTTATAGAGTTACAATGATCAATCTTAATAGGCCAACAAGTCTATCATTAATCATTTTCTTAAAATCTTATTATAGTTTATATGACTTAAGCATAAATATCAGAGGTGGTTTTTGGTTAAAAGAAACATTTCTTTTCTTAGATAAATGCATATACTTTTTTATCATTATATCTTACTTTGAATAGATCAATGTACTTTTATGATATAAATTGTCTTTATAAATAACCAAAATAAGTAATAAACAGAGGATCCAAAAATAACAGTGTACTCCTGTTTATTAAAACAAGCCACCGAAATTAAATTCCTCTAATATTTGGAAAAATAAAGACAAATATCAAAACTAAAGTCTTGTAAAATTGATCTAGTCTTTCAATTGATATAAACTAGCATTTCCTCAACTGCTGTTTGAAGCTTTCTTCACTTAATCTCTTGGTTTCCTGAAAACCAAATAAATGAATTACAAATAAGATTAGTTATCTCAGAATTCATTATTGTATGATTCAATAGAAATCTGAACTAATTAGGAAGCTTAAAGATTTCCTATACCTGATTTTAATAATCTTAGGACAATCTTTCTTCCAGTGACCCTTCTGTCCACATTTGTAACACTTGCCTTTTGGCTTGCCACTTCTTTTAGTGGACAGTTTGTCGATCCCAACTCTTGCTTGCTCATTCTTGTCTTTTGACTTAAGCCTTGAAGAGAATCCTTTTTCAGGAAGTTTTCTGCTATGATAAAATTCTTCTATAGCATGTAGTTCGTGCATTAATTCAATTAAGGTCATATCTTTATTGTTTAAGATATAGCTGACCTTAAACTCTTTGAATGTATCAGGTAAAGATTCAATCACCATGTTAATCTTTGATTTATCATTGATTTGAACACCATGAATCTCTACCTCATTCAAATAGTCCATCATTTTGAGGACATGATCACGAACTTTTGTGCCCTCTTCCATCTGAGTATCCATAATACGTTTTAATGCTGCTTCTCTGGCAAAATGGGTATTTTGCCCAAACATCTGATGAAGACTAGCCATTATTTCAGTGGATGTTTCCATGCTCCGATGTTTCTTATGCAGTTCCACAGAAATCGAAGCCAATATATAGCGCTTAGCCATTTTGTTAGCTTCGCACCATTTCTCATAAGGCTCCCTCTGATTTCTATAATCGTATAACGATGGTTCAGGAGGGCAAGGCTGGATCAACACATATTTGCTTCCCTTAGCAGTGAGAATATTAAATAGATTGCGTTTCCAATCTAAATAATTTTCGCCAGTGAATTCATTTTTAACAAGGATAAATAATAATGGGTTGATGGAAGACATTTTCTGAAAAAACAAAATACACATGCATAAATACTTTGAAATAATATTCACAATAAATGACAAAAATGCAAAAAACCATAAATGCATTTTAATTTATTGTAACGATAATCTAGTACCGCTTTGACAAGCTATCCGTTGGGGAAGTCATATCTTCACTTACTAGACCCAATTATCCATTGGATTATTTACTTTCATGTAGAGACATGATAAATAATTATCGTTATCTCTTTGGACCTAAATTTGTTAACAGAGCTTCGTTGGGAAGGTTAATAACAAACTTTAGTTGAGTGTATAACCATTGTTTCAATCTACGTATTTTTCATATCAATAGTCACCATTGGGGTGAACAATCGATTGAAAAAATATTTCAATTTTATCTTTGAAGAAGTTCATCAAATAAAATATCTAATATATATACCCTCCGAAGGGAGCATCACCGTATCATGAAGTCGAGGTATATATATAATTTTATTATTGAACTAACAATGGAGCCCGTGGGAAAATTATCTTGAATTTTCCCTCTCCCACTCAATATTTTAAAATTGGTTTTTCCTTTTTAAAACATACATATTGTTAATTGCATGCTTCCTATAATATTATCTAGATGATATCAAATATTATTAAGCATGTGCAAATTTCAAACAATATAATGAAATTCATAATTAATGAATGACATGTATCATTATGCATAGAGTGGCACTACCTATTCTATATGACATGTTATCATGGCATGTTATCATCCATAACAAAACATATAGAAAAACAATTAAATAATCTTAATTCATGGCTTTCCTAATAATGAAAAATAAATTAACCCTAAGCCTAATCTTCATTGGGCTTCTTGTCAATGTCCATCTTTCATAATCTTGTTTTTGTTAATGGACTAGGGGAAATTGGGCTTTTAAATTTATAATTGGTCCAATTTTTAATTTTAAAAGGAAATAAATAAATAAATAAATAATTTTATTAAAATAAAACTTTTAGACCAAAAATAGATTTAATGTGTTCAATTTTGTCTATGCATTATAATCCATTAAACCCAATTGAAATTGGGCCTAAAGCTAGGATTCACAAAGCCCAAAACTGTTTTTGGACTTAAATGCAAAAACTTTAAACGTGTCTACCCAAAAGAAAAATTTATGGAGCCATAGGGACCTCAATGATAAAAACCATGAAACCCTAAATCCATATTTTTCTTTCTCTCTTCCCCAGCCGCCATCTCCAAAAACCTCCACCACTGTCCAGATGCCAGCCGACCTCCGACGCATCTCCGACATCGAACCACCTGCCACCGCGTCGCCGGAAACGCATCAAACTCGCGCGCGCTGCTGGCCACGCTGGCCGCGCGCGCTGTTTGCTGCGTGAGCAGCCTGTGCCATCGCGTGCTGCGCGCACAAGCCACGCTTCCCGCGCGCGCTGGCTGCTGCGCGCTGCTGCTGCGTGCACGCTTGCGTTGCAGCGCGCGCTGCTGGCAGCATGTGCTGCTGGCCGCGCGCTGCTCGCGCAGCAGCGTGTGCTGCTGGCCCCTCGTTGCTGAAATTTCCGGCCTCGATTGTTTGCGCTCGTTTTCCAGTGATGATGCTTCGGTGATTTACAAATTTTCAACGCAAATTTTGGCTTACAAAATTTCAATTACAGTAAAATAAATCAAGAGGGAATTATGATGATAAAAAACCACCCCTCTTGTTACAGATCCAAAGAAAAAATACATCGAAAAATCTAACCATGAATTAAGACAAACCATAACATGCTTTATTCATATATTAAACAAATAATATATATCTGAATAAATTGTGCCACTCTAATACATAAATTTCAAGAATGATTTCATACGAAATTCTTATATATTAATATGAGATGTCTCTGATACCAATTGTTGGGGAAAAATCCGGTTTTTAAATTTTTATAAAACCTTTTGAAGATCGCTCTCATATAATATATAGGAATACGTAATCCAGAAATCGTACCTTGAAAATCCGAGTTGGCTTTTTCCGCTGAAGTGATTTAGGCTCCTAGATCACGATCCGCCACCACCACTCCTGTTAGATCACGATCCGTCACCACCACGCTTGTTAGATCACGAACTGTCACCAATGATCTTCCAGGTTATGACTCAGGTTCGATCTGCACTTGATCTGTAGGCGTCTTTATCACTACCAAAGCAACTAGCACGAGAAAATTTTTCTCTCAACAATAGAGAGAAAAATCTTATTCTCCGATTTGTATAAAGTGGCTTCTCCCTTTTCCTTTTGAGAAAATAAGCCTTATATATCTTCCTTTAGTGAAAACCCTAGGCTCCAAGAATGCCCAAAATAAAACTCACGTTGTTTTCTTTTTCAATAGGGGACCCACCTTGTAAAATAACATAAGGCCCCTTACACATAAGCTTATTAAATGGAGCCTCCCACTAAATGATATATTTAGGCTTTTGACCCAAATAGCTAGTTATCTTGCTTATTAGTCCAGTAGTGGTGCAGTCAATTAAATGAGCTAACCCGGGGATCATTTGGGAACATACAATAGTGGCTACAATAATTAGGCTTGTAATTAAACTAGCCCAATTATTTAATTCCAAATCTACTCTACTAAAAGATTGGAACTGACTTCCATAATTGTATGCTCGAATAATAATTCGTCCCAAGCCACATTGATTTCTTTACTGCACAATCCTTTGTACCACATCGTTAATTAAATTGATATCTCAACTGTCCAATCAATTTAATAACATCTTATTCCTTGATCCTTACTGGTTTTCTCTAATGATCATTTTCAACATACTAAATATGTTGACACACTCTGGCCAGAGAATTCTATGATCAAGTGCCGAAAACCCATCAAGAGATGTGTTGTACAAATTCTATATTGTTAATCCATAACTCCAATACTCATAATTGCTCCCACCAAGATACCGGGTAATCTTGACCACAAGGATGTGTCGTGCCCATTGGTAACTCAAATGGAATAACAATTACAATCATGAAATCATAATTAACTCAAGATTAAGATTACAGTAAAATCAACGCCTATGAGATTTAATAAGTCTGACAGTTATTACAAAGTTAATTAAATCTCATATGTGATCCTGTTCAACGTAGTCGTACTACATCAATAAATTCATACATGATTAAGACAAATCATTCAATGAATTTATTACAGTCTATACCTAAATAAAGTACCCAACTTTATTTATCAACTGCGAACTGAATTTATTTAATCATAAGATAACTTGTATTTATGTCTTCTGTGAATCCACATGGTGATCACATAAATACATATAATATGATTAAATGGACTTTAATACAAGTATTAATGCAATTAAGATATTTGAATAAAATACCTTATTTATTTTATTAATCAGAAAAATAGTTTATTACAATTAAATAAACACATATGCTTTTAAAGAGCATATTTTCCCAACACTAACAGCATCATAACCAAACCCATCAACAAGATCAGCATAATCTTCAAAATCACTCCAAAACTTAAGTAATACTACATGTTTCTTGGTTGATGGGTTCCACAGGGCAATGTCATTTTCACCATTTTTCAGGGCAATTAATCCATTGAAGTTAAGGAGGTAACCGTCCACAACCAAGAGCCTATTTAAACTGAAGAGCGCATCAGGCCAGGAGGTTAGAAAAATCAACCAAAGCTTCTACAAGATTTTCAGCCCCACTACCGGAAAATTACTTGACTTTAACTCATTCATAATTCTTTATTCTCATTTTTCTCCATTTATACATAATTTCTGACTTAAGCATCGGAGGGTCTATGCCGGAACCCCACCGGCGTATCCTAACCGTGTTTTCTGGTTGGCAGGTATAGAAAGTTGCGATCAGACTTGCGTTTGAGCTTGGATTCGCGCTGTAATTCCAAAAAAAAAAAACAAATTCAGCTGTTGAGGTCGTTTTTCGGCATCAACAGTATATTCAAAGGAATAAGGTATATTTAAATAAAACCAGTGTGAGCTCCGGTGAAATGCGGTTTTTCCGCTTTTTTCTCCCTTTTTTGAAAAAAAATTGAAACCATATGTTCGCAATAAGAAAATCTATTTTGATAAGTGGGGAAACCATATCAAACCGATACTAATTTTTATTTTTAATTGGATTTGGATGTCGGCCGGAAAAGTTGATCATCCTAAGTTTCATAAGAAGTGGAGCTATACATTAACACCCTTTTAAAATTTATTTTTTTAAAATATCTTCAGTTTAATTGATTAAATACAAATACACAAATGAAAATTAACCATCTTCCCCTAAAAAAATTTAGAATAATATCTCCAACCCACATTTTTTGTGAATCCACCACATTTTAAAAAAATAATTATAAAAGTTGCACGTTATTTTTAAAAATTTCAAATCAAGAAGAGTTTTGGAGAATTAATTAATTAAATTTATCTTAATTGACTTTTTTATGACTTAGATTTTTTAATATATTTGATTACAAAGATTGCTTTGTAAAATTATCAAGAATTTACTTTAACTTCAATATTTTCTAATTTGTACCAAACTCATTGTTTCAAATACTACTTTATTACTTATTAGTATGATTATTATTATTTTTTAATTAAACTAACATAGTGTCTTCATGGCACAATGTTCATGAAAATTATTAGACTGTCAAATTTATGTCATTTACACGTAAGAGTAGTGAAATAATAATTAGATCATTTAAAAATATTAGATTATAAGTCGCAAAATTAAATACCTAAATTATTATATATAATAACTCATGTTTTATGAGGGTAATTTTGTCTTTTTACATCGTAATAATAAAATAGTAAAATAACTTATATTAAAATTTATGATCAAAGATGGTCAAAGAACCTAAGAAAAAAACTAATAAAAGGATTTAAATGTACAAAACTTTTATTAATTTGTATTTCTTAAGAATATTATGAACTCATTGTAATTATTTTCCTAAAGTGGGGTGGATTTACAAAAATAGTGGGTGGAAATATCTCCATACTAAAATTTTACCCCAAAAAAAAATTTAAATTACATACAAATCCTGGTATTTATCTTAAATTTTTTCTTATTATATAATTTATATTCTCATAGTTTTAAACTATTATAACTTTCCTTAAAAATATTTTTCAATTAAAATTCAAAATAAAGACATAAATTATTTTGTATTGTTCCACTACCTTAACATGCTGAGGTGGTGAAACAGTCCAATGGTATTATGCCATATGGTAGAAAAGTGGGTGACAGAGTAGTAGATTTTACTATGAAATGCACTAATATTTTTAATATTAAATTTAGTTGGTTTTATTGTGGAATCTAATTATAGTCCCACTTTCGCATTCACTGTCCTGCCACATAATATAATACTATTAGACTGATCAATCCATATCAGTCTTTGTCCATAAATAGAAGTCCCACTAAATTGGTTTATGTCCACTTAAAAATATTTTATTTTTTCAATTTGTTACCATCTACATTTAACTAAAAAATAATACATTATACTACGATATAGAGATCTACCTAGATAGACTTAGAATTTACTACTTTTAATATTTGGAGATATTTATCCCAACCTGCATATGTAAATGAAAAAATATTTGAGTTGTTATGGAAACTCAAACTTATGCCCTCAACTTTTAATTTAGGATAAACCTTCTGGTCAAGTACTTATTAATACTTAAAAGTATTTAGGCCTAGTGCTTTAGTCACTATATTTAAAAGGTAGTTTAATCATAATTTAAGCTTTACTCGAATACAATTGAAATGATTAAAGCATTTGAGATATTATTGTGGTATGGTAAGGATCAATAATGCTTTTGTTCCTTCAATTTAGTTTTTGCTATTATTATTTACTGCCACCGACAAAAAACTATTACGTATTTACACAAAAAAATTTATATTGAAAAAAAAGAGATATTTTAACGTGTCTTATTGTTAGTGTGTTCGTGTTTACATCTTATGGGAGCCTATCCATTGTTAGTAGCGGCTAAAAGCAGCACAATGAACACGAGATGTTTGATAGAATGCTTCAGTAAGGAATTAGGTCTTTTTCCCTCTCGGGGTAATTGCGCACTAGATGTGCCGATAACATCAAAATACCAAATCCAAATGTAGGCATGGGGGACTCACTGAGTCATTCGACTTGTTGTGTTTAATTTACATAGATTTAACAAAGCTTCGTGCAATCCCCACAAAAAAAAAAAAAAAAAGAAGGAAAAGGCTTTGTAAAACTACAAAAATGTCCTTAATCAAAATTAAATAACTTACACGTTTTTTTTTTATAACTTATAAATTGACTCGATTAACTACTTTGACTTATCTCGACCTACTTGCACCGTATAAATTGACTCAAATTGCTACTCAAAGTTGACTTTCTCAACCTACTTAAATTTTATTTGGCTCTATAATAAATATTAAGAATGAAGTCGAAAAATCTCGATTTAAATTTTAACGGATATTTTTATCTTTTTTGTTTTACTGCATTTGGGAAAAATCATCTAAAATAAGTTACAGGGGAATATATTGTTAGTATATTCGAAGGATTGAGGTATATTTAAATAAAACAATGTGAGTTATGGTGAAATGCGATTTTTCTTCTTCTTCTTTTTTTAAAAAAATTGAAACCAGCTATCGATAATAAGAAAACTTGGCACTGGTTTGATATGGCTCCTCCACTTGTCAAAATAGATTTTCTGATTTGTGAGCTAAATTGGTCATGGTTCGGATCCCCG